>NC_058098.1:82154000-82460500 GCF_020171115.1 Neogale vison | reverse complement strand
ATTTTTCTTGCCAAGTCTCTTAAAATAAGTTTTTTCTAAGATTTTACGCTATTAGGTTAAATAAATAAATAAATAACCTAAATATTAGGTTATTTATGATGGACTGCCACTGCCTAGAAATGTGAAACCGTACTGGCACTGGGAAGTAAGCCCATAGGAGATGAAAAGAGAATAATAAAACCGTAGGGTGAGCTTATCACAATGAACAATTGTTTTCTCACAAACAAAACAGAAGTTTATATAAACCTTATTAAGTGGGGAAACCACAAGTTTGTTGATGTATTTATTTATTTGATACTAAGTAGTAGTAAAAATTGATTCCTCATTGGGGTGGAGGTTCTATTTTTTTTCTTTTTTTTTTAAAATCCTGGTCTTTTATATTAGCCTTTAGTAGAAGTATGTAGAAATGCTATTCACCATCTCAAAATGTTTTAAATACATCTAGATTAAAGCTTTTCCTCTTTTAGGTGCAGTTAGTCACACTTTTACAAATGAGTACAGAGAATTAAAGGAAATGAAAGCATCTAACCAAATTTGCTTGAAAGGTAGATTTGTAGATAACTTTGGGGAGGGAATTTTTTCTTTAGACTACAAATCGATTTTTGTAGTTAAAAGTATCCGTCAAAAGCAAATATTTTTCCAATTTCAAATCAGCTCCTTGAAAGAACACTGTATGTTTTTCTAATGGAAGATGATCTTTTGAATTTCTCAGTTCAGGAAGAAGACTATATCTCTCACATCAGCGTATCCTGTCAAAAAAATAAGTGCTTAATACATATTACTTAAAGGAATGGGTTTTCTTTATTCAGTTTCTTTACTTTCTATTCTCTTTCCCCTGTTGGTACTCTCCAGAAACAGGTCTTCTCTGTAGTTTGTACATGTCAGGTGGACGAGGTTATGCTGCAGTAACAGACTAGCCTGCATGTCTCTGTGACTTCACACTCATGCTGCATATCCGTCCTGGGTTGACAGGAAGGCTCTGCTCATCCAGTCACTTGGTGGGTCGCAGTGAAGCCATTGCAACATGTCTTCCCATGTCACTGTTGTAAGGAGGAGAGGATATGGCAAATCGTGCTGCCCTTAAATCCTCTACTCAGAAGAGACACTTGGCCACATGTAGCTAAGGCAAGACACATGGTCCTCCATGGGTCAGATCCTATTGTGTTGCCTAGAAAGAGGATCAGAATAAGTGAGAGCAGCCCTCATGATTACAACACAATGATATGGTAATAATGGTGATTCGGGTGAACTTTTTCCTGAAGAGTTTAAAGTGGTTTTGGTGTTTATAGCTAATCCATATTTAAGAGAGATGGGCAGGTTGTTGGTGCCACTGCTCCTAAAGGAAGAGGAAGGACATAAGGGGGGAGAATTAGTGATGTACTTGAAGCTATGGAATGTACTAGCGGAAATCCGGACACCCAGGCCCCTAGATTCCCGATGTCTTGTCTTTAGAACCATCCTCACAACCCACCTTAGTCTTTTCAGAAATAACTCATTTCTTTAAGCATCTTGAATCCAAGTACCTGTGGTAGTGAGGGAGTGTGCAATTTAAAGAGGACTTTAAAGGCTTAGTCTTCTGGAGCAACTCTGGGAGGCTGGATTGTGGAGACTAGAAATAAGAAAATAGGGGCATCTGGGTGGCTCAGTGGGTTAAGCCTCTGCCTTCAGCTCAGGTCATGATCTCAGGGTCCTGGAATCAAGCCCCACATCGGGCTCTCTGCTCAGCAGGGAGCCTGCTTCCTTCTCTCTCTCTCTCTCTCTCTCTCTGCCTGCCTCTCTGCCTACTTGTGATCTCTGTCGGTCAAATAAATATACATAAAATCTTAAAAAGAAAGGAAATAAGAAGATAAAATTTAGATAAAAGTTGGGTAGGTCTGGTTTTAAATTCTAGTTTTATCTTTCCCATGTGAAACCTCAGGGAAGTGACTCCAGTTGTCTGAGATTCAGTTTCCTCCTCTGAAAAATGAGAGCAGTGTTTGGCACCTTGTAGGTTGTGGTGATGAACAAAAGAGGAAAGACCATGCAGAGCATGGCATGATGCTTGGCACTCCAGGGAGTGCCAAGGAGCCGGAGCAGTCCAGGGAGCAGGAGCTGTTGTCACGGACATCACCTGCAGCGTCAGTGTTTGGTTTCCCACATGCAGAGCGCTAGAATAGGCCCAGAAATATTAGGGTACTGTTCCCAGGTGAGGCTGATATTGTTTCAAGATAAACCACTTGACTTTTGTGTGCTGTAAGCTATCTAACTTTGCTAAAATATTGAGTTCTGTTAAGTTCCATCATACATTTGAGGGCCTTATTTTAGTTTCCTTTTCTCCCCTATTCTTGAAACTGCTTTTAGGGCAACCTAGTAGTCATGGTAAGGGTAAATAGGCACGAAGAAATGATTCAAGTCAAACAGTAGCTTCTAGAAGCTTTCTCATTCTAGTTCTAAGAAACCTTTGGATACCCTGTGCCAAGGAACATGTCTGCTGTTCTTTGTGGGGAAGCTCATGTCACTGTAGTAGCAGAGAGGATTCACAGTCCTGAGCTGGCTACTTTGTTGAAAAACATAACTCTGCTTTAGGCAAAAGATGGCTGGTCTTGTTTTCCCTGTTTAATGGGAGACCAGCCTTTGCCAGCTTCATCTGTTGTGGTTCATGTGGGTGGGATCACATGTTTCAGCAGTGCTGCTGAGTGCCTTGTAGGGTCTGATTTCATTCTGAGTTTCTTTTTGCTCCACTTTCTCGGGGTATTGCAGATTGAGGCTGCTTGGACCTAAGTCAGGAGGGGAAAAGAAAACAAAACATTTTGATTCAACAGTTGCTTAGTAAGTACCTGCTGACCAGGAATCCACCACTTGTTTTGACTATTCTAAGCCAAAAAAGAAAATTCAAACTGGTTTATGAGCCTAGATATCATCTCAGTTTTTTTAAGGCCCACAAATAAATCTAATCTCTTAAAGTGTGTACCTGTTTATAAAGAGACATAAATATTGGGTCAAAATTTGAAATGTACCTAATTTTGCAACTCAAATTCCAAACTAGTTATAAACCTGTTCCTTACACTTTCTTCTGAATTCTCCCTGCTGGCTTCTCCCCCTCAACCCCAGCTCTACCTGGCTTCCTCCTTCCCTCTCTTTCTGAGATGCTGAAATGGTTTTATGTGTTAGCAAGTCCATTCAAAGCCAGGAAGGTTGATGCTTTTCCTTGAGCAGCTTGAATAAATGATAACAAAACATGACCTTTGCTCAATATGCCCTCCCCAACTCCTTTTTCTCATTTTTGGTGGGTAATATACCGGGGAGAAAAGAACTTTCCAAACACAGAACTTTATGGCCAGAGACAATCTGGCTGCTGGAATAAACAGTCTGCTCCCTCGTTTACAATTCCATCGTGGGCTTAAATCCTGAGAAGCTCAAGGCTGGCCGCAATAGTTCTTGCTTGGCAGCGGGGAAGTCTGCCAACGTCCCATCAGGCTTGTTTCTTAAGCAAAGTTGTATAAGTTAACAGGTTTTATTGTTGGGGGTAATCTGGGGTTGTTCTTACAGGAGGAAGGGACGAGGCCCCCAGAGTGTTTGCCAGCAACAGCCCTTGGCTTTACTCATTCCTGCTCCTCATTAATTTGTGTGAGCTCAGCCCGGATAACAAATGGTGGGGCAGGGGGATCCTATTCAGCCAGGCCTGGCCCTGGGAAGGCCTGTGAGCTAATTGCTCTAATTGAGTGGGAGGGACTGCCTTCCTCTTGATTCTGTCCCTGCCCTGTTTGGAGTGGAATGAATGGAGGCCCACTTCAGCTCCTGCTGGCAGCCCCCGCGGCCAGCTTGGCCATGGGATCCACTGCTGGGATCCACATCACGGACAGCCATCTTCCAACTGCTGCTCTGGTCCTTCATTGTGTGAAGAGGTATTCCAACGGTGCTCATTCCGGGCTCTGCTCTCTTGCTTTCCTTTAGGGTTGAGAAACATTTTGCTGTAATTTTTATCTGGGAAACAGCATCAGAAATATGTTAGTGTTCTACTCTGGATGGACAGATCATTTACAACTAGCACAATATATTATCAATGAGCTGCTCTTTAGGACCTGCTATATAATAGACATGTGATGAAGCATAGGAAACATGGATTTCACTTCCAAGCCCTGGAAAGGGAAAATGGTTTCAGGGTGGAAAACCCACCCCAGGTGGGGGGTTGGGGGGGTGAGAGCTTTGGGGGACAGGGGTAGGGTCTGTCTCTTTAAGACAGACTAGGAGGAAAACCAAAAGTCATCAACTCCGAAAGTAACAAATGAGAGCCCAGAGCTGTGGAGCTAATGTGCAAACTTGTTTCTGTCCTCTATGGCGCCATCATTTATTCAGGAGGTAGAAGCAGAAGATGGGGACTTGCATTTGCTTGATACTCAATTATACATTAGTGTACATCACTTGGCAATCTGTTCATATCAATTTAATTGGATTTTAATATTGCCTCTGATCTTGTTGTCCAATTAACAGTACTGGCTGGCAATAAAGCAGAACCACACACTATGTAACACCTTTGATCCCTGCCATATGGAGCTCTTCCATTGATTACCACATTTTCAAAAAATTTCACTCTCTCAATATGGGCTGTGATAAATGGGAGAAAAAGCACATCCCTGATGTGATAAAAATTTCACTTCAACTCGCAACTTCATTTATTTTGTTGACATTCGGCTCTGATTAAGAACAATAAAAAAATCATGCCCTGAATATCATATGCAAATACAACCCTGGGCATGAATCTAATCATGCCATGGGAGCATTACCATGACTAGCCTGGCATCGGCTCAATTTTTTTTAAAGTGACAGCATACACTTCTGGGCTCGCTGTGCAAAGTAGTCACCACCGCTATGTCATTTAATAAACATCTGATGTTTCGGTTCCCACCAAGGCATGAAGGAAGCATTTGAATTTCTGCCTCTTATTATGAGGCCCCTGTGTTCAGGTGATGTCTTGCAATGACCCTCCCCTAGTCCCGTTCCCCTGTTCCCTGCTCCAGGAGAGCCAGGCAGCTGGGAGCCTGGATGGGGTGAGTTTCCTGGGTGACCTGTCAGGCTTAGGCCTCCTCTCGGGGCCACCCCTCAGAATGGGTAGGGGGAATGGAGCTTTGGTTTGGATAGGGCTGCAATGCCAGGGACAGGACCTGCTTGCTCTAGGAAGCTTGTGAATGTGTGTGTGTGCGCCAGCTTCCTGTTTGCCTCTTAGAGTTATGCAAGCAATTACTGCTTAATGCCCTGGAGACACTCCCAAATGACAGGATTAACCCCCAAGGGAAATAGGCTTCTGTTGTGAGGGATTACATCAATGTTCTAAAAAGCCCTTCCACAGCTCTGAGGAATCTCTGATCCTTTTCGAGCCTCCACAGGAGATTGCCAGTGGCCAGAGCTGGGAAACTCAGAGAGGCCCCTGTCTGCCCTATGGGCTCTGCTCTCACACCCTTCCCAGCTCCTCCTACTCTGGGACTGACTCCACGTGCCATCTCTGTCAGTGCTGCTGGGTGCTACCCAGCTGGTACTGGGGAGTTTGACTCCCAGCTTTAGAGTGGGATGGCCACCCCAGCACGCTCATGGCGACCTGGGAGGGAAAAATGGTGGTTAAGGTGGCCATGGCCAATGACAGTGGTAGCCAGTGCACCCGTGGAATCCTAGCAACTTTGGAATGTGGAAGGGGGCTAAGGCTGTCGGTTACACATGTCATAAATTATTTCTTGACCATTAGCAGTGTTTCTGCCTCATAACTGTTCTTCAGGCATATTAAATCAGCAAGAAGGAAGAGCATGCTAGGACATCTGGGGCTGCCAGATAATTCAGTTAATTTCTATTCCCTTGAACCTGGAGGTGTTAATTTGGAAGCACAACAGAAGAGTCTGAAGAATGCTAATACGTCATTTGAATGATTAATGCAATCAGGGGGATTGGGGGGACCTCTGTTTACTCTTTAATTTTGACATGGCACAGCAAGGAGGAGAGTGGCTAATTTTCCAAAGTTAAGGGCAAGTTGGTTTCATTTCAGTCACATGGTCTCAGCTGGGGTTTGGGGAGCTGGGGTGACTCAGAAGGGCCGTATCAGGCAATGGGGGCCAGTTTTGTTCGTATAATGGCTACAGCCAGGAAAACAGATGAAATTGTTTGTGATCTGATGAGCCCTGTCCTCTTGGGTGTGGAAGCTCCCAGAAGCTTCTGGGAACAGCAAACAGAAGGAGAAAAAAGAAAGAAAGAAATGAAAAGAGAGAGCTTGGAAAAACAAAGCTGAAAATACGTGATAGCCTTATAACGTACATGTATTTTTATCTGACATTTCCAAATTGAGTGGCTTTCTTTAAAAGAAGGAAAATATTTCCAGATTTATTTAAATGGAACCTTATTAGGGAAAGCTTAGGACTGAGCAATTATTTAAAAATATATTTTGAGGAGAGTCGCAAAGGAAGACATTTAATTCTTAGCAAACTGTAGGCATTTTAAAGAAACCTTGTGTCTATTTTGTGGCCTCTGATTAGAGGCACCTATAACAGTGATAACAGGAAATTTCAAAGGGCACTTTCCCCCCAAGCCCCCTAGAAACTGTAGAGTAGTGTCTCCTTTTTAAAACAAAGGACGTATTGTGAGAGTGAAAGGGATTTGGCCCCAAGCACTAAACAAATTCTACAGAGCAGAAAAAAACCCTGTAATTATGTTAATAGTAAATTAATGTTTTGCAATTTACCCATATCACCTCAGAATAGGTGTTGTTCAAAAGTACCTATCGGAAATATTGGGCAGACATGCTGGAGAAGGAAAGAAGTCAAAATGTTTAGTTCCCTAGAAAGCCTTGTGTTTAATCTACAAATGAAACTTCCAGTGCCAGAAATACTTGTTTTCCTGAGGTGCCGTCTAAACACTACTTAGAGAAGCTGGGTTGGCAGGCCACCTTCCTGAGAGCCTCAGGTGGTTTGAACTTCCTCTGTCTGGAAACAACTGATGGGCAGTAGAAGATGGACAGAGATGGAAAGGATGTCACAGGTCCATTCATCAGGTAACACAGTGAGCCGTACCTCCTGTAGTGACCCCTGACTTTGGCTTTCAATCTTAGAGGACCCATGGGGTCTCAGTTTAGATAGTTGAGTAGACCTCAGTTTTGATTTTCATGTAAAGGTTTCTCAGTACATATGAAGTTCTTTGTCCAAGTTCAAGGTGTAGATTAATAAACACTTACTGGGGGGCGCCCGGGTGGCTCAGTGGTTAAGCCTCTGCCTTCAGCTAAGGTCATGATCTCAGGGTCCTGGGAGGGAGCCCCCATCGGGCTCTCTGCTCAGTGGGAGCCTGCTTCCCCCTCTCTCTTCCTGCCTCTCTGCCTACTTGTGATCTCTGTCTGTCAAATAAATAAATAAAATCTTAAAAAACAAACAAACAAAAAAACACTTACTGGGGAATTATATATGCCAGAAAATGTCTTGAGCCCTTTCTGGAGCATAGGTTTTTCTCGTTTTATTCTCAAAACAATCTTGAGTAGGAGTTACTACCTGTATTTTGCTGATGAGAAAATTGATGCCAGGTAGCTTGTCTAAGGTCCCAGCTAAAGGGGTGCACATTTTCTGACCAGGCTGTTCTAGGCACAGCTGTGAACTAGGTCTTTTGGTACCCCCAGGCATCTTCTCTTATACATTTGCCCTTTCTCAGGGTTGCCTTCTCTTGGCTTCAGGCAACCAGGTTGGGTTTTTTTTTTTTTTTTTTTAATGCTCTATACTTTTATTAAAACCTACTTGCAAGAAAAGTTACTATATTAGTCATGTATTCTTTAGTATGAATTTAAACCCAAGTCAGAAATGTTGCTGGGCTTTTTTTTTTTAACATTACTTTTTTTTGTTAATTCTCCAGAGATCTCAGTATTTAAAATTTTATAACTAATAATGGAATAAAATAGACTACATGCCTTTAAAGTAGCTGAGGCATTAATGAGTGGGAACAATTAGGGCATATTTGCCTTAATCTTTCAAGTAAAGTAAATGTTGACCTTTTCTGCCATATTCCAGCTTGGAAGCCCTCTGGAAACCAGCATTGCTGATATGTCTTATAATGGATAATGGAAATTGTTTTAAATAAAGCACCAGACTAGGAGAATGGAATTTTTTTTTTTTTTTTTTTAAATAAAGCACCAGAGGCGCCTGAATGGCTCAGTTGGTTGAGCATTCCAATTCCTGATTTCGGTTCAGGTCATGATCTCAGGGTCGTGGGATCGAGCACTGAGTGGGGCTCCACACTCAGTGCAAAGTTGGTTTGAGATTATTTCTCCCTCTCCCTCTACCCTCCCCACCACCACTGTTCTCACGTGCTCTCTCTCTCTAAATAAATAAGTAAAATCTTAAAAAAATAAATAAAAATAAAGCACAAGATTAGGAGTGAGGAAGCCTGGATTTCAATCCCATGTCACTACAGGAATGGAAAATGAAGGGTTTGGATCATAGCAGTGTTCTTCCCTACCTCCTCATCCATAACAGACATCGTTAATTAATCTTGGGGTTTTACCTGATCAAGCCTGTATGCTCTTTCGAATCTATATCTACTGATTCTCCAGAGAGCATTATTTATCATTTGCAGTTGATACTCAAGATGAAACCTATTGCCACCCAAGGACTAGATGGTGTCCAACATTTCTTCTAGTTAAACACTGTGAGATCTTTAGTCTAGGGATAGAACTAGGTTCATGGTTCCCAAACCTGTCTGTGCATAAGCTTTGGGGTTTTTGTCAGTATATCTCTGCAATCAGATTGTCTAGGAATAAAATTTGGGAATTTGTATTTTTATAAAGCTCCTCCAGTGATTGTGATGTAGCCAGTGGATCAACATTCGGGCTCTGCCACTTCAGATTGTGTGATTTAGAGTATTGTTTATTTTAAGAATGGGAATTGGCAAGTTGAAAGCATTGCCATTTCTATCATAGCCTCATGAATTGACTTTTAATTCACTAAAAAGTTTTGATGGATTTCTACTTTTAATTTTTGCTCTTTTATTGTCAAGCTTCTAAAGGGCACCATGTAGTGCTCTCCACATCTGGGCTTGTAGAACCCTGTTCTGACTGGGTCTACGTATTGAACTCACAGCTTAGTAGTGTGGCCTTGGACAGGTCATTTAACATAAACAGGTAATTTAATCTCATCTTCTATAAAATTGAATAACTATCATGTAGAGTTGTTGAGATTCCAAGTTTCTTTTCTTTTTTAAAAATTTAATTTAATTTAATTTATTTCAGTGATGCATAATTCGTTATGACCACACCCAGTGCTCCATGCAATACGTGTCTTCCTTAATACCCACCACCAGGCTCACCCATCCCCCCACACCCCCCTCCCCTCCAAAACCCTCAGTTTGTTTCTCAGAATCCAGTCTCTCATGGTTTCTCTCCCCCTCCGATTCTGTTATTTCTTCTAAATGTTACGCATAACAGCTTACGAACACCTACCATGGGCCAGGTGGTATAAAACGGAGTGGAAAGGCAAGATGAATAAATAGAATTATGGTTTCTGAAAGTCATCAAAACCAACCTTTTACTTTTCTTACCACAATCCCCATGTTACACTTAGGCACATGTGTATATACAGACAATTGAAACAAACATTTCACAAAAAATGTTCTTACTGTGTGTAATGCATCTTGAAACTTCCATTCCATTCCATTAAACAATACTGATTATGATCCCTACATTAATTTCATGGGCCACAAATGGGTAATTACCTGCATTAGACCACTCTGTTCCTCATTACTTCTCCTAACCCTCACCATTGACCATCCCACCCCTGGGTGTATACTTCTGGCGATGAGAAACTCTTTGAAGCCAGGAAAAATATCTCTCAATTCACTGTAGCTAACATTAGCAGAGCATCAGTGATTAACAGTAATCCATTGTCTTCATGCTGCATGTTTTATCTATAGGCCTGTAAACTAATAATTTGGAATGCTGATTGGGTTTCCATAGTACCCTTCTGCTGGTCCTGTAGCTGTCCAGGACTTACTCTTTTGCTTCCTATTCCAGACTGTGAAATCCTCATTCTTATCAAAACTCAGCTGTCCTCTCACCCACTGTTGATAAGCTAATTACAGCCAAGAGGTTTCTGACTGACAACGACACGTGTTGCCTTGCATTTTAAGAGCAACCTTTGAAGGCTAAAACAAGGAATTTTTTTTTTATTAGACAAAGCTAGTGAAGAGAGAATTTTGGTCATGACAGAATTTTGGAACCCTTTGTAACTGTTTCTACTCTTGGGAACTAGAACTAAGAACTTAGACTGAGTATGTATTTGTATACTGGGTCTGGTGGACTGGTGTGGTAACCTGTCATAGTTCCTCTGAACATTTCTGAAATATAGGGGATGCTTCCATGAGGTATTTGAAGGCAGATGAAAGGACAGTTCACATATGCATTCTCAAGTGTGAGACATGATCAAGAATACATTCTTGCATGAGGACTGCATAGTAATAACCACATAATTCATGTTTGAGGCAAAGACAATGAATGCACTAATATATGGGAGCATCATATCTGAAACTCAGATTTGTGCCAGGTTAACATCAGGTTTGGATTTCTTTGTATTGATTAAGTTAATTGCTAATCGAATTACTTATGTTTCCAATTAAGCACAGATCTAAAAGAATTTCTGATTTAAAAAGTCACATATAAGCTTGTTGATTTGATTTGGAAGACACATAGTGTCCTTGTTAAGCCATAGGGAGTTTTATGATGCCCTCTTCCTGGTGGTAGGGTGTAATTGTCAGGAAGATTAACTCTTTAATTTTGAAGTCCCATTGCATTACCTGAGGATAAGTGGGGAAGAAGAGGAAAAATACACAGGGACAGGTATCTTCATATAAAATGCCAAAAGGGGAATGGGGGAGAGAGACACACACACACAGAAGTTATATACAATACCTTGAGAGACATGATGGACCTAGGTATTAACTAGGCTGTACACAAACAAATGTGTCCCTACATAATATATTTAAGTAGGAAACTGGTAATAATAAAGAGTTGGGGTTTAAGGCTCAACCAGCTTCAGCAAGTTAATTGACCTCTTTGAGCCAGTTTCATCATTTAGAAAATAAAAGGGTCAGACAACAAGATTGCTCTCCAGGTTCTTTCTGAAGCTTGAAAATGCTATTATTCTAGGGATTTATACAAGTTACACATCAGTGAAACATTACAATGCCTTCTAAATTCATAAATTTATCCATTTAACAAATATGGAATAAGAGCCTACTGACATTTTAGCTCCTCAACAGAATGACAAAAGTTTTTCAACCGTTCTCACTACTACTTGGCTTTTACACCTTTCTGAGCTCAGTCAAAACTCAGGCTCCAGCAGGCTGAGGATAGATTCTGTCACAGGAAGGAGGCAGGGTAGCCTCGCCATTATTGCCAAGCTTCTTTCAGGCTACAGCCATTCCACTACCTTTTGCTTCAGAGGAGCAGTAGCCAGGAAGGATCTTCCTACTGGTTTTCATGGGGCAGCTGTTGACTGATGGGTGTGAGGGGAAGAGATGGAGGAAGGGAGAGGCAGGCCAACCTTCTCAGGGACCAACCAGTGATGTATATCAAAAGCAAATGATGGCATTGGTCTTACCAACATCGGGAAATGAGATTCTTATGTTTTACGCAACTATCCTTTGGGGTCAGTAGGTCAAAGTTAAAGGGAGAAGAATCTGGGGTAAAACCAGTTACAAGATATAAAATAATATGGATCTGTATTGGAGAAAATGCTGAAAAAATAACCGAGAAAATGTAGCATTAAATACTTAGCAAAAACAAGAAGAAGAAAGATTGCATAAGGCCAGCTGAGTTTGCAGTCTTTCTCATTGATTGTGCCTGAATATTTTAGGACACTGCTTGCAGCCTGTTGCCTTAGTATGTGTTTTGTCTGTTGTCTAATTTTACCTCTAGCCATTACTACAAATAACTTAATAACTTCTTTCTAGAACTGATAAATTGTAGGATGAAAAATGTAATGTATATTGTATCATAATTGATGTAATATAAAATTAACAAATTTGTAAATAAAAAAAGGTATCTTGATTCTTAACCTAGTGACAAAAAAATGCAAGAATACGTTTGAATTTCTTAAAAGCTGGATCCTTTGTATATTATGGCAAAAGTTGCAGGTTATTCCAGGTCATAAAATTTATTTGATTTAAAATTTTTTGGTAAATAAAATATAAGTAAGAATTACATATATATAAGTAAACAGTGTAAAGTTTAATTAATTTTTAAAATAGAGGAGACTATTTTTTAGAACAGTTTTAGATTTTCAGGAAAATTATGAAGATAGTAGAGAGAGTTCTCCTATCTCTCACATTTATTTCCCCCGGCTATTCACATCTTATATGTAGTATGGTACATTTGTTACAGTAGTTGAATCTGTTGACACATTATTATTAACTAAAGTCTATATTCACATTTTCTTACTTTTAACATAGTGTCCTTTTAAAAAAATTTTTATTTTTATTCTAGGTTGTCATCCAGGATGCTACCATATATGTAGTTGTCATGTCTCCTTAGGCTCCTTTTGTTTGGCAGGGTCTCAGACCTTTCTCATTTTGGATAACCTTGACAGTTTTGAGGAGTACTGGTCAGGTATGTTGGAGAGTGCCCCTCAATAGGAATTTGTCGGGTGTTTCTCTCATGATTTGACTCAGGCTGTGGATTTCTAAGAACACCACAGAGGTAAATTGACATTTTTGACACATCATATCGTATCAAGAGTACTGTCAGTGTTTATCACCTTGATCACCTGGATGAAGTAATATTTGTTTGGTTTCTCCACTGAAAAGTTACTCTTCACTCCTCTCCATACTGTATCTTTTGGAAGAAACTCACTATGTAAAACCTACACTTGAGCAATGGGAAACTATGCTTTACCTGCCTGAGGGGTTAGTATATATAAATTATTTATAATTCTTTCACGTAGGAGATTTATATATTATCTCCAGTTTATTTGTTTATATTAGTATGTACTCATTCTATACTTTGGTTTATGATCCAGTACCGTTTTACTTTTTTGTTGCTCAGACTGTTCTAGCTTTTGTCTTTGTTACTTCCTTGGTTTCTTTGATATACCTGCATCATTTCAAGTTTCTTTTTTTTTCTGAGCACTTCCTTGCTTTTTGATACTGCAAGAGGCTCCAGGATCATCCTGTATATTTCTTGCCCCATTCATGGAATTGACCTCTGTTTTGGAGAATGATATTGGGAAT
The DNA here is from genome assembly GCF_020171115.1 of Neogale vison. Classification (NCBI taxonomy): domain Eukaryota; kingdom Metazoa; phylum Chordata; class Mammalia; order Carnivora; family Mustelidae; genus Neogale; species Neogale vison. The sequence continues at coordinate 82,447,285 of NC_058098.1, read as the reverse complement.
CAAGATCTGAGTGGTAGGTGTTCTTACTGCTGCTTTGTCATTGTTGATGAGAGGCTTTTTGAGCTGGCAGAACAGGGAAATATATGTGTACGTACCAATTCATATATGTATGAACATATCAGTATTTCTAAATGTAACCATCTATATTAAATCAAATATAAGTTCATAATGATGTCTTCAACTCTAACTCATTACCATCTAAGTCATTCTAGTCTTCTTTTGCTTATCTGTAAACTCCCACTCCAACAGTGAGAAACCTGATTCCCACCGATCACTATCTGTTTACTCAGTTGTTCAATTCCAGGGGCACCTGGGTGGCTCAGTCAGTTAAGTGTTGAGCCTTCAGCTCAGGTCATGATCTTGGGGTCCTGGAATTGAGCCCCTGTCTGGCTCCCTGCTCAGTGGAGAGTCTGTTGCTTCTCCTTTTGCCTCTGTGATCTCTCTCTTTCTCTCTCTCAAATAAATAAAATCTTTAAAAAAATCATTCAGTTTCATTATACATGTATAGTAGTATCAAAATTATTAACCTGTATCCCTGTGGGACTTTACCAACTTGAGTATAGTGTTTATATACAGTTCCTTTTTGCCTGTAGTCTTATGAAAACACCATTTATTTCCAAAGTTGCTTGGGTCAGCACCTTTCCCTTCTGCCGCCTTTATTGGTATTGTTTCCTGCCTTTATAATACAGTTAGATTCTTTTGTCATAGTCCATATTTCATCTTTGTGATCACCTGACCTCCTAAGTGATATTTAAAATTTTGCATACATTGTTTCATACTTTGTGCTGTAAATGTTTATACATTTTGACAAATGCATAATGGCATGTATCCACTATGACAGTATCACAGAGATCCACAGCCCTAAAAAATGCCCTGTGCTTCACCTGTTTAACTCTCTGCTCTTTCTCTGAGCTGGCAACCATTGATCATTTTATTGTCTCCATAGGTTGCCTTTTCCAGGATATCTTACAGTTGGAGTCATTGCAGTGTGTAACCATTTCAGACTGGCTTCTTAGACTTAGCAATATGCATCCAAGTGTCATTCAGGTCCTTTTGTGGTTTAGTGTTTGTTTCTTTTTATTGCCGAGTAATATTCCATTCTATAACCATAGTATAACCATGAATTATTCATTCTCCCATTGAGGACAATTTAGTTACTTCCAGTTTTGGGGAATTATGAATAAAGAGCTCTTATAAACATTTGGGTACAGGTTTTGGTGTGGACCTAAGTTTTCAAGTCAATTTGGAAAATATCTAGGAATAGGATTGCTGTATTGTTATGGTAATACTGTGTTCAGATTTGTAGGAAACTGCCAGACATCTCCCAAAGAGACTGTATCATTTTGCATTCCCATCAACAATGAATGAGAGAGTTCCTGTTGCTCTATGTCCTTGCTGGCATTGGTATTGTTAGCTTTTTAACGGTAGTCATTCTGGTAGATGTTTAGTGATATCTCATTGTTGTTTTTATACATAATTCCCCAATGACATGTGATGTTGAGCATCTTGTCCTACACTTATTTGCCATCTGTATATCTTCTTTGGTGAGTTATCTGTTCAGAGCTTTTGCACATGTGAAATTGGATTTATTTTTCTTGTCGAGTTTTAAGTTTTAATGTAATCCACATTTTGGATACCAGTCCTTTATCAGATACATGTTTTGTAAATGTTTTCTCTCAGTCTGTGCCTTTGTGTATTGATTCCCTTAATGGTATCTTTCACAGAGCAGAAATTTTTAAATTTTTAAAAAAGTCCAACTTTTCATTCACAGACTGTGCTTTTGATATTCTGTGTAAAAATTCATTACCAGACTTATGATCACCTAGATTACCTCTTACGTTTTCTTCTAGAAGTTTTATATTTAGGTGTTGGATACATTTTGATTTAATTTTTGTGAAAGGTGTTAGGGCTGTGTCTAGATTATTATTATTTTTTCTTTTGGTATATGGACATACAACTATCCCAGTGCCACTTGTTGAAAAGGTTATACTTTCTTCATTGAATTACTTTTGCTTCTTTCTCAAAGATCAGTCAACTAGATTTGTTTGGGTCAAATTCTGGACTCTCTATTGTGTTCTATTGATCTTTGTATCTGTTCTTTTGCCAATATCAATCACACTGTCTTAATTACTGTAGCTTTATAGTGAATCCTTTACTTTGTTGTTATTCTTCAGTATTGTGGTGGGTCTTCCAAGCCTTTTGACTTTTTACTTAAACTTTAGATTCATTTTGTCACTATCTACAAAATAGGTTGTTCTGTTTCTGATTTGGATTGTGTTGAATCTTTTTATTGATCAAGCTGGGAAGAATTGACATCATAATCCATGAACACAGACTGTCGATTAATTTAGATTTCCTTTGATTTCTTTTATCAAGGTTTTGTCATTATCTGCATATAAAACTTGTACATATATTGTCAGGTTGTGTATATTTTTGATGCTATTGTAAATGTTTTATTTTTGTTTTAAAATTTCAGATCGCAGCTGTTTATTGCTATTATATAGAAAAGCAGGTGAGGTTTTTTTTTTATTTACTTTGTATTTCTTGTATAACAACTTTGCTATAATCATTTATTAGTTATAGGAATTTTTAAAAACTTTTTAAAGGGTTTTCTTCCCTGGCAGTCATGTCACTTGGAAACAATGAGTTTTATATCTTCCTTCCAAATATGTATAGTTTTATTTCTTCCTCCCAAATCTGTATACCTTTTATTTCCTTCCCTTGTCTTATTGTACTAGCTAGGACTTTCAGTACAGTGTTGAATGGAGTGGTGAGAATGGATATCTTCCTTGTTTGTGATCTTAGTGGGAAAGTATTTACTTTATCATCATTGAGTGTGATGCATCTGTAGGTTTTTTGGAGATGTTCTTTATTAAGTTGAGGCAATTCCCCTTTATTCATAGTTTGCTAAGAGCTTTCATCATGAACAAGTGTGGGATTTATCAAATGCTTTTCCCTCATCTATTGATAAGACTGTATGTTTTCTTTTACAGCCTGTTGACATGGAGGATTATATTGATTGATTTGCAAACCTTGAACCAACCTTGCATACCTGGACTAGATCCTTCCCCCTGTTTGTGGTGTATTATCTTTATACGTTGTTGAATATTTGCTAATATTTTGTTGAGAATTTTTACATCTAGCTCATGAGAGATATTGACATTTAGTTTTCCTTTCTTGTAATGTCTTTATTTGGTTTTGGTATTAGGGTAATGTTGACTTTACAGAATGAGTTAGGATGTTTTCCCTCTCTGCCTCTGTTTTCTTTAAAGATTGTGGAAAATTGGTATAATTAAAAAAAAATGTTTGGTGCAATTTGCCAGTGAAGCCATCAGGGCATATTGCTTTCTTTTTTGGGAAGATATTAATTTATTCAGTAAACATTGGGCTATCCCAATTATCTGCTTCTCCTTGTGTGGATTTTTTAGCTTGTATCTTTCAAGGGTTGTCCTACTTTATCTAAGTTATCAAACTTGTTGGCATAGAATTATTCATAGTAATCCTTTATTATCCTTTTAATGCTCTAGTATTAGTATTAATAACCCCTCTTTTATTTCTGTTTTTGGCATTTTGTGTCTTGTCTCCTTTTTTTTTTTTTTTGTTAACATAAGCTATATGTTTATTAGTTTTATTAGTCTTTAAAAAACCAGCTTTTGGTTTCATTGATTTCCTCTTTTTTTTTTCTTCAATTTCAATGATTTCTGCTCTAATTTTCCTTGTTTCTCTTCTTCTGATTGTTTTAGGCTTAAGTCATTCTTCATTCTGCAGTTTCTTAAGGTGAAAGCTTAGATTGTTGATTTTAGATCTTTCTTCTTTTCTTTTTTCTTTTTTTTTTTTTTTAAAGATTTTATTTATTTATTTGACAGAGAGAAATCACAAGTAGATGGAGAGGCAGGCAGAGAGAGAGAGAGAGAGAGAGATGGAAGCAGGCTCCTTGCTGAGCAGAGAGCCCGATGCGGAACTCGATCCCAGGACCCTGAGATCATGACCTGAGCCGAAGGCAGCGGCTTAACCCACTGAGCCACCCAGGCGCCCAGATCTTTCTTCTTTTCTAATATGTGTATTCTGTGCCATAAATTTCCCTGTAAGCACTGCTTTTGGTGCAACCCACAAATTTTGATGAACTGTATTTTCATTTTCATTTGGATCAAAATATGTGGTGATTTATCTTGAGACTTCCTCTTTGAGTCATGTGTTACTTAGAAGTGAGTTGTTTAAATTCCCAATATTTGTGGATTTTCTGGGTTTCTTCTTTGATTTCCAGTTTAACTCTGTTATGGTCTGGGAACATATTTGATATAGTTTCTGTTTTTTCAGATTTGTGAAGGTGTGTTTTATGGTCTAGAAAGTGGTCTTTCTTGGTGAATGATCCACATGAGCTTGAGAAGAATGTGTATTCTGATGTTTTGGAGTCAAGTATTCTATAAATGTCAATTAGATTAAGTTGATTATAGTATTATTCAGGTCAGTTCTATCCTTATTTTCTGGTTGCTTGATCTATCCAGTGAAAGAAAAAGAGGTGTTGAAGTTTCCAACTATAATAGTTGGTTTGCTTTTTTCTCTTTGTGATTCTATCAGTTTTTGCCTCATGTATTTTGATAGTCTTTTGTTAGGTACAAACAAGCTAAGGATTGTTATATCTTCTTAGAGAATTAACGCCATTATCACTGTCCTCTTAATTTCTGATAATTTTCCTTATTCTGAGGTCTGCTTTGTTGGAAATGAATGTAGTTACTCAGCTTTGTTTTTTACTAGTGTTACTTTTAACTTGCCAGAGTTTTTATATTGTAAGTGGGTTTTGTTGTAGGCAACCTATGGTTTTGTGGTTTTTTAAAAAAATCTACTTTGATAGTCTCTGTTTTTTAATTGGTATATTTAGATGAATATTCACATTTAAAGTAATTTTTGATAGAGTGTATTGACTTCTACTTGTTGCACATATTTATTGTTTTTCTTCCCCCTGTTTTTCTGCTCTAATTTTTTGCTTTGATTATATACATTTTATATGACTCATTTCATTCTGTTATCAAATTATACTTCTTTAAAACTTTTTCCTAGAGCTTACAATACCATTTACAACTAAATTTAACCTTAAATAACATTATGCCACTTCATGTGTAGTGCAGGTACTGCATAATAGAATATTCCTGATTCTTCCCTTCTGTCCCTATGACATTCCTGTCATTTATTACTAGTCCATATGCTGCGATCACCCAGTTCTTTGTTACAATTATTCATTCAAACAAATGGTTATATTTTAAATCAGTTAAGAATAATAAAAATATATTACTTTCATTTATTCCTTCTTTTATACTCTTCCTTTATATAGATCTTTTTGACCTATATAATTTTTCTTCTCCTTGAAGAATTTCTTTTAGCCTTTCTTACAGGTCTGGCAATGAATTCTCTTATTTTTTGTTTGCCTGAGAGTTTATTTCTCCTTCATTTTTTTTTTTTTTTTAATTTGTTCATTTGAGAAGGAGAGAGAGGGCAAGAGTATGAGCAGGGAGAAGCAGGGGCGGGGGAGAGGGGCGGAGAGAGAGAAAAACACACTCCCCCCAGAGCAGGGAGCCTGACAGGACCAATCCCAGGACCTTGGGATCATGACCCAAGTGGAAGGCACATGCTTAACTGAGCCACCCAGATACCCGCTCCTTCACTTTTGAAGGAAAATTTCATTGGATGTATAATTCCAGGTGGATGGTTTTCTTTCATCACTTTCAACATTTCCCTCCATTTTCTTACTTACATGACTTCTGATGAGAAGTCTGATGTAACTCTTTTAACTTTTATCCTTGTTTCTCTGTAGGTAAGTCTTTTTAAAAAAGATTTTTCTCCCCTGTTTTTGGTTTCCTTCAATATGAATGTGATAGATCTAGATGTAGAGTTCCTTGGGCATTTATCGTGTTTGTGTTTGCTGAGGTATCTGGATCTGTAGTTTAGTCATTAGTTCTGTCAACTTCTTTTTTTTAAATTAACATATAATGTATTAATTGTATCAGGGGTACAGGTCTGTGATTCATCAGTCTTAGACAATTCACAGCACTTACTGCAGCGCATACTTTCCCCAATGTTCATCACTCCACTACCCCATCCCTCCTACCCCCAGTTGTCAACTCCTTGACCATTATTACTTCAGATATTCCTTCTGTTTCATTCTCTCTTTCTTCTCCTTCTGATAGATCAAATATGCATAAGTTATGCATCTTAAAACTGCCCTGTGGTTTTTGAATGTTGTTTTTATCATTATTTTCTTTGTATTTCAGTCTATGGTTTCTGTTATTATATCCTCAAGCTTTACAGATTCTTTTCTCAGCCATATCCAGTCTCATGATGAGCCCGTTAGAGGTGTTCTTCATTTCTGTTCATTACTTTTATTTGTAGCATTTATTTTTTATTCTCTCTTAGAGATTCTGTCTCTTTGATTATCTTATCCATCTGTTCTTATATACTGTTTATTTTTTCCACTGCAGCCCTTAAAATATCAATCATAGGTATTTTTTTTAAAGATTTATTTACTTGTTTTAGAGAGAGAGAACACACGTGTGAGTGGTGGGGATGGGGGAGAGAATCCTCAAGCAGGCTCTCTTCTGAGTGCAGAGCCTGATGCAGCCTCCATCCCATGTCCCTGAGATCATGACCTGAACTGAAACCCAGAGTTGGGCATTCAACCAGCTGAGCCACTTGGGTGTCCTAGTCATAGTTATTTTTGATTCTTTGGCATTTCGACAATTGTGTCACTTCTAGGTCTGATTGTGATTCTTGTTTTATTTCTTCAGACTGTTTTTTTTCCCTTGCCTTTTTTTTTTTTTTTTTTCTTTTAAAGCATATCTTACATTTTCGGTTGAAAGTGGAGCATAATGTATTGGGTAATAACAACATTTGAGTAGGAGGACTTGTGTGAGATTTTAAGTTAATCTAGCTTGGAGTTGGACACTGTAACTTTTTGTGCCAGGAGCTTCTAATTTCTCTGGTGTCCTTGTGTTTGTCTCTTTTATTTTCTTTGGGCTTCCTTAAGAATTCCTCCTTAGATAGAGTCTGTACCTTGTAACTCATCCAGCAGTAAGCCACTGTTATACTGGGGTTCTTTTGATGTGGTGGCAAGATGTGGGGGGAGGAAGGTATTCTATAATTTTATGATAAAATCTTAATCTTTTAGTGGACATTTGTCTGAGTTAGGACTTCTATCAGTGTTTTTTAGTTTCTTCCCCACTTAGGAGTGACCGGAAGGCTAGAGAGTACTGGTATTTGATAATTGAACTTTCCCCTATAAAGGATAAATTTCTCTATGGGATAAAGCAGAATCTATTTACTAGAGAATAGGGCTTTGTTACGGAGAATGCTCATGTTGTGTTTCAAGTGGTTCTATTTTCCTCCTCCCAGAGCTATGAGGAGATAGTTCTTGACTCTTCACTGTGAGACCTACTGTGGTTACTAGAGGTAAAACCCACAAAAGCATAAGGATCCCACTAGGACTCACTCTCCTGCTAGTTTACATTTAGCTTCCAGCAGTTTGTCAAAGTTACCATTTGGGCCTTTCTTCCAGTTTGTGGCTTCAGTGGTTTCTGCTCTAGGTGAGCAGATATTGGTTGTGACTCTGTGTTCATCTGTGAAGGCTGGGGTTGGGAAGTTTTGGATGTACAAAAATATGTAGAGTAATTTTTTTGGTTAGAAATTTAAGTAAAGGTTTTAATGGCTGTAATGTTTTGATAAGCCAGGGTTATAATACAGTGAATCACAATTGGAATTCCTCCTCAAAAACTCATTGAGAAAATCCCGAGCATTTTTGTAAGACTAACAAATTTCTAGCCACATTTCATTTTAAGAAAGAACACGGTGCTATTTGAGTAGCCAACCACTCAGCCAACTATGTTATTACTAATGGTCGTATGCTTAATGAAAAATTGTGCCCCCTAAAAAGTAATCAGTTGGTTATGTCCAGTGTGTATTATGAATATTAATACAGCAGAAGAATTGCCTGTGCTATCCAAAACATAATGGCTATTTGTAATCCTTTGTCAAATGAGGCAGGGACACCTAAATAAATAATAAAATAAATTAGAATGTTAAGTGTTATTGAATCATATATTATTTTTTTAAAAAGATTTTTTTTTTTAATTTAAGATTTTATTTATTTATTTGAGAGTGAGCAAGCGTGCATACAGGCGCTCATAAGCTGGGGGGAGGGGGCAGAGGGAGAAGCAGACTCCGGCTGAGCAGGGAGGCCAAGATGGTGCTCCATCCCAGGACCCGAGGATCCTGACCTGAGCTGAAGACAGACACTTAATTGAATGAGCCATTCAGGCACCCTAAATCATACATTCTTTTTTTTTTTTTTTTTTTTAAGGTTTTATTTATTTATTTGACAGACAGAGATCACAGTAGGCAGAGAGGGAGGAAGAAGCAGGCTCCCTGCTGAGCAGAGAGCCCGATGTGGGGCTCGATCCCAGGATCCTGAGATCATGACCTGAGCGGAAGGCAGAGTCTTTAACCCACTGAGCCACCCAGGCGCCCCTAAATCATACATTCTTAAATGCATAAAGGATTGGCATGTTAATATATCACATAAGTTGTGCCTTCCCATTGGTATCCTATTGGCCAGAGAAAGTGCCATTTCCAAGCATACTTCATGTGGTCTTCATGTGAGAACAGCTCTTACCCCATTTCTGCCTCTCATGAATTCCCATCATACAACCATAGAGCTAGAAGGAAACCCCTGGAATATAAAGGGACACATTAGCATGTAAAGGCTGGTGCTTGCCCATCTGCAGATGAAAGGTCACAAGGAAGATATTTGCAGTGAGGATCAGCTAGTTGTGACCACTCTGCAGATCTGTACCCGTCAGACAGAGGTTGACACCTGTGACAGGTACATTCTGATTTCCACATTCCTTGTGCAGAATCAGATGTGCTCACAACAGCATGGCAGCCAAATGTCAAGTGCTTCACCTCTTAGCGTGGAGATACTCAGAAACCCTGGCTGGAAAAGGCACTCGGATTCACCTCTTGAAGTGCACACCTCACAGGAGAGCCAGACTAGGAGAGGGTTCTGTTACGCCTTGTCCAACAACAGGTGCGAGGAGTCATGTATGCCTCCACTCCTTGTCCCCAAGGCTCCACACTCCAGCACCTCCCCGACCTAACCCCACTCAGTGGAGAGGTTGAGACTGAGGCCATGGGAGAGACAGCAAGGGTGTCTCTTTGTCCCCTTGCTGTCCCTGCTGGGGTTTAGTGAGAGGAAGAAGGGTGTGCAGTCCAGACAAGAAATGAAGGTTGTGTGTGAGTTAAACTGGGTCTGCAAACTCAGACTAGAAGTCTTCTGACAAACTGGATTCCTCCTTGGGATTCAGGAGCTCTTACAAGAACAGAATGTGGAAGGAGAAAAAAAACCAACCCAGATTTCTAGAACCCTTTAAAACAAAATCTAGGTATTGGTGGGCACTGTTTTAGTATTTTAGATAGAAACTTAAGGACCAGAGCTATTCCCGAAGGGAAGGAGGGTGCTTTTACCCCCTTAGTTGTGACTCTGGGTCTTTAGGTATAGTCTCAAAATCACCTTGGACATGACACTGTGGGGCTGATATCTAACTTCCAGCAGGCCAATGTTTTTCTCTCGGGGGAAGCTTGCAGGAGTCCATGCGCTTTGTGTTGTGACTAAGAGCAAGAATGAGATGTCTCCTGGAAGAGAGTGTGGTCTGAGGCTTCTGAAACTGAGACACTGACTGGTCTCAGCAGACAGCCAAGCAGTGTGCTTTGGAGACAGCATTGTCCCAACACCCTACAGAACTGCTTTTATCGAAATGTTCTGTAGGATAAAAGCTAATTTACAAAAGAGCTCTATGTAGTATGTCTTTTGTCTGTTATTATAAAGATTTTGCAGATTGTGTTGTTATTTGGTGTTTTTGCTTTCTAATTTTGTGGACATAGTAAATCTGAGAACTTATTCTTCCTTCCTTCCCTCCCTCCTTTACGTCCTTCTTTCTTTCTTTCCTCCCTTTCTCTCTTTTTAAGATCAGTGCTAGAAGGCTTAGAACCTTGGGTCTGTGGCCCATCAAACATAAAAGCATTTATCATTAGAGCATGCACTTTTCTTAGCATCTTTATTGACCTCTTTTGTTAACAATGGAGTCTTACAGAGCATGCATAACCGACCCCTGTCTTTTCTGGAGGAAGGCTGGTATGAACACCCAAATTAGAAAATGAACATCCTCACCCAGGCATTGGGTCACAAGCTGTTGGTAATTGGCTATTCTACGCTAGAGCAGAATGTGAACGCTGGTGGACCCAAAGTGAAAGGCCAAGGGGCCTGATCTGTGATGACATACGGGTAGGCCTGGTTAGACTATGACCCACTGACTTGGAAACACAATTTTTTCTCTTAAACTGGTTGAAAGAACGTGGACTTTGATGTTAGAAAAATTTCCGTTAGATTTCTGGTTCTGCTATTTATTATGTAGACTTCGGCCTGCCGCTGAACCTCAATGAAGCCTCGGTGTTTTCATCAGTAAATTGGAAATAGTAACATGTATGTGGTTGTTGTGAATATTAAGCCATTGAGTGTCTGCAGCATCTGACATGTTGGTTCTTCATCCCCTGTTCTTTTCCATAAGATTGGGAGAAATGTGTTAGGAACTGCCCTGCTTTTTCAAATCTCTGGGAAGATGTAGACTAGACATTCATGCCTTCCTTTGAAACAATCCTGGCACCCTGGGGACTTGTCCGGAAATTCAGCTCGTGTTCGAGCCTGTTTAAGGGGCTTTTGCTTTCATCTTCAGGGGCCAAATGCCAGTGGCTGCTTTTAATGAAACCAAATCCTTCCTAGTTCCGTGCGATTTGGGGATTTGCTTCCCCAGCCTGGGCAGCAGTCGGATACATTCTGTTTTCTTTATTTTCCAAGTGACCCCAGAGCACTTCGTATTTCTAAAACTGACCTACTAGGAGAAAGAAAATAAACTCTTCCATTCCATCTTCTCTTTCTCTGAACGTATTTGGGAATGATCTGACTTTTATGTACCTACCCTCAAGCCTGCTGGCTCCAGAGTGATAACAACTAACCTAAGTACATTTATCAGTTGCATTTTCTGGGAAGGCTCTGCAGTGTGTCCTTGACACACTGATATCTTCTTCAGCCATTGGTGGCTCAGGAGCCAAACTGGAAGAAATAGGTAAAATCACAGAAAAGAAACCAAGAAACAAAAATAAGTCTTTTAACCCTCAGGGGATGCATACGGCATTTCCATTCCTTATTCCTTATCAGTAAGTTATAATCTCTTTTCTTCAGAAACTGGGTGTCAGAGTAGCACAAGAAGTCCTTAATTTGATGCTTTCCTGTGGAATGATTCTGGGGAGAAGTGGTTTATAATGAGGAAACAGTTAGGTTTGTATATTGGTCTAACCTTTTGATGCTTCCTTTTCTTTCTACTTTTCTCTTTGGGCCTCTGCAGCTGACAGGTCTCCACCTGGCCTCTTGGGCGAGACCCATGGTCTGTGACCAGCCCCATGCACATCCTGGACATTTCAGTTTGGCCACAAACAATTTGGGCCCTACTTCTTCCTGAGCTTGGGGCTATGGTTTTTCCCATCTGTGGTGTTTCCCTTTACAAGTCTTCTGTTTGGTCAAGGACCTAGTGGGCAGTGGTTCCACGACCCCTCTTTAGCCTAGGTTTGAACCTGGCTCCTCTCCTTTTCTTGCTGGGTGACTTGGGGCAAATTATTCAACTCCCCTTTGACACAGTGTTCTTGTTTGTAAATGGGGACAGTAAAAGCATCGAATTCAAAGTGTTGTTCTGAGGACTGAGTGAAGTAAGGCATATATGCAGGCTTTGCGCAACTGCTGGTGTATTTCAAGCACTCAGCCTGTTAGTGGCTACCACCACTATTGTCACATTCTTTGGCCAAGAACATTCAGTGGACGGACTGTTTTCCTCAGGGAGCATGGGCATTAGAATTGACTCATCTAAGAGACAAAATCTTGGAAAATATTCTCAGCTTCTCATGTTCCCCAGCAGGCATGTAAAATCTTCAAGGAAGGGTTGAATGGATGAAGTTGTCATCCTCAGGACAGGCATCTGTATCCTCTTTGTACCGGCCTAATTAGTCAATCCTGGTCTCCTGGGCTTACAGTGGCCACTCCTCTTGGCCAGAGAGTTCCGTCCTGCCTATTCTACGTACCAAAGCTGTGCTAATTTTCTGAAATTCTGCTTTAATCTTGCTGTTTGCCCTTTCTTCAGAACTTCCACTATTCCATAAGGCCGCCTGTGCTCTTTACCTTCTTTTTCATTTCCACTTCCCCTTGCTCCCCTGTGGCTCTGACTGGCCTGTTGTGTTCATTCTACTTCTGTGCTTTTTTTCTTACTGTTCTTTTCACCTGGAAGGCCTGGCTTGGTAGAACTGAGTCCCACGTATTCATTAAATGCCCCCTCTTCCGTGAAGCCTTCCCTGATAGCCCCAGCTCACTGTTCTCTTTCCTTCTCCTGAGCTGCCAGTCACTGGTGATCATGAATTTGGTGCTATCTGGACTCCTTCTAAATTCATGAGCCCAGATCACAAATGAAGCTTCTGCAGTGTACAGCCGTTTGACTACTGTCTACTCAAGCCTCCTCCATGTCTTTTGCCTCCTGCCTCTTTTTCACTGGCAAACTTGGTCTCATAATTCATAGGCAAGAGAGTAGAAATCTTACGTATACCTCCTCTTCTCTACCTACTTTTCATCATCTTCAGCTATGCTCTACCTTCCCTCTTGTTAGGCCATGAGTCCCTGCTCCTAACAAAAGCCATCCTTCCCCCTGTGCTTCAGATCTCATCTCTGTGGCCTTCTCAAGACCTGCACCTTGGTTTCTCCCTCTTTAGGGGATCATTCTTAATCAGCCTGAAACATACTCTTGATATTTACCTCTTAAAACCATATCTGCCTCTTGAGGCTACTTCTTCCTACAATTTATCTGCTCTTTCTCAGCAAACCAAGAAAAATCTGTCTATAATGGCTGTTTATACTTCCCAGCTGTGCCTTTTTTTCCTCCACCTACCTCAGTTGGGTTTTAGCCTATGAAACCCAAAGTGGTCTATTCAAGTGTACTGCTGATCTCAATATTGCATCTCTGTCATCATCTTACTAAATTTCTTATGAATATTACAACGAGTTAACTGTGTCCTCACTTTGAACATTTTCTTCTCTTGGCTTCCATGACCCTCATTCTCTTGGTCTTCTCCTATTTATTTATTTATTTATTTTTAAGATTTTTTTCTTTATTTATCTGACAGAGATCACAAGTAGGCAGAGAGGCAGGCAGAGAGAGAGGAGGAAGCAGGCTCCCTGCATAGCAGAGAGCCCGATGCGGGGCTTGATCCCAGGACCCTGGGATCATGACCTGAGCCGAAGGCAGAGGCCTAACCCACTGAGCCACCCAGGCGCCCCGGTCTTCTCCTATTTATTATCCACTTCTTCCTGAAGTCCTTTGCTGGCTCTGCCTTCTCTAATGGGAAGGTTAGACTCTACTAGGGTCTTCTTCTCAATCTGTACTCTATTCCTGGGTGATTCCATCCAGGCAGACAGCTTTAATTACAACATATATGCTGATGACTCCAGAATTTATATTTCTAATTTTAAATGCTCTCTTTAATTCTGGATTCTTTCCTCTAATGACCAACTCCGCATCTCCACTTGTCTAATAGGTACCTCAGATCTAAGTGTCAGCTCTGCCTCCCAAGCATATCTGAATCAGCCTATTTCTCTTCATTTTCATTGCTACTGTGTGGTCTTTACCATTGTCATTTCTCTCCTGTACTACAACAGTGGCCACCTAACTCATCTCTATTTCTGTCCTTGTCCTCTATTGTCCATTCCCCACAAAGTACCCAGACTAATTTTTTAAAATGTAAATCATAAGTCTCCCATCATCAAAACCCTCTAGCAGCTTCCCATAACACCCCTGCTACCAGGCCAGAGTGGTCTGGTTTCTTTATGTCCCTGGCCTCCTTATGTGCCCTGCTTCCTCTGCACACTCTGCTATTGTTCCCCCACTTACCATTCTGTTCCTTTAAGGTTGTTGCCGCTGGGGTACCTGAGTGGCTCAGTCCTTAAGCGTCTGCCTTCTGCTTGGGTCATCATCCCAGGGTCGTGGGATAGAGCCCCATGTGGGGCTTCTTGCTTAGCGGGAATCTGCTTCTTCCTCTCCCTCTGTCCCCCACCCCCTGCCACTCATACTCTCTCTCTCCCTCAAATACATAAATAAAATCTTTAAAAAAAAAAAAAAAGCTTGTTGCCCCTGAGTATGCTCTGCTGTGGTCCTTTGGTACTTGTTTGTCCTCTTCTAGGAATGTTCTTCCTCTAGATCTATATTCATGTTGTTTCCTTGTCATTGTTTCCAGCTTCTTTGTCCCCTCTGTTCACAAGGGAGATCATTTTTTATATCACCCTATTCTGATTTTCATTTTGGCATGTATCACTCCCTGATACTTTCTTGCTTATTTGGTAGTTTATTATCTTTTTTTTTTTTCCAAGCAGAAAGAATGCACTTTGAAAAGAGAGATCTTCATCTTGTTCATCACTGTTCCCATTACCTGTCACATAGAAAGAAGGTGCTCAGTACATATTTTTTGAATGAATAAATGCTGATTCATTTTATTTTATATTTCTGGTTTTGCCAGGGCTTGGAATGATGGAAATGGTTGCCCTCTGAGAGCTAAGTTTTTGACATAGATCAGGACAAGGATGAGGGAATTCTCCTCCAACATGCAGATTGGTTCTTAGGCCCAGACTTGACTATGAGGGACTGAATGTATTAACATACCCAACACAAGAATTCATCAATGAGAAGGATTGGCCAGTCCCCAGAGACCTAGAAAAGGGAATATCCTTAAAGCAAGTGCTGCCATTGACCCTGCAAACACTGATCAGGAGGAGCCCTTGCCACTGTATATGTATCTTCCAGTGCCACTGACAACACCATTCCTAATGTGAGATCAGAATATTTAGCTAGATATGATTAAATACTCAGTTAATCAGATGGCCTTCTCAGAGTTCATGTACACTGTATCACCTTGTGATTATGTTTGTCTTCTATAGGCCTACCTATATGGGAAGAATGTGTTGGTCACATTGTTTTTTAAGTATCCTGTCCTTTGGACAGTTATTGCTCAGAGTGAATTACTAAAATGGCATCCTCTTCAGTGTATCAGCCTGGTAAGCTTGGTCCTCCTCTGAGTGATTTATCTTTTAGGTGGTAACAGAGCCTTGTCTCTGAGCCTTAACGATTGGACCTTGGCATGTTTACCAAGAACAAATCCATCCTGGAAAACTATTGGGAAGGTAGCTTGCTAACGTTGCCCCAGGTAAACTATATCTGCTTTTTATAATTTCTATTTTTGTTGTCCTTTAAAGCCTACATAGACATATTTTGAACCCTACTATGTGCTGGGTTCTTCCCTCAGCCCTGGGATACAACTGTAAAAACTGGTAAGCTTTCTCTGCCTTGAAATCTAAAGTCTAGTGGCAAAGACAGACTGTGCAAAGTAAACGAATAATGAACAAGTAGTTTCAGTTAGTGATAAGTGCTTTGAAAAAAGGGTGATGTGATTGGGGGGTAGGAGCACAACAGTGTTTGTTTCTGGAGTCAGAGATAGAAGGCCTCTTTGAGGAGGTGATTTGGGGCTTGACATTGAATGGGAACTGTGGGAAAAGAGCCATGGGAAAATCAGAGGGAGGAATTCTACCTCTAGCTTCCCTAACTAGAATGTCAGATTTTGGCTGAGGATTGGGTGGAAGACACTGTGTGCATCATAATCATGATACATATTTTCTGAACCTCAATTGGGATGCTCTCTGCTATGGACAGAATTTTGTGCCCCATGAAGTCCAGATGTTCAAATCCTAACCCTCAGTACCTCAGAATGTAATTGCATTTGGAAATACGGTCTTCAAAGAGGTGAACTAAGTTCGAGTGAGGACGTTAGGATGGGCTCTAATCTAATATGGCTGGTGTCCTTATAAGAAGAGGAGATTAGGACACAGACACATACAGAAGGAAGATCATGCAAGGACACAGAGAGAAGACAGCCATCTATAAGCCAAGAACCGAGGCCTCAGAGGAGACCAGCTCTGCTAACACTTCAGTCTTGGACGTCTATGTGAGGAAATCAGTTTCTGTTATTTAAGCCACCAACTCTATGATGTTTTGTTATGGTAGCCCTACCAAACTGATGGTATATTACCATCAAAAGAGAAAAGTATTTGAAATTGGGATATTCTAAGAGAATCCAAAGCAAATGGGCACCAGCCAGCTCAGGCCAGTTCCACTGAAGATTTGTCTCTAGGCCCAAGCTATGGCAGCAACATTGATATTGCAACCTTCCCCTCCCTATGAGACCACTAGCTCCATTCCTGCTGCTGCGCAGCATTTGCGAAGCAGCAACCACCTTTGTCCACTAAGCACCCTTTCCAGGATTTGAACCACGGACCTTATCATTATGAATGAATCAGATTGTAGACAAGAGTTCATACGTGCATGCCCAGACTGTGTGTAATTAACTGTGAGTTAAAATAATAATGATGATGATATGAAGCGCTTAAGGGCCTTTAGAATTTGAGGCCTATAAAAATATAATATTATTATTATTGTCATTACTGTAATCAGGTACAGATACCTGGATAAAAAGGCCATTTCTCACTAGTGTAATAGCACATGACCGTAAAAGTACCTAAAAAAAATCTTTATTTTCCCCCTTTAGAAATATGACCATCAAGTCATTATCATAATAATTAAAGTATCTTAAAAATTCTGTCCAAGATCTGCCTTTAGGTGTGTATACTACCTTTTTCACTGTGCATGTTCTCACTGGCTCACATTAAATGAGTATGAAGACCGGGCCTTTGGCACTTTGTCTTGGAGACAAGACATTGGGAACATCTGTTTTGGAAAAAGGAAACCATCTATAAAATAAAATCAGCTTATAATGGCACACCTACCTACAATGAGCAAGTTTCAAAAGTGGAGTTCAGGCCATGTGTGCTTTACCTGGAAAGCATGTTCTGTGAATAGGAGAATTTTATTAGTTGAAAATGTAATAAAATCCTGAGCCAATTTGAAGGGCGTGTGTAACAGGTGGGGCATATGTTCTCAGTGATCATGAAATATTTGGGAGCTGTCTCCATAGGGGCAAAAAGGTGGCCTAAACCATGGGACTTTTTTTCTTTCCTTCCTTCTGAAATCTCTTCTTTCTTTTTTCTCTTTAACATTTTAATTGATTTTCAGAGTTTTTTTTTTTTTTTAAGTTTTTATTTAAGAGAGAGAGAGAGGGAAAAGGAGAGTGAGGGGGAAGCAGACTCTCTCACAGAGTAGGGAGTCCAGTGACAAAGTAGGGCTGTATCCTGAGATTCCGAGATCATGACCTGAGCCAAAGGCAGATGTTTAACCAACTGAGCCACCCAGACGCCCCTGATTTTCAGAGATTTTTAAAGGAATTTAGAAGTAAAATCTCCCAATAAGTATCTTTACATCAGCTTCCTCCCAGGACAGGGAAACTGAGGTGAAGTGGGCTACCCAACTCAAAATGCAACAAAACTGTCCTCCTCTCCTAACCCCTGCCCCCACTTCTTCTCTCTTCTTCAGTTCTACCAGATTTTGCTACAAGCCAAAGAAGGAACAGAATAAAGTAAATTGTAGAGGAATCTTTTGGAGCTCAAAGCAGATTCTAAAGAAGTATGGTAATTCTGAAAAATCTTAATGTCTCACTGGTGACTTCAGTACCTGGGGACTTGTGAAGAGACTGAAGCTTGAAACAGAGTAACTCATTTATAGGAGGCCGTGCGAGCTATACTGATAGTCTAGTTGGGGACAGGCTACTCACTCAAGTGCGCACACGAAGGGAGCAACAGAGTGGTGAAGACTCTTGGCCAGGGTGTTTGGGAGTCTCTCTGTTGCCTCGCCACACTGAAAGCTGCTTTCATTTCACTGCTCTTCAGTGTGCCCATCTATAAAACAGCCTTAAAGTGACACTCGTAGAGTTAAATCAATGAGAAATAAACCTGCACCCTGTCTTCAAAATATTCCCTCAAACCGAACCTAAAAATCTGCAAACTAAGTAAATTAACTGGTTGGCTACAGATTTTCGGCTGGTCATTTGACATCATAGAGAGCCTAAGAAACCAAGTGTTTGACTGAACTTACATTTTTTCCCCCTACTGCCACAAATTGGTTGGTATGTAGACATAAAATCTCTGACTCTGAATACCTTTGAGTGCCATGTTACTCCAAGTTTTAACCCCTCTGCTTTTCAAGGCTCTCTGTTGATAGTCCCTACCTTCCTTCTCTGACTTAATTTCTCACCACTTCCTGGTTTTCACCTTTGCATCTTACTGGTGTTTTCTCCTCATTCTCATGTTCATGTGGGTCACTTTTCCTGAGGTAAGCTCAGTGCCCCTAACAGTGTCTCTAACCAACCATCCATCCATCCATCCATCCATTTCTTAAATACCAGGTGTAGTATGTGTCAGACGTGCAAGTCTCACTTGGAGGGATACAAAGGACTTAGAATCACTCCCTTCTTGACCTCTTTGGCTTTTTCTGCTTCAAAGGAGCAGGGTGGGAGATAGATACCCATTCAACACCAAAATAAGTTCATAAATACTGTGCTGATTTATCTCAGCCTTCCTGGCATTCCCGAGACTCCCCACGTGTCTCCTGTGTGCTCACGCCTAAGTTGGGGCAGCTGATGGGGTATCTACTCATTATTTCCTCACTTTCTTCTGGTTCTGCATTGGCCACTAGGTGAGCTTTGACCTTTGGGCTCTGCTGCCCTTGGTGCTGGATGCTACCCTTCTATAGATGTCATCCTTACCCATGCCTTCTTTAGCCACAGATGCTACTTCAGCTGTAGCCTGTGGTGCAGATGCCACTAAGCATACACTGAGAGAGGAACCCAAGGCAGGTGTCTCCTAGCATCTCACAGAGGTTTAGGAGGGAACAGAGCATTTAGATTTTACTCATCTTTTCCTTGAGGTACAGACACAAGTCCATCAGGGGCTAGGGTTGACATATTTATCCTACCTTGCTTGGTGACTCCTGCCCCAATGATGAAGGCTGTTTTGTTTGATTCTGTCTTCCCTTAGGAGAGATTCTAACCCAAGAAGCTCCTGCCCCATCTGTTCTTTAGACATCCCAAAACATATCTGATTCCCAGCTGTGGGCTCAGCCTGGGCTCAATCCAGAGCTTTTTGCTACTTTAGATACACCCCAAGGATTGTGGGGGTAGAAAAAGAACACTTCCTGTGAGGGTAGGGGGAACACATCAGTGTGGGGGTAATACAGAATGTTTAGAAGGATGAATCCCTAGATGAGGAATGGGGGAGATCAGCTCAGGCAGAAGGAGCAGCATGCTTGAAGGCACAACAACCTAGAAAAGCACGAGATGAAGTAGCCTATGACTGGGCCACAGGCAGTGTTTTAGGAAAAGGGTATAAGTAAGACTGGAGGTTAGATTGCAGCCAGACCTTAAAGGCTCTGATAGCCCGTTATAAGGCATTTGGACTTTGTAAGTATGGGCTTAATGGCCAAGCAGTCAGTAGATAGTTACTGAATTTAAAATGCCTAGCTTTGTGCTCGCTTCAGCAGCACATATACTAAAATGCCTAGCTTTGTGCCACGATTCAGGTTTTATTACATATACAGATTCATTCTTGGTATAAGTTCCCTAACTTAATTTCTTTCAGTATATGAGCTTTATTTTTTTCCAGTTTTATCCTAAGATCCTGATATTAATAACCTTTAGGAGAAAAATTAACCGAGCTTACATTTACTTCATGTGTACCTTGATTTCCCAACAAATGGAAGAAGGCTCTTCTAATTCCTGGATTTTATATGTCTATTTATTTATTTATTTTTAATTTTTTGATTTTAAAATTCTTGAGGAAAAAAAAAATGGTCAAAACCAAAACGTTTAGCCCTGGATGGTAATTTTGTGTACACAGAGTAACTTCCAAGTTCCTCCAGGTGGCATGATGATGCCCTTTCAGTCTTTGTCTTGAATGGGGCCCAAAGAATTTGACTTAACTTCATAACTCAGATCAGACGAAGGGAGGTAAACCACTTAGTCTCAAGTTAGAGCTATAATTCAAGTAATTAGCATTTTTTGAGTATTTTATCTCTTCATTATTGATAATGCCCTTGAAGCTAGAGGCCCAGGCCTTCTAGTTTTTTTGTTACTCCCACATGAACCAACACAATATTCAGTACCTGGTTAGTCCTTAGAAAAGACTCATTGAAGCAGGGGAGGTAGATTGTGGGACAAAGCAGTGGGACAAAAACTGGAAAAATGCAAGGGTTTGGGACTCAATTAGGGCTGAATATGGCTTAATGGGTTGTTAGTTATGTGATCTTGGGTTCATGAATTTGTCTATTTCGATGTCCCTGTCTAGGAAGTGGACATGAGCATATCTAACACACAGATCTAATGGGAAAATTTAGTAAGATGATATATGAGCTGTATTGGGCACATAGTAAGCCCTTGACTACTTAATAATAAATAAATGAATAGGAGCAGAATCCTGAAATGCCACAATGAGCTATAGAGATAAGAACAACAACCCTATGTTCTCCTTTCTCAAAAATGTCTCTGTGTTTCTAAAACACAAACTCTAGGTGGTTTTGATTTACTCAGAGCTCAGTCTTGTTTCTGTATGTTGCATGGAGAAAGCCCTCCTTCCACTTTCCCATTCAATCCTGAGTAATCCTATCAGATTCCACAGAGCCCAAGTCCCTCAACTCAGTAGAGGCACATTTTTATACTCCTTTTGGGAAAGCTGAGCTGGAGGTAGGAAGGAAAACAAGCACCCCCTGGTTAGTCCTGGAGAAGACACGAATGGTGTCCAGACAGTACCAGTCATTTCTGGGTCAGGTCTCCTTTTTTGGAACAGCAGTAACAATCAGATCTATTCCTTGAACCCACACTTGTGGGAAGGGAAGGTGAGACCTCGACACACATTGTAGGAGCCACCCTGGGACTCATTGCCTTGATCGTTCCCCATGAGCTTAGTTGGTATTAGGTTTTATAACTTTTCTGTCTTGAATCCTAATTTTTGAACAGTTCTGCTCTTCAAATGGACTTGAAGGGACCTGCAGTAAAATGCAGCTCCATTCTGATATCTGGGATTCTGCCTCTGGGACTTCCTTGTCCATTCTGACATTTGTTCTCAGCCAGTGCCTCCTTTCTCTTGTTGCTTCATAGGCTCAGGAGACTGGGGCTTCTGCTGTCCCAGAGCACCTGTCCTCACAAAAGACCCAGGACAAGCAAAATCAGACTCAGGAGTTCATGATTTAATGTTTTACCACTCCCAAGAGCTATTGCAGCCACCCTAATTTCATTTTAACAAATACGTGTCAAACTTCTGTGTTACTCAGACTGGGTGCTCCAGATACAAATTTAAAGACAAGGTGGACGTTTCTGACACTGTTGTCCAGGATTCAAGTGGGAAAAAATAGTCACATATAAATAATTAATTTCAGAATATGTAAAAAGTATATGTGTATGTGTGTGTGTGCACGTGCACCCTGAAAAAAGCCATTAATTTTGCCCAAAGGACTTCTAGATGACCCAGGGAGAATTTACAGTGCGTGACAACCAGAACTGGATCTCTGAGGGTGGATCCCCAGGAACCCTGAAGGCAGAGGCTGGGCTACCTCTTGTGCCCTGTGTGGGAGCACTGGACATGTTGGCAAGCCCAGGGCTTCCCCATTATAAACTGAGCTCATAAAAGCAAGGGCCTGCCTGCCGCCTCCCTCACCAGGAGGGTGGAGAAAGGTTCCTGAGAATATGATGTCCCTTCCATGGGCTGGCAAGGAGCCATCTGCTGCTGTGTGGCAGCAGCACCCACATTAACCCTTCGGGCTCCTGTGGTGGTGTTGAGTCCAGGCCATGGCAGAACACTGGCAGCAAGTCAGGACACCTGGGCCCTAGGGAGGCTCTGTGCCTATTTTGGAAAGGTATGTAACCCTTCAAAGTCTTAGTTTCCTGTTCTTGAATTGGATGACACCTGCACTATCAGCTCTGCAGATAAAAATGAGATTGTAAGTGTGAAAGCAATTGGAAAAATAACACTAGTGTCCTGCAATGAAGTTTTATTAATAATTAATCAAAAAGCATAGCGAGGGAGTATCTGTTGTATACCCAGAAATTGGTGAGGTGTTACATAGTGCTCACACGTTCAGTAGATTTCTAGTAGTGAAATATTTTTGCTAATTCGTCTGGAACAGAGGACTTGTCAAGCAAGGAGTGCGCACAGTAGCAAAGAGAATGGCTTGGCTATCAGAGCTTGCTGCAGTTCTCTCACTGATTAGCTGTGTGATATTGGATGGTTGTCTTCATTGCTTTGAGCCTTAGTTTCCCCATCAGTGAAATAAGGTTTTCTGCTAATCTTTCCTGATTCTTTGTTCCCCTACCTTCCAACTATACCCTTTCTTCTGGCTGTGGTGTTAGAATGGGGCTCCATAAACCAAGGCATATTCACATAAAAAAAAGCCTATAAATAATAACTTAATGAGCTGATTCTTTGGTGGAAAGTTTAGCCCAAAGAAATGACCCTCCAATGGCTGTATATCAGATAGGTACCAGAGGCTGATGGGGCAGTTATTTGGGACCAGCCAGTTGTAAAGCTAGCCTTACTAGCATCTTCCCCTTGTGGGACCATGGTGGGGGTATTAAGCAGAGAAAATGGTGCAGAGTCTCATCCTACATGGCGCCTTCCATGATTGCTAGTCAGCTCTGCTGGCTTCTTCTAAAAGGCCAGTAGGAAAAATCTCACAGGCAGAGTCTAGAAATACCCTGTATTTGTATTCATTTTTATTTTTATTTTTTAAAACACTTTACCTTGCATTATCTCACTGATCTTTGTAACAAGTGCGTGCATAGTTATTCACACTTGCCATCCTGTTTTGTAGAGGAAGGAAAAGCATAACTGATCTGACATCACAGAGTAAGACCATGGCACAGCTGAAACCAGAAGCCAGATGATATCACTTCGGGTCTACTGCTCTCTCTCTGACCCTCACCTTGGGTGAAATGAGTGTGTCCCAGAGGGGGCCCCACAGGCTCCCCATGTTTCTTGACTATGGGGATTAAATATCTCTGCATTGCTTAGAATAAGGATGATAACTTTTAAGAGGACAACCATTACCATATGGTAGCTACTCAGATGTTTGTGAAGCAATAAATAAAGCTGCTGTAAGTAACTGGGCTTGAGAAAAACCCTAGGGTAGACCCGGTGGTTAATGTGGTAGCTACCTCTTCTTTTTTTCCTGCCCCTTCCCCCAACCCGCCATTCTCCCCCCCACTTCTGACTTTGCCTGCAAGCAGAATAAAGGGAAATTCTCTATTTAGGGACTCCACGTGTGTCAACTTGATTGCCTAAAAATTCAGTTCTGTGATTTAGGTAGAGGCTTAGGATTCATGTTACAGAAAGGACACCTTGAACATAGACTACATATGTGGTGTCACCCAGGGCAGTACTACAAAGGCACAGAAGGTGGGACTCACCCTCCCAACAAAACTTATGATCTTCCTGGGAAGACCAGGTGTGTTCTGATTTCTGCTAGTGTAGAACAACTACCTAACTGTCCAATGTTAGTAACAAAATATGAAAACAAAGCCTGTATCTGTGTAATTTATTGTTTTATCACCTAAAACACAGTGAAGTGTGTGTGTGTGTGTGTGTGTAGGAGTACACCAGAGAAGCCCGTTTTGTGAGATACGATCAACGTCAACATGAAACATTTTTCTTTGTGATGGTTAATTTTATGTATCGACTTGGCAAGGCCATAATACTCATAATATTTGGTCAAATATTATTCCAGATGTTTCTCTAATTAATTTTTAGATGAGATTAACATTTACATGAGAAGACCAAGTAAAGGAGATTATCTTCTATAGTGCGGGTAGTCTTCATCCAATCAGTTGAAGGCCTTATAGCAAAAAAGACTGATCTCCCATGGAAAGAGGGAATTTAGCTAGGAGACTGCTTTTGGACTTGAGCTCATCATAGTAGCTCTTCTCTACTTTTTAAACCTCATGGCCCACCCTTCAGATTTTGGGCTTGCCAAACTCCACAATTCCTTAAAATCTCTGTGTATACATACACCTATGTTTATATCTCTATATAGATACAGATATATACACACATACATGCATACACACACACACACATATATCCACACACACATATATATCCTATTGGTCCTGTTTCTTTGGAGAACGTGTCCTCTTACTGTCATTAGAATACCTGGTCTTATATAATAATCAGTCTGGAGTCCTTTTATGATACAAGGTCACATCTCTTCATGCAGGGTGATGGCCCTCTGTGAGTTGTATATTTGTGGTGGGGTGGGAGGTAGGGAGAATTTCTAGACCCATCTTCTCTCTTTCTTGGTAATTTTCTCTGCCCTTTGGCTGGCTTCTGTAATTGACTCCTCCAGAGTTAGCACAGGGGAAGGGAAGAAGGAGCAGGACTTGAAAAGTCCTGTTGGGAACAGTACTGTTGTAAGATGAATCTCTGGGTCTGGCTGATGTTTCAGCTGATTGTTTCCCTTTCATGGGCACTTTCATGGGGACTTCAGAAGCTCCAGACCCTGTGGCTAGAGTGGCTCCTGGTGTGGATGATGCCCTTCCTTTGGCCCACTGCTACCACCAATCCCCTGTTCTCCAGAGATCCATTCCACACAGGATCCTGGTCTCCTTGGGTAGGACTTAAAGGCTCTTGGGTAGGCTCTAGGCTGGCTCTGCCTCCTGTGGAGTCTGCATCAGGTTAATAACCTCCACTAACAGTACTGAGCTTGGGCCAGACACTATTTCAAGCCATCTACATGTATGAACTTATTTCATTTTTACAATGATTTTATGAGGCAGATACTTTTATTATCTCCATTTTACAGGAGGAAGAAAGTGAGCATCCAAGAGGTTAAATAGCTTACTCAAGGCCACACAGCTGCTAAGTTTCAGAGGTTCAGACCTGGGCAGTCTGGTTTTGGAGTATGCTTTTAAGATAGGTTACTGTGCTCTGGGGGAAATGTGCATGTGCTTTGAGCTGCCATGTACCGTTCTCAGTGGAAGCACTCGCTTGGCCTGCCTCTTGCTTTCTAGATTTCCTGATATCCTCTCTGTTCCCAGACCAGAGGGGCTTCATATCAGCTGTCCAGATGATCTCACTCGAGTCTCTCTCCCTTCAGCCCCTGCCCCAACAATAAGGTTTGTGTTGGGGGGATGTCCCTATTTTTTCTAAAAGAACACTTTCGCACAAAATCATTTTTCTTCCTCTTGTCTTAAATATTTTCCAAGTGGGTAAGTCACAATGCCATCTACAGTTCATTTCTTTTGAAAATTCTACATAGGTTGGTCTAGTCCCTCATTTTGGATTTTATCACCTATGGTATTTTGGTGTCTTTATTGAAACTGCCATTTTTATACCTTATTATAGATACATATGAATATTATGTATACAAAATCATGATTGTGATGTATCTAAGTACACATAATTGACTATGGTATGAAGCAATACACTGTATTTTCTTCTTCTTTTTCAATTTTGTTTGTTCTTAGATACATAGTTTTCCCTCCTTCCATTATTATCTTTATCCTCTTTCCCATTTCACACAAGCTTACACATTTTAAAGCCCAAACCATAGGTATTAATAATTTATTTCTGTCCATTTCCAAGGTGTTTTCTTAATGGGTCTCTTCCAGTGTCCCCTAGATTCCTCTGGGGGTGGAGTGGGGATCTTGGGGGGTCCATGGTGTTAGTCTCTGTGTAGGGGTTCTGGGTCTTATAGGGCTTTTGTTCGCATTCTCCAGTGCTGACCTTCACTGAGGGAGACTCATGTGTATGTAGGTAGATATCCTAGCCCACATACCCATGTTGCATGTCCACGTAGCCATAGATCTACCTCCTCTGCGAATATCCCGTCTCCTTAGGCCTAGGGATGCATGCTGTTGACATAATCAGGAGATGAAGGGCTCTGGAAACACGCTCGGGCTACTTGGGCAGGGCATTATGTGGTCCAGGATAACTATGGGGAAGAACAAGAAAGGGAAATACAGAGCTGGGCCTCGAAGCATGGGTCCTAGGGTTGGGGCCCCTTGTTCTTTGAAAGCAGTACTGATTGCTGATGTCAGCCATCATTGCCTATGGTGCATATTGTGCTGCCTTAACTTGCCCCGAGAGGTGATAACATCCCTGTGGGTTTAGACATTTACAGCCTTGGTAGGTCAAGGTAGAAAAGTGGCCTGGGAATCTAGTCTTTTCAGGTTAGGAGGATTCAGATAACCAAATATTTTGCATACTACCTATGGAAAGCTGTGATGCAAGGAAGAGAGGAGGCAGAAAATTAAGGAGAGACCACAGAGGTTTCCATATGGTGAGTTTTATTATATCTTTCTTATTTTTAAAATTGTTCTGTGAAGTGAGTTGAGCTCATGGAAAATTGTTCAGCTACAGGACGGCTCTGGAAAAACCCATCTTGGCCCTAGTGGGACTTCTAGTTTTAAAAGACTTTATTCACATGTCTAGACAGGTTAACTTGAAGTTAACCATCTTACTTCACAAGAACCAAGCTCCCAATCCATTAACATTTTTTATTACCCCACATATATCCTAAAGCTTAAAAGATTCAGGGAGGGAGGTCAACATAATTTTTAAATGATTGAGAGGCCTGGGATGGTAAAAAAATCTCAAGTCAGGATCTTTGGCTGGAGAAATGTGGACTGTGCTAGAATTTGACTCCTTCCATATCTCTTGTGTGGAACATCTGATAGTTGCATTACATCTCTGATTTCCTTGGCCACTCATTTTCTTCTTCACTCTCTATCCCTAGTTCGTCTCTTCTTCTAGGTTTTCATTAAAGCTAAAATGATTAAGGAGGCTTTTTAAGTGTTTTAAATACATTTGCATATTGGTATTAGCAGAAAGGTCAAGGTTGGACTGAAGTTTCTCTTCTGCAGCCCTTACAGGGGTGGAAAAAAAACAGGACTTTTGACTTCTTTTGGAAGGAAGGGAGTGAGGACTACCTCATACCCAGAGGGAGACCTGCTTACAATCTGCAAGGGGTTATGCCTCCTAATGTTAATGTAGGGGCTCTGGCTGTAGTCATAAACCTTGAGAAGGGGTCAAGAACTATGTCCATCCTCATTGCTCTGTTAATTATTACCAATGCTAAAATCAGTGCGGATAGCCCACTTTTAAATTTGGATGAGCTTCTTGTTTTCTTATGTAATTGATAGAGCAAAGATATTTGCCTCATCACTTTACATTATAAATATGTCTTAAAGGGCATGGCAATTATTTAAAAATCAAACAAATGTTTTAAATATATGGTGGTTGTGTTTTCTCAAAGAACCCCTTTTTAATATAGAAAATTCCTTATCCTTTTTTTTTGAGAAATAAATATTTTTGAGTATTTTTAAGAAAGTGAGTCTTGCCTCCTCTCTAGTATTCTTGTTTACCTTCATGCAATTCATTAGGTACATAACATAAATTTTGGGGTTAAAATGAAAATGTATTAACCAAATCTCATTTTAACTTTGACTTCAGTTATGGTTTTTGAAGTGTATTGTATAGAAATGAATCTTCATATAAGGTATAAGAATCACCACATTTTTAAACTTGCAAACCCATGTGCATTAATGGAAAGACAGTTTTTTTTTTTTTTTTTGAAGAGAAAAACTTGGACTTGAAGAGAAAAACTTTGGATTCATAGTACCGGCTTAGATCACAGTTCCTCCATGTGTTCTGTGGCTTTGAGTAAATTGCCCAACCTCTCTGAGCTTTGTCGTCTTCTTCAGCTGCAAAATGGGACTAATGCATTTCCTATTACTTGGTTGAAGGCACCATGTAATACTGGCCTCTGTAAAGCAGGGAGCTGTGTAAGGGGACTGACCTGTCTGCCAGTGGTGGGAGAGCTCCGGTTTCCAGATGCAGGGTTATCCTTAGATGGTTTGAGATAGAAATGGGTATCTTCCACTCCATGCAGCCAGAGTTGACTGGACTTGTCTTTTCCTTTAAAAAAGGGGGAATCATTCTGTAGGGGAGTTATTATTCACCTTATTTTAGGAGAACCAGTAAAGGAAACTAATTACAAAACCAAAAAAAGTTGAAGAAGAATATATTTAAAGATTTTAAATAACTTCTCTGAGTTTTCACTATTTGTACAGTTGAAATAAATAAACACTGAGGGGATGGAGAGTCCTGAGAAGAAAAGAAATATTTAGAAAGGGCCATGAGTACCTCAGTAATTATACCATAGACATGATTTAGCTAGAAGTCCTATTTGAGATATGTCTTTACACGTCCATTGATATTGCTCTTGACAGGTTTTATAAAATGGTCAAATAGTGACCACTCCGTGGGGCTTCTATCTTGTAGCTTCATTATAAAATCCATCTCAGAAGGACTTTTGTCTGTACTCTTGCATTTGCTGCCACCACTTGTGATCCATACAGTGCATTTGGGCTTTGAGTCTCTTAGGAGCATGTTGGTATGGTGATTCAGCTTGGCCTTCTTCTTCATGATCTTGACATCTCAGTCTCCTTTGGTTCTGGGAGCCAAGGTCCAGGAATCAGAACCTGCCCATGGCAACTGATAAAAGTTACTGGTTTCCTGGGCACCTGGCCCTGGCTTAGTCAGTAAAGAACATGACTCTTGATCTCAAGGTCATGGGTTTGAGCCCCACGCTGGAGTGTGAAGATTATTGAAAACAAAACAAAGAAGGAAGAAAGTTTACTGGTTTCTGAGGGAAATGATGCTTCCTGAGGTTCTGGGCATTGATCACAGTGAGGATGGGTACAAAGAGTAGGGTGTCCCTGGACATCAGCTCCTTTCCAGGATTGGAGCTAAAGGTGGAATCTATACATTAGGGTTTCTAAAAATTTGGTTTTGACCTGTTAGTGGGCTATAAAATCAGTTTAATGGGTTGAGGCCATCATTTTTAAATGATTGAAAAAGAATAGAATAGCAAATAGAGTGCATTGCATGTGAGGCAAGGATAAATATTGTTTCCTGGAATTTTATGTGTGTGTGTGTATCTATATCTATATAGCTATATCTTCATATGTGTAAACACCTACATATTCTGCATTGATATATAATAGAGAATGTTTTCTTTTAGGATGTGGCAAAATTTCTTTTAGCATGTAGCACATGGTAGAAAATGTTCAATTGTTACTACTTTTCATGACCAAAAAAAAATTACAAAATTCATAATCCACAGAGTGATTTTATAAAGACCCATATGTACACGCATGCTCATATGTATGTGTGTGTGTGTGTGTGTGTGTACGTACCCCCCCACACGTGCACACGCACACACATATTTAACTGCTTTTACCCAAAGCAATATACAAACCTGCCATCTTAAATTGCAAATATGAATAAAAACTGGTTGAAACTACCCCCTCCTTGGTTTTATAAACCCAAGGCTATCTAGGGAATTAGAATAGGGCTGTTCTGTCCCATTGCAAAGGCTGGAATGGTTATTGGGATCCATTATTTTCCATCCATTATTGGGATGGAAAAGACCATGGCTGGGGAAACTGACATCTAAAGGGAGGCATTCTTGGGGCGCCTGGGTGGTTCAGATGGTTAAGCGTCTGCCTTCGGCTCAGATCACGATCCCAGGAGCTTGGGATCAAGCCCCATGTTGGGCTCCCTGCTCAGTGTAGAGCCTGCATGTCCCTTTCCCTCTGTCAGTTCCTTCTGCTTGTGCTCTCTGGCTCTCTGTCTCTGTCAAATAAAATAAAATAAAATAATTTTTTTTTTTTAAAAGGAGTCTTTCTTGAGGCTCTCTCTGGTCATCCTGGAGTCAGAAAAAGGGACCTAGAAAAAGAGAAGGATTTTAGGGAAAACAGCAAGTATCAAACATTGCTACCCTTAACATACCAACCCTGGGCAAGCTGTAGAAGTAGATAATGAAGGACAAAGAAGAAAAGATCTCTTTGCAATCAGTGGCATCATTTCTGTAAATTTCTAGATGAAGCATTCGTGCCATGATCCATCTGCCTAAATGCTACCGTGCTGGACCTTGGGAATGTGGCAGGCTCAAGCTGCTGTTGCCATAATTAATCTGACAAGGTATCTACACTGAAAGAAGAGAAGGGTGCTTAGCCTGGACCAATGGAGTATGTCAATGAATAATGGGATGAAGCTAAGAGAAGGTAAAATTGGTCTGAATATCAAGGAAAAAAATTACCTAACAGAAAGGTCTATTAGATAGTGGAATGGTCTCTCCAGGGGGACAGTGGCAGGGCTGGTGGTGTTGGAATCATTTACAAGTTGGCTGTTGAAAGCCCCTGAGAATATGCTGTGGGGAACAGGACTGAGTTGACAAGAGTGGACAAAATGACCTCAAAGGTCTTTTCCATCTTTAGTGTCTACGATTTTGCGATCGTCTGCTCTTCACTGACGCGCTCCAGCGCCAGCTACTCTCTGGGGCCTGAAACACACGAAATAATTGTTAGTAAGATATCCAGCGATGAAACAGTTTTGAGGGAACCATTTGTTCTTGGCCATCTTTTTCCATTCAAAACTGGGTTGGAGAGAAATGAACAAGATAAAGGAAACAAGAAGAAATTGGAGTTTATTGTTCTCAAAACTGACAGTATCATTTTAGTCTGTATTCACTCACAATATTTGATCAAATGCAAAACTACTCTTACAGGTTGTATTTAAATCTGAAAGCAGTTTCTTTGGGACTATACTAAGTTTTGTATTTTTCAACAGGTTGTTTTAGTATTGTACAGCAAGAGCCTGTTTTAGGGGTTGTTTAACAGATGAAACGAATTCTTGGATAAGCAGCATTGTTCCATCTGCAACATGGTTAGAACTCTTGTACATTTGCATTTCTGTGTTTCAGAATTATTCAGGCAATAAATTACTCAGGATGTCAACCTTATGCTGAAACAGAAATGACCTACTTTGTAAGGATCTCATGTATTTTAAATTTAACCTTGCGCCTCTTCTTCAACTGGGAACAGGAGAAAGTGAGTGAAGAATGGTGAAGTCCTGAGCTTTGTAAGTATGATCACAAGGAAACCAAAAATAGCTGAAATGTATTGAGCTTTTACTATGTGCTAGACATTGTTTTAAGGGTTTGATATGCATTAACTCATTCATTTTCTTGCAGCAATTCAGGAGATAGGTGCTATTATTACAGTGGAGGAAACTGAGGCACAGTAGTGTTAAAACTCTTGTTTAAGGTCATAGAATCAGTGAGAGGTGGAGTTTGGATTTGAGCAGGTAGTCTGGATCCAAATCATTATTATTCTATCACTTCTCTAAGTATAGCTCTTACTTTCTTCAGGAACATGATGGGAGCAGAGATTTGGTCTTTCTTGTTCATGGACAAACTTCTAGAGCCTAGAACAGTCCCTGACACGTAGTAAGCACTCAGTGAATTTTGGCCAAAAGAACGAATGATATTGGCAGTTCTGAGTTTTTCAAGGGCAAGTTCATCTATTCCAAATTTGCTGATTACAGGAACAAGGTATCTCTTTATCTCTTTTCTCTTTATCTCAGCCATCTCTTAGCTTGATTTTCAGGGTGCCTTCCCTGACCCCTTGGAATAGATTAGCTGCCTTTAGAACAGGGTTAGGAAATATCCTGCACTTCCCTGACATGGCAATTTCATGCTTCTTTGTTATTATTTGTTTAGATGTTTATCTTCCTGGCTATGTTGTAAGCTCTCTGAAGGCAGGGTCTGTGTTTTACGCACCACTGTAACTCCAGACCCAGCACTGAACTGGGCACAAAAAGAGCTCTGCCTGTGGATGTCTGTCAAATGAACAATTGAAACAGGATGCTCTTTCCAACTTACTTTTCTACTTTTTTTTTTTTTTAAAGATTTTATTTATTTGACAGAGATCACAAGTAGGCAGAGAGGCAGGCAGAGAGAGAGGAGGAAGCAGGCTCCCTGCAGAGCAGAGAGCCCGATGCGGGGCTCGATCCCAGGACGCTGGGATCATGACCTGAGCCGAAGGCAGAGGCTTTAACCCACTGAGCCACCCAGGCACCCCTACTTTTCTACTTTTTATTTACACATAACTTCCGTAGTTTGTATTAGTTAGCTATTACAGCATAACATGTTACCTCAAAACCCAGTGGCTTAAAACAATAAGTATTTATTAACTCTTACAGTTTCTGCCAGTTAGAAATTTAGGAGTGGTTTTGCTGTATGGTTTTTACTCAGGGACTTTCATGAGCTTGGAGTCAGATGTCAGCTAGGGTATCCATCATCTGAAGGCTTGCCTGAGGCTGGAGGATCCACTTCTAAGATGGCTTCCTCACAGGTTTCTCATTGAGAGGCCTCAGGTACTTCCCACATGTGTTTCTCTATAGGACTGTTGGAGTGTGTTGATGATATGGCAGCTGGCTCTCTCCAGAATGAGTGATGTAAGAGAAGATGGTGAATGTTGCATTGACTATTATGATTTAACCTTGGAAGTCGTATACCACTGCATTCTGTTGGTCGTATAGACTGGTCTTCATTCAGTGTGGGAGAAGACTCCACAAGGGCATGGATATCAGGAGGCAATGATCATGGGCAGCCTGATATTAGAGCTTGGTTGCCACACATACCATTTTACGTCTTTTTTTCCCATCAAGTCAGTGAGATGATATCCTTTTTTTACAGGTGTGGAAACTGAGGCTGACCATGACATGCCTAGGATCATAACTTGTACTGAAGTCTCCATTTATTCCCTCTAAGTTAAATGTTCTTTCCAACATATTGTAGCTATATGACTAATGAAATAAATTATATACAGCTTAGAAAATTCAAGATGTGAAAACCTAAGTAGCAAATTAGAAATGTTATTTGAGTGACAAAAAGATTCACCATACCACAGGATTACCTAATTTTCAAAATGATTCAGTTTATCAAAGATGAGTTTTTTTGTGACTTTTGGAGACACAATTGTTAGGTAATGAGAAGTATGATTTGAAAACTTGTGTGTCAGAAATACTCAGTCATATTAGATTGTGAGTTTCTTGAAGGCAGGGGTGGAGTCAGCTGTATCTTCCATCCTAACCCTGGGATCTAACCTAGAGGAAACTTTCAACAAAAGTTTTTAAATAAAGAAATGATTATGGCAAAATACCTATAGCTACAGCTCCTTAAAACTTTTTTTGTATATGAGAAGTTGACATATTATTTTAAAAATACATTTTACTCTTATTTTATACTTAAGAGTCTGATTCCTACTGAGCTTTATATTACTAGACTACATAGAACTTATTTGTATATTAGTACTGGCGTGATGTAACATATTGTGAAATTTTTTTATCCCTGCTGAGATATGAGGTTGAGATGTTTAATAAAAACAAAGAAAAATGTAAAAAGCAAAAATCTCATCTAAAGAATGGATGAAAGATCTGATTTTCAGAACATGTAGGTAAATGGAATGGTTCCTTTTTTTAGACTCAGCCAATCAAAACAATATAAATTTAAATAAAATATTTTCCATTGGAAAAAAAACGTACCCCTCTGCCCCCAAATGCATTGTACTCGGGGATTGGAAGACTTAAAGAGATTTCCACTCATTTTTTATTTTTTTTAGGTAGCCAGGGGGCCTAATGTTTTCTGGTTTGAACAATATTGCTATTTGTAAAGATTTTCTAAGGGAAGGTGAACAGATATCCTTCTTTGGGATGTTCCTTACCAACTCTTGTCTGCAAAATTAGTGGATTGTCAGGTTTATGATAGTATGGTTGTAGGCATAAACTCACATAGGGGATCAAATTATGCAGGGCAGAGATAAGAGATAAAAGGGTGTTGAATTTCATTGAATAACTGTAGTTATGGATAGGAAGGTTAGCATTAGAATCCTGATCACGTTGATAGCCTGGTATGAATATTTTACAACTTTATACAGTTTACTTTTGTGATAGTAATAATGTAAGATGAATTCTGTTTATCCTAGTTCAGGTAGTATAGGTGCATATTTGCAAGTATAAATTTCTCAGCTAAGTTTTCTGCATGGATTTGTTATTAGTCATCCTTCTTTCTAAGTAGCCTGATTAGAGTCTAAGAGAAGCTTCTATAACAGGAAAGATAAATACATGCCATGTGAGATCATACCCATTCCTCACCCATGGCAGACATTTATTGTGAACCATTTTTTTCCTGAGTCATTGGTTGCTTTTTGTAAAAGAGC
The DNA here is from genome assembly GCF_020171115.1 of Neogale vison. Classification (NCBI taxonomy): domain Eukaryota; kingdom Metazoa; phylum Chordata; class Mammalia; order Carnivora; family Mustelidae; genus Neogale; species Neogale vison. The sequence goes on along the minus strand of NC_058098.1, from coordinate 82,413,106 downwards.
AAGAGATTGGCAAAATTAGAAGAGGTCAATATTATCACCCTTGAGGGGAACTGTATAACTAACAACAGAGAGAAAGTTGCCTTGATAAATCAATAACTAACTAGTTCTTGGCTAAAGATGGTAAATTAGACTCACCTGAGGGGGTTTTAAAGAAAACCTTTATGCAAGGTGTTGTGGATTGCTTTTAATGTTTTGAATATAAGGGGAATGTCTAAGAATTTTTTTAAAATTTAGTCAGAATATTTTAAAAACAAAGAATAGCAGATTGGCTCTTATTTTTATACAAAATCTACTCTTAAAAGGCACAGAAGATTAAAAATAGAAAGGACAATTGAGACCACTTATTCCTACTTTCTCCCCATTTATCATTGCAAAAATGAGACTCAAATTGGGGATCTGATTCACCTAAGGTCACAGAACTCATGAATGAAAACAGGGCAGCCAGGGAAATTGCTGCTATCTTACTTGGCCATTCTACTCATACCATCCCAGTCTCTATAGTGAGGGTATGAAGTAAATAGATCTCAGAGACTCTTCAATTCTAAATTATGTTTCTCTCTAACCCGTCATGAACTTTCTGATATTATGTATTTGTTTATATTCTGTACCCACTGTCTAGAATGTAAACTTCATGAGGGTTAGGTCTTTATCTGTTTTGTTCTCTACCATTTTACTATGATATCCCCTACATTTACTGAAGTACATGTTTAAAAGACAGATGTTACTGAGTGAATGAGTGGAGATGAGGCTCAGAATCTTTTTTAATCTCACACTTCACGCAACTGCCACCAATTAATTGGAGTTAGCTTTCTTGTAACGTGTGGTGGACAGATTCTAAGGTCATCCTCATGATCCTCACCTCCTGGTGTTCACACCTTGTGTAATCCTCTCTCCTTGAGAGTAGAAGTGATCTGTGACTTGCTTATATGGATAAAATGCAGCAGAGGTAGAGCAGTGTGTCTGATTACATGTAAGTGATTCCGTGCATGTGATTGTATTACACAAGATTATAATACCTGTCATGCTAAGAGACGTCCTCCCTTGCTGACTTTGAAGTGGCAAGCTGCCACCTTGTGAGTTGCTTGTGAAGAGGGCTACTTGGCAAGGAATTGGAGGTGGCATCTGGATAACTTCCCACAAGACACTGAGGCCCTCAGTTCAGCAGTCTGCAAGGAACTGAATGTTTCCAACAACCACATGAGCCTGGGAGTAGATCCTTCTCCAGTCAAGGTTCATATAAGACCCCAACCTTGACAGCATCTTGATTGTAGCCTTAGAGAGGATCCACGGAAACTATGCCTGAACTCCTGATCTGTAGATGCTCTGAGGTAGTAAATGTGTGTGTGTGTTTTTAAATAAGTGTTTTAGGCTGCTGTTTATTGTAATTTGTTACCTAGCTGTAGGTAATTAACACATAACCACCCATTTAGATATATTTCTTTCATTTGGATATCCACAAAATAGAACTCTAAACCAGATTTGGAGTACTCTGAATTAAATATTACAATCTAGTAGAAAATGAAACTCTCGAAAGTGAAAAGGTTTAGTTTCTGGCTTGGGTTCTGTTAAATCTATAGGGCCACAGCATTCAAATCTTTATAATCTGCTGGTGCTTACTCATTGCTTGTTTGTGGAAGTCAGAGTTCTCCTTTTTTTACTTCTTAGTTAGTTGCCTGCATACCAACGAATTACTAAGACAGGCTGGCTTGAAGGCAGGGGGAGCATATCTAAGTATCTCTGTTTATATTAAAAATGGTTCTTAACATTTTAACTGTTATATTTATTACTTAAAGTCTATATTATAAATGAGGCAATAGGTTGGTAACCAAAGATGGCACTCTCTAAAAAAAATCCTTTTATTAATTTTTTAATTTTAAAAAACTTTTTATTTTTTTCCCATTTTATTTTATTTCTTTTCAGTGTTCCAAAGTTCATTGCTTATGCACCACTCCCAGTGCTCCATGCAATACGTGCCCTCCATAATACCCACCACCAGGCTCACCCAGTACCCCCCCCAGCCCCCTCCATTTGTTTCTCAGAGTCCACAATCTCTCATGGTTTGTCTTCCCCTCCAATTTCCCCCAATTCCCTTCTCCTTTGCATCTCCCAATGTCCTCTGTGTTATTCCTTATGCTCCAGAAGTAAGTGAAACCATGATACTTGACTCTCTCTGCTTGACTTATTTCATTCAGCATAATCTCTTCCGGTACCATCCATATTGATACAAAAGTTGGGTATTCATCCTTTCTGATGGAGGCATAATACTCCATTGTATGTATCGACCGTATCTTCTTCATCCATTTGTCCATTGAAGGTCATCTTGGTTCTTTCCACAGTTTGGTGACTGTGGCCATTGCTGCTATGAACATTGGGGTACAGATGGCCCTTCTTTTCACTACATCTGTATTTTTGGGGTAAATACCCAGTAGTGCAATTGCAGCATCATACGGTAGCTCTATTTTTAATTTCTTAAGGAATTGCCACACTGTTTTCCCAAGTGGCTGCACCAACTTGCATTCCCACCAACAGTGTAAGAGGATTCCCCTTTTTCTACATCATCTCCAATACATGTTGTTTACTGCCTTGTTAATTTTGGCCATTCTAACTGGTGTAAGGTAGTATCTCAATCTGGTTTTGATTTGAATCTCCCTGATGGCTAATGATGATGAACATTTTTTCATGTGTCTATTACCCATTTGCATGTCTTCTTTGGAGAAGTGTCTGTTCATGTCTTCTGCCCATTTTTGACATGATTATCTGTTCTGCATGTGTTGAGCTTGAGGAGTTCTTTTTTTTTTTTTTTTTAAAGATTTTATTAATTTATTTGACAGACAGAGATCACAGGTAGGCAGAGAGGCAGGCAGAGAGAGAGGAGGAAGCAGGCTCCTTGTGGAGCAGAGAGCCCAATGTGGGGCTCGATCCCAGGACCCTGGGAATCATGACCTGAGCCGAAGGCAGAGCCTTTAACCCACTGAGCCACCCAGGCACCCCTTGAGGAGTTCTTTATAGATCTTGGATATCAGCCCTTTATCTGTAGTGTCATTTGCGAATATCTTCGCGCATTCCGTAGGTTGCCTCTTTGTTTTGTTGACTGTTTCCTTTGCTGTGCAGAAGCTTTTGATCTTGATGAAGTCCCAAAAGTTCATTTTTGCTTTTGTTTCCTTTGCCTTTGGAGACATGTCTTGAAAGAAGTTGCTGTGGCCAGTGTCGAAGAGGTTACTAAGTATGTTCTTCTCTAGGATTTTGATAGATTCCTGCCTCACGTTGAGGTCTTTTATCCTTTTCAAGTTTATCATTGTGTATGGTGTAAGAATGGTAGAGTTTCATTCTTCTACACATAGCTGTTCAATTTTCCCAGCACCACTTATTGAAGAGACTGTCTTTTCCACTGTGTATATTTTCCTGCTTTGTTGAAGGTTATTTGACCATACAGTTGAGGGTCCATATCTGGGCTCTTTATTCTGTTCCACTGGTCTATGTGTCTGTTTTTGTGCCAGTACCATGCTGTCTTGGTGATCACAGCTCTGTAGTAAAGCTTGAAATCAGGCAACATGATGCCCCCCGTTTTGTTTTTCTTTTTCAACATTTTCTTAACAATTCGGGGTCTCTTCTGGTTCTATACAAATTTTAGGATTGTCTGTTCCAGCTCTTTGAAAAATGTCAGTGGAATTTTGATCAGGATGGCATTGAAAGTATAGATTGCTCTAGGCAGTATAGACATTTTAATAATGTTTATTCTTCTGATCCATGAACATGGAATGGTCTTCCGTATTTTTGTGTCTTCTTCAGTTTCTTTCATGAGTGTTCAGTTTCTTTCATGGGTTCCTCGAGTACATGGAATTTTCTCCAGAATAGACCACATACTGGGTCACAAATCAGGGTTCAACCGACACCAAAAGATTGAGATTGTTATTCCCTACATATTCTCAGACCACAGTGCTTTGAAACTGGAACTCAACCACATGAAAAAGTTTGGAAGGAATTGAAACACTTGGAAGCTAGAGACCACCCTGCTTAAGAATGTTTGGATCAACCAGGAAATCAAAGAAACAATTCATGGAAACCAATGAGAATGAAGACACTTCCGTCCAAAACCTATGGGATACAGCAAAGGCGATCCTAAGGGGGAAGTACATTGCCATCCAAGTATCCCTCAAAAAAACTGAAAAATCTAGAATATACCAGCTCTCTTTATACCTTAACTGGAGAATCAACAACAAATTAAGCCAACCCCACGTACAAGAAGGGAAATAATCAAGATTAGAGCAGAGATTGAGATAGAAACTAGAGACACAGTAGAACACATCAACAGAACTAGAAGCTGTTTTTTGGAAAGAATCTGTAAGATCGGTAAGCCATTGGCCAAACCCATCCAAAAGAAAAGAGAGAGGACCCAAATTAATAAAATTATGAAGGAAAAGGGAGAGATCACGACTAACACCAACGAAAAAGAAACAGTCATCAGAAATTATTATCAACAGTTATATGCCAGTAAGTTAAGCAACCTAGAAGAAATGGATGCATTCCTGGAAACCTATAAACTTCCAAAACTGAATCAGGAAGAAATCGACAACCTGAATAGACCAGTATTTAGTAACAAGATTCAGGCAGGGATCAAAAACGTCCCAAGACACAAGAGCCCAGGACCTGACGGATTCCCCAGAGAATTCTACCAAGCATTCAAAGAAGAAATAATACCTATTTTCCTGAAGCTGTTTCAAAAAATAGAAATAGAAGGCACACTTGCAGACTCTTTTTATGAAGCCAAAATTACCCTGAATGAAGTCAATGGCAATGAAGTCAAACTCTCTCTTCATAGATGACGTGATACTTTATGTGGAAAACCCAAAAGCCTACGCCCCCAAACTACTATAACTCATACAGCAATTCAGTAATGTGGCAGGATACAAAATCTATGTTACAGAAATCAGTTGCTTTCTTATACACTAACAACGAAAATATAGAAAGGGAAATTAGAGAATTGATTTCATTTACAATAATAGCAAGAACCATAAGATACCTGGGAATAAACGTAATCAAAGAGGTAAAAAAGTTTTTTTATTTAGAATGATTTGTCTGTGTAGACAGTGTGTTAGTGTTAATGAAAACCTTTAAAAAATGCAGTCAAATAATTTTTATGAGTGTACATGATCTTAATGATTTTTATCATTGAATTTTGTGGGCTTGGCAGTTTTCTTTGTGCAGTGAAATTGTGCTTTTGCATTTCATAGCCAAATAGAAATAAAATAGATCATGCATAATTTTGCATTGTCCTTGTCCTCTCTGTTTTTATGAGTAATTGATGATATCAATATCTTTTACTTTACAAAATCATTGCTGTTTAGTGAAATTGGCTTTATATCAAATCTCATTTTTCCAACTGATTCCATAAAATTTTACTTGGATAGCCATAAAAAAAGGTCACCAAATGGTGAGTTGAAAATGTTACAATGTTAACATGGTGTCCAGGTCTTTGGGCTCCTTGAGATATATTGGGTGTGCTTTTGCAATTATTTTAGAATCACAAGACACTTGGCAGCTCTTTCCTATTATCACATCCTTTATCTCTACCTACTTTAGACCAAGGAATACATTTTACTTTGGGGAATGCCCTTTTTCTGATTAAAAGCACCCAGAACTTAGCCCTTCTTCTTCCTCATTTTTTATTGAGGTATAATTGACATATAACATTATATTGATTTCAGATGTACAACATAATGATTTGATATGTGTGTATATACTAAAAAAGGGTCACCACAGTAAGTCTAGTTATCATGTCAACAAAGTTGCATTTTTTTGTGATGAGAACTTTTAAGGTTCACTTTTTTAGCAACTTTCATGTATGTGGTACAATATTATTGACTGTAGTCACTGTATTGTACATTACATCCCCATAGTTTATCTGTTTCATACCTGGAAGCTTGTACCTTTTGACCTCTTTCACCTATTTCATCTATCTCCCAACACCTCTTCTGGCAACCACCAACCTATTCTCCATATCTATTAGTTTAGTTTTGTTTGGTTGGTTTTTAAAATTTGACATATAAGTATAATTCTATGGTATTTGTCTTTTTCTGATTTAATTCACTTAGCATAATACTTTCAGGGTCCATTCATGTTGTTGCAAATGGGAAGGTTTCATTCTTTTTTATGGCTAAGTTGTATTCCATTGTGTTTATATTGCCACATCTTTTTATGTATCTATTAATGGACACTTAGGTTGTTTCCATATCTTCACTATTGTGAATAATGCTGCAGTGCATATATTTTTCTAATTAGTGTTGTTTTCTATTTTTTTTAAAGATTTATTTATTTTAGAGAGAGAGAGAGAGAGAGAACGAGTTGAGGGAGGAGTAAAAGGAGAGGGAGAGAGAATTCTCAAGCAGACCCCCTGCTGAATGTGGTGCCTGATGCAGCTGGGCTCTATCCCAGACCTTGAGATCATGACCTGAGGCAAAATCAAGAGCAGGGTGCCTAATCAACTGAGCCATCCAGGTGTCTCAGTGTTTTTGTTTTCTTTGGATAAATACCTAGAGGTAGAATTGCTTGATTATATGGTAGTTCTATTTTTAGTTCCTGAGGAACTTTCATACTATTTTCCATAGTGGCTGCAACAATTTGCATTTCCATCAGCAGGGCACAAGGGTTCCCTTTTCTCCACATCTTTGCCAATGCTTATTTCTTGGCTTTTTGTTAGTAGTCATTCTAACAAGTGTAAGGTAGTATCTCATTTTTGCATTTACATTTTCCTGATGATCAGTGATGTTTAGCATCTTTTCTTCTGTCTGTTGGTCATCTGTAGGTCTTTGTAAAAATATCTGTTCAGGTTCTCTACCCATTTTTAAATCATGTTATATTTATTTATTTATTTATTTATTTTGGTATTGAATTGTATGGGTTCTTTATATATTTTGGATTTTAACTACTTTATGGATAAACGATTTGCAAATATCTTCTCCCATTCAGTAGGTTGCCTAGAACTCAGCCCTCAGGCTTCCTTAACCAGGCGTTATTTTCAATGCCTAAGAGAGCTAGCCTGCAATACCTGATTCTACCATTAGGTGCTGCTCTTTAACATATAATATTTTGCATAGTGGTTTTGTTTGTTTGTTTTTGTTTTTTTCCCCTTTTCCTCCCCAAATTAATTTGAGGGTACAGAAGCACATCATGCTTTCTTATTGCATATTAAGATTTTGAAACTTTAAAAAAAATACTTTATTTGAGAGAGAGAGAGAGTGCTGGAGAAAGCGCAAGTGGAACAGAGGGGCAGAGGGAGAGAGAAAGAGATGGGCTCCTGGCTGAGCAGGGAGCCCAGTGTGGGGTTCAGTCCCAGCACCCTGGGATCATGACCTAAGCTGAAGGCAGACTTGACTGAGCCACCCATATGCCTTGGATTTTGATACGTTTTTATTAGAACTGTTTGCTTTTCTAAATAAATTAGAAGCTAACCACCCTAACCTGAAAATTTCCCAAGTGAGATATTTAAGTTCTCATAAAATAAATTAGTGAGCTATCCTAGTGATGGTATAAAGCTTCACTTTTACAGAATAAGTCTCTTTTAAAAAGTAAAAAAAAAAAAATCTTTCTTGTGTGAAAGTTTATTACTCACATTCCCAAAATGAGTAACTTGGGAATTATCTTTGAATTTTTTATTGCCCAAATTCTTACTTTTTTAAAGTAAACTAGAAATTATCTAGATATTTTGGTTTCACTGGTAGCTGCATAAACTTTTCAGGTACAATTGAATTTTTTGAAAAAGGAAACATATTATGCTTTTTTTGGTTGTTTTTTACAAAATAGAAGATAGAGAAGAAAGAGCATTATTGAATGGGTGATATTTCGATCTTTGTACTTCTATATCAGATAAGGGATTAACAGTTCTGGCAGCAGCAGCATTTTTTGGGGGAGCACATACACAATAAATATGAGGCAATAATTCAATGCTAAAATGGCCTCATGTTCCATGAAAACTTGAAATAGGATGTCAGAATGGCTAAGACACAAAGTTTTGTGACAATAAGCAGGAGCTCTGGGGCTTATGGGTTAACTCTGGGTATTCTTTTAAGGCTACCAACCAGCCCATCTGTATCGGTTCCTGGAAAGCCTCGGTAGGGAAAGGCAAGAGTTAAATCTGGGTTGTAGGAGAGCGATACAATAAAAATAATAAAAACCACAGACCTCACCATATTTTAATGCAGAGGTTCTTGTATTCAGGTGAGAAGTTATCTTTATAGGAAGGTTTTTTACCCCTTTATTCTTTTTTTTTTCCTTTACAAAAAATATTTGCTGATTTTAGAAAATTGTTTCCTGTGAATGAAACTCTTCACTTTAGGGTTGATATGTTGTGACTTATGAAAATTTGAAATACCTGTTATGGATCAGCTCTCACTTAGCAAGGGCTGTATTTGTCAGGTGATGATTGAAGTTGTAAATCAGTATTCTTGGATCTGGAATTTCCTATGGTGAAGCAAATAGCTGCAAACATCAGCCTTAAGAATAAAATAAAATGAAACAAGCAGTAATAATAATAAAAAAAAAACCTTGACAGGCAAATTTGGTGTTACACATTGTGCATTTCTTTTCAGTCTCTCAAACTTTCTGAACACTATAATTTGTTTGTACTACTGCATCACTATCATCAAAGATATAGGACTTTATTAGCCCTTCTCTCTTAGGAATGGCTTTTTTTTTTTAAGAGAAAGAAATGCATGAAAGTTCAGCCACTTGAATCTGTGCATAATTATTCTTCGTAACAAAAGTCTTAGATTTCTTTAGTATGAAAAAGAGGAGAAAGAAGGAAGAGTATAAAGAAAGGAATGACTAGTGAAAGGGAAGGAATAGAGAGGGAAAAAGAGGAGAGAGAGGAAGAGAAAGAAACTTCAGGACAAGTTTTCTTTCGAAAAAGTCAGACAGCACAGTGACAATATTGTGCCATGATGAGATCATTTTTCAGACCTCCTTAGCCACCTACTCTTCCAAGTTTGAGAACTCTATCAGAAATAAATAGCTTATATTTACAGTATACTGTTAGTGAACAACAGTCCAGTTTCTTTACTATCTGGAGAAGACTTTGTCCTTTCTGGGGGCTGTGGCTGAATGGTCACCTTATTTTTAGTTCAAGTGTCTTGAAACCGTTTGAAAAGAATTAGGATGAGATCACATGAGAGCTAGAAAGAGGAGTGGCTTTAGCAGTCTGTTGGGCTGGAGTCATGGGTTGTTAATGGCCTCCGCAGATGATTTAGCCTTATGTCTGAAGTCCTAGTCTCTGTCTGATCTCCAGGGTTGAGTTCAGCTTATTAGACAGCTGTCCAGAACACCGAGGAGCCCTGAATGCTAGAGGGGAACTTCTAGCAGGTGGTGGAGAGTCTTGTATTGGCTGCTTATCTATATGAATGATCATTTGTCTCTAAGCCCAAAAATAAGCTCATCAACTTTGCAAAAAGAAAATGTGATGGCCATCACCAGAAGATATGAAGCCAGGTTGGACTTCTTTTCTTGCCTGATAATGTCTCTGAGTTCTGAGAACCTAGATGCTCTCTTTTTCTGCTATGTTCACTGCGACTTTGTCATCTCTGTATTCACTCTTTTGTTACGCTTCCTACTTGTTCTCTCTTCTCCTGAGTTATAGATGAGAGGAACTATAGATGAGAGAGAGGTGATAAGAGTGAATGGGTCCACGGGGTCTCCACGGTACCATGTTTAACAGTGCCTGGAGGTCAGGCTGTGTTGGGGAGGCCGGAAAGGTGAGGCTGACTGTGTAGTATGAGAACCTGTGCCCACTGTGTGGGGCTGTCAACCAGGTGCCTGGTGCCCAGAAGAGAGTCTAAAACTTGGTCACTAGCTTGCGCTGAAGCTTGTGAGTCAGAAAGAGCCATGAATTAAAGGAGAGTTTGAGAGCTGGGCCGAGGAAGGTGCTTCCACTGTGAGACTCTTCAGTGCTGCCCTACACGGGGCGCTGCCTGGGTCTGGTATCCTTGCAGTTGTCGGACTTTCCTGATAGGGCTTGCAGCCAGTTGTCCATTTATCCAGATGTAGCAGGAGATTCTCCTAAGAAAAAGAATGCCCTACCCAATCTTAAAAACAAACAAAAAACAAAAAAACCACACCATTCAGCTTCGGTCCTCCTTGTGATATACGAAGGGACCAGCTGAATATGAGATGGAGGGGAGTGGCTAGGCAGCCTTCTTCAAGTGGGGTTTCTGGGAGCCAGGGTGGACGTACAGGCTAGGCTGATGAACACTTGTGCTGCTGAGGTGTGAGGGGGAGACACCTCACACCTGCACTCGGGGATGGGGCCTCCTGATCATGCCTCACAAACCTTCTCTCCTCTCCTGGCCTCTTCCTTAGTGTGGCCTTCCATTTTTGTCAGGTCCCTGCAGGAATTCATCTATCTTTTTAAACCCTTCCTGTGGGGCTTCTGGGTAAGGTTTTTAGGACACAGCTGTGTCTGGCTGTGCGAACCATCTGGCAAAGTGTTGGAGGGTGGGAATGCAGAATGGTCAGTCTCTCTCAGGGTCAGGTTTGGCCACTGCCTCCAGTTGGTTGTAACTCTTCATTCTTCAGACCAAAGGGCAAGGAAACAGGGCACAGGGGAGCTTGAAGAGAGCCTCTGCATACTGTCCTAGCTTAGATTTTGAGAAGATAAAAGCTAAGTGACAACAGGGGCTAACGCCCAACCACAGAGACTTCCTATGTTATCCTAGAGCAGCACTTCTCAAACTTTAGCATGTGTCCAAATCACCTAGAGAGTTTGCAAAGACTCAGATTTCTAGGTTCCACTCCCACAGTTTCTGATTCAATGGATGTGAGGTGGGCCAGAGAATTTACATGTCTGCCAAGTTCCAGGTGGCGCTGACTCTGCAGGTCTGGGGACCATGCTTGGAGAACCAGTGGAGCTAGGGGCAAGCTCTGGCCTCTTACGTAACTCAGTCTGTGACCTCCGTAGAGAGATCAGATCCCTTTGGACTATTGTGCCTTTTCACATGTCTGCTCACCTCTTTAAATTCAGGGGTCATCAAGGGAGTTTCTCTGTTTCTACAGAAGTGCTTGGCAATCGAGGGTGTTTAGAAGGATTTTGTTGAAAGTTGATTTTTGAGATGCTTTCACAGACTTTGATGTCATTAAAACCATAGACTGTTAGGGTTGAAGAGAAGTTGAGAGCTGACCCTGTTCAACAAGTTCTATAGACAGGATCACCGACGTTCAGAAAGACCGCGGTCAAAGGATCATACGAGAGTGCTCAAGATCGCACACCTAGCAGGTCTTCTACTTTAATTAAGTGCCCGAAATTATCTCCAGTGATTATTGGGCAATTATTCACTATGTGCTAGACACCAAGTTCTCATTCAATTCTTTGTATTATTTATCAGAATAACCCTATGAGTCAGTACAGTTACTGTATTTACTTTGCAGGGCCAAAAACTGAGGCTCTGAGAGGTAAATAACTTGCCTCAGTCACAAGGCCAGTAAGGGAGGCATCAGGCCAGTGACTGGAGAATGAGCCGTTGACCATCGTGCTGTTCTGCCCGGCACACAGTGAGTGCCCCAGGAGCGCTGATATTCTGACAAGCCCATTCTCTTTCTAGGTAACGTCATCATTTGTACGTTATGTTGAAGGCCAGAACGGGATACATGTGGTGTAGAGCCTTTTGAGACCGTGAGGCATTGTAGGACTAGGTGATGCCCGCAGGAAAGTAGATTTGTATTTTCCAAAGCGTTTTTACAGACTATTTTTGGAGTAACTTTTCATTCCAGCTGAAATGCCCTTCCATGTTGCATCTAGAGCTGTCCAGGTCTTGCTCCTACAGCTTTGATTTTCTTCTTCAAGAGATCTGTTCCTTATACATGTGTTATCTTCTTTTTAAAGAAATTTATTCTTTTTTTTTTTTTTTTTTAATGTGGAACTTGTTTCCCCATATTATAACTTGTTGGCTCACACATCTGTAAGCTGTACTGAAATGTCAGTCAGGGACCCTGCAGTACCCACATCTGTACTCCTAGGAACATCACACGGAGGAACCCTCACTGCTGGCTGAATTGGAGGTGCTCACACACATCCTCTTCACAACCTGGCGAGGGGGCTGGGCAGGAATTATAATCCCCAGACTGGAAGGCAAGGGGGTTGAGCCAGGCTGAGCCTTGGGGCTGCCTATGATCCTACACAGTCCCTGTGGAGCTCCACCAAGAGCCCAGTCTTCTGTGCTCCTGACCCTGTTGTCTCTCCACGATCCTGGGTCAGTGGGTGGAAAATTGGGACTGATCGAACTTTCCTTTGCAGTTGCTTCAACTCCTCATCTTTGGCTGACCAGCCGTAAGTTATTCTTTTTCAAATATCAGGGTTCTTCCAAAATGATTAGGTAACTTCTTGGAGCCACACAACTTTAATTTCTTGTGATTTGGGAAGATTGTGCCTCTGCTGGAGTGGAGCCTTCGGGGAGGAAGAGGAGGAAGACGAGGAGGAGGGTAGCCTCAGAGGATCTCTGGTTTTGTGGGCTGCTCAACCTGAGCTGGGCTTTCAATGTAGGGGCAGTTCCTGGGCAGGAAATTCTTGCTGTTGCATATATATCTATATATCTATATATGGATTCATGGCTGCTTTGAGACTGACTGAATTTTTCTCCCTCCTGAGCTGAGCTCCCCTTGGGAACACGGCCCTGGTGGTAATTTTGGAGTATTTGAATCAGTCTGTGTCATCCCACACCAGAGGCTTTTTTCTTTCTCTTGGTTGTTATTGCCGACTCTCTTTAGTTTGCTCTGCATTTTCAGCAGGGGATAAAATATGGTTTATACTCCCTGGCTTAGAGGGGATGATTGACTAGAGGCTGAACCCTTCAGGAATAGTTTACTGACATAAGAATTAAGATGAGCTGTGTCTGCCTCGACATAGCCTACATATTTCAAAGACAGGGTGGGAGCCAGCCCCTTAGGCACACAGTAGCCTCCCGGAGAGCTTTACGATGACAGCTCCCCACCCCTGTTCAAAACAGGGTGTGCTTTTGCTCACCTGAATGGACATGGGTGCCATGAGCAGAGACAAGTTTGAATGTGAGCCATGCAGGCTCTTTGGCTCTGGCCACACACCCAGGAAAGTCAGGGAAGATCCAGTGACAGCTACTGAAACCCAGGGCTCGGACTATTGAAGAAGGCATACAGAGCCTCCAGTTTTGACCCACCCCTTAGGGAATTTCCTTTCTCCTCTCCTCCTCACTGTCATATTCTGCTTTTCCTAGGGTCCTCTCTACACGGCAGCTTTGCTGAGAATGCCCTTTCTTGGCAATATGATAGCGGTCTTGTTACCTGGTGGATCTCACTGCCATGTACTCAGGATGTGTGAGCTATTGCTGCAGGCACACCTAGATCAGGCAGCAAATAGTTGATGTCAGACTGGTTCGGGCAGGCCGGGGATCAGGGCCCAGAGCCATGAGACACTCCTTTACTACATCAAGGAGTGCTTTCATTTCAGGCTCCTCATCTCTCAAATGGATGCATTTAGTCTGCTTTCCCCTGGGGAATCAGTGAGAAGGGAATGGGGAGGAGCAGTAACATCTTTTCATAGCACTTTGAAGACCATGAGGATTCAGTTGTAAGGGGTCATACAATAATGTAGATGCCACATTCCATGCTTTTCCAGGTACATGAACTCCAAATCCCCTAACTTCTCTCCCACTCTTGAGAGCAATCAGAAAGGAAGTTGACAGTGCCCTTATCATGGGAGAAGTCTCAAATCTCTTCTCAGTTATTAAAATGAATTCTTTCTAAGCCATGAATTATTTTGGGAACAATTCATGTGTGGTGTACAGTTGCTTCCTAACACAGCTGAGAACGGTGCTTTTGATTCACGCAGTCTCCCTTTGGTAATAGATGGGCCTGTATAGTTCACTGCGTTGGGTTTGAGTGCTGTCTCCCAAATAGTATTGTCCGGTCAGTCTTAGGACTAGAAGGACTATTAAAGTCATCTGGTCCAATCTCCTTATTTAGTGGATGGGAAAAGTGTTCAGAGGTCACATGGTGAATTACACTCAGGTCACATGGTGAATTACAAACTGGTGATGGAATCAGGTCTCTCACTTTTTTGTCTAGCGCTCTTTCCCCTTTCTGATGCCATCTGTGCCATTGTTGTGTGCTGGCCATATATCCTATTTATCAAAGGATCCAGGGAAGGATATACCAAACTTCACTTGGGTACCATTTCCATAAAAGGAAGAGCAAATTACTAAATAGTGTTGGAGTCTGGTCTGAAGGTTTTACCATATTGCCCAAACCTTCTTTAGTATAGCTGGCACTTCTACTGCAGCCTTCTTTATGTTTGAGAATATTTGGAAGCAACTCAAATGTCTGAAAAGGAGATTGGTAAAAGAAATTGTGGCACATCCCTCTAATGCATGATGTCTCAGTTATTTAAAATGATGTCATAGAAATTAACTATCAACATGGGGAAATATGCACAGTCAGATGTTATGTGTAGAAACAGGAGACTACTCAGGTATAGAAAAGTATAACCTTAGTTTGAAAAAAAGTAAATTCATGCATACAAAAAGAGGATATCAGAATGTTAATACTTGTTATCTCTGGGTATTGGATTATTGAGTGATCTCTGTTTTCTTATATTTTCAGATTTTTTCAATGAAGATTTATTACTTTTTTATCAGGGAGAAACAAAAGATGTTATTTTTTAAAAAAGAAGTCTGCATTAGGAAGATTTATACATAATCCTTCCAAAAAGCCTCTTGGGAATGCATGCTATCCTACCGTACATTCAGATCTTAATGTATTTTGTAAAACTGGCCCTGGAAACTGGAGCGCTGATGAAAGGAAAGGAACGGTGCATTCTCTCCCTTTATTGGTTCTGGACCAGGTCATTTGATCCCTCTCTGCTGTTAGTCTTCTTGTCTGTCTTATGGGCAGAGTATTTCTGCCCTCCCTGAAGAGAGAGGGAGGGAGATCTGTGTGGGAAGGAGCTATAACTCACACTCATAAGCACCTTGGAAATCTTAAATCCTTGGCCATAAAAAGCCCAAAGTGAGTCCGTGGTAATGACTGATAGGACTTGCACAAATTCAGCCCAGCCTTTTAGAATGTAAAGAAGACAGACATGACTAGATCCTGCTACTTACATTCTCCTGCTGTGTTGGAAGTGAGGTGTGGAAATCCCCTCAGTTGGCACTTGGCAACTGTGCACTGAATAATCCTTTGTTCAACAGGCTTCACCTTCAAAACGCTGATCGGCGGACTTTGGGGGAGGCTCAGGTGTCTGTCACCATGGCCTTTACCTTTGCAGACCCCTTTGAGGGAGAATATTTGCTGTCACGGTGCCCTTTCTAAGAGAAAGAGGATTTGGATCACTCTTTTGGCCTACACCCATAGATGAACAAAGGAGCCTGAAGGCCCCCTATGGTGGGACCACAAATCAGTCGGTAGATTCTTCTCTCCGTCTTTCAGGGGTTTCCTGAGCCACTTGAGAAACACATGGGTATTTTGTCTTGCGTCCAGAGAAACTGCCACATTGAGGGCAGGAGGAGGAGAGACCTCTTTCCCACCAACCCAGCACTGTAAAAACACAGGCTGTTCTCTAGGGCAGTTCCAACGTGGCTCTGAGGTCTGACTTCGCATGACTTCTACATGATCTGGGAGGGTTTGAAGGGCTCATCTGCTCATTCGTATTTCAGACCGTCACAGATCAGGGTGCCTGGTTGATACTGTCTATGTGATGGAAAAGAACAGCCCGAGGACAATCGGTTTTTTTTTTTTTTTCCAATTTATTTATTTTCAGAAAAACAGTATTCATTATTTTTTCACCACACCCAGTGCTCCATGCAAGCTGTGCCCTCTATAATACCCACCACCTGGTACCCCAACCTCCCACCCCCCCGCCACTTCAAACCCCTCAGATTGTTTTTCAGGACAATCGGTTTTATAAGCTCCCTGGAGCCAGAGGTAACTCTTCCTGTTGCACTTCAGGGCTGAGCACTAGGATGACTTGGTAGCCCACTTCAGGGATAAAATCTTTGACCTTTGTTTGGCTGATTGGCTCCCTCTGCAGCCTAGACATTGGCAGAGGTCGTAAAGCCTGGTGGGCAGGTCTTTCTGGACTGCCTATGACCTTTGCTTTAATCATGGTGGCTCTTGATCCTTCTGCTCCAGAGAATCTGAATGGAGTCCTGCAAATGGAGCTAATGACAAGTCTCGAAAGTCTCTGCACGGAGCATCTTGGTGACTTCCAAGGCTCAGCTCTGAAGCTGCCTTCACAGTTCTGAAGCCATCTCTCATCGTCCCTTCCTCTCTCTCCCATCTCCACAGCCAAGTCTGGTGCCTCGAGTTAGCCTTTGTGGCTTTCTGCTCTGCATTTCAGCTTCAGCCTGCCTGTCCGTCTGTACCCCTAAATTGTAAGCTCCACAGCACTCTTTACTCTGCTTGCCTAGTATAGGCACCCACTGTGAATGCCTGATGCTTTGAAATAACAGGATGGGGCCCCACAGTAGTGGGCTGGCTCTCACTTTGCCTGTTGCTTTGACCATTTCTGGTCCCATACTAAGTTTATTTTCTTTTTCTTAATACCTAACTGGTGTGAGAGGCTGAGACCATCCATAGATAAGGCAGTAAGGGAGAATTTAGCAAGAAAAATAAGTCATGCTCCTCCCCCCACCTTTGGGGGTCTTGTAATGGAATTACCCTTCTGCAGCAACCACTGACCAGAGAACCATGCCAGATAGTGTTAGAAGTTGTAGGTTAGGTCATGGGAACTATCAGGGATATCTTTTGAGAGAGGGAGATTTTGTCTCAGTGCCTTAGTGATAGGAAGGATTCTCATAAACCAGTCTATAATTTTCCAAGCAAGTAGAGGAAAGAACTTGGGGTTTGTGTCAGAAGATTTGACACTGACTTGCTGTAAAGCCTTGGACAAGCCACCTAACCTCTCAAGGCTCATATTTTGAAAAATGAAAATCATAAAGTCTTCTTGGCTTTCTTTATGGCAGGCTGGTGACATAATATGAAAACTTAAGCAAATGATAAAATTACATATAAATATGACTGCTTATCACTCCCCTTATCGGGAGACATGAGGGTGCTAGATCTGCTTCCACGAGTGCAGAGGCAGCTTATTTATTTTGAGCTTTAGGTTTTCTGATCTGACATCTTTTTGGCCTGTTCTGATTTTTGTAGGAACTTCATCTGTGTACGTTAAGTTTTTCTCCATGCATTCTCGGGCTTTAAAAACTGTCTTTTAACAATAACTCACAATTATCAATAGATTTTATTTCATTATACAATACCACACTCTTAGGTTTCAATTTGTAAGTATACATGCAAATTATATATCAAAAGAAAAAAATTTCATAAAACCAGACACCTTTGTTATCTGTATACTGATCTCTCCTTTTTTGTTCTTTGTCCAGGCATTCCAATTAAAAAATTCTGGTTGCAACCTACTAAATTGATTTCATATTTTACTAAAATACTGCCTCATAGTTTTAAAAAACCCTGTTCTAGAGTGCACAAGGAACCATCTCAGAAAACAAGAAGATAGGTGCCACAGCAAACTAAAGCAGATATCCAGTGAAAGCTAAATTGAATTCAGACTTTACAATTAGTTAAAGGAGTTAGAGATAAGAGTTCAAGTCAGTTTCTGAGGTTTTCCTGGAAGAGGTGTGAATAAATCTGTGCCTTTAGCTCCTGGTAGATGGTAGATGGTGAAAAAATAAGGGAATTAATGCAATGGTGTTAGTAGGAAAAAAGGGCAAGTAACAGCATGGCAGACTGACTGTGGCAAAAGGAATGAGTGCTTTTGTGGGACAACAAAATGTAGGAATTGTGATGAGCAGTTCTGGGAAATCTGGTTTGTTAGATAGTAGGGCCAGGTTATAGCTTTGAGTGTTGGACTGAGATAAAAGTGATATGGCATTTTGGCTTAATGTGGTAGGACATGGGTTGCCATTTGTAGTCCTTGAATAGGGTTGAGGATAATGTAACAACCTTAGGATGAGCATTCCTTCAGGTCAGTGGGATAGAATGTATTTCTTTCTCATAGTTAATGGATACATCAAATATTTCCCCTTATAGCCCAATAAAAATGTAGTAGCCTAGAACACCATACACTCTTCCTCTCCTCTCCCTCCCTCCCTCCCTCCTTTTTTCCCTTCTTACTTTTTCTTTCCCTCCCCTCCTCCCGCCTTTCTTCCCTCTTTCCCGTTCATGAAAAGGCTAATAGAATGATTTATATGAGAAAGTTTTGTTTTTTGCTCATTCTTTTGTGCATTCATAAAGCATCTTTTGGCTTGTTCCCATTTAAAGGTACTTACAAGAGGCAGGGTGTGTGTCATGCCATTTTAGAAAGTCACACCAGACCACGTACACAGGCCTGTTAAGATCTTCCTTTAGGGGGCTATGTGGTTCTTAGCTGCCCATCACCTACGACATTGCAATGCCAGTGGTTTCCTTATGGATCTATAAGCAAATGAAAATTGGGAATATAAAAACCATTGGATTTGCCTGAGAACTTGTTAGGGGAGAGTTTGTTAGAAAGAAGTGTATGGCATTTCTGACACAAGGCTTTGAACAACAGCTAGGTCAAGGAGTGGGTAAGCCTTGGGTATCTCTCTGTAAGCAGGTCTGTGGTATACAGAATTCTAAAATGACTCTCAAGATTCCTTACCCCTGGTATATATGCCATATATAATTCTCTCCTCTTGAACATGGATAAGACCTGTGAATATGAAAGGATAGCATTTTTATGATTAGGTTATGTGGCATTTTATGGCAAAGGTGAAGGTGTTTTGCAGATAAAATTAAGGTTCCTAAGCAGTTGAATTTTACCTAATCAAAAGGCAGATTATTCTGGATGGGCTGGACCTAAACAGATGTGTCCTTGAGAAAAGTTGGAGAGATTTTTTTTTTTCTGGTTTTCAAGGAGCAAAGAACATGCTATGAACTTCTTGTAGGGAGGGCATTTGGCAAGTAGGACCCAAGAGTGATCTGTGGCCAATAGCCAGTAAGAAAATGGGGAGGAGGTAACTGAATTCTGTCAACGACTAGTGAGCTTAGAAGAGGACCTTGAGTCTTAGATAAGATTGCAACCCAGCTGATGAATGGATTTCGGTCTGGTAAGACCCCGAGCAGAGGATTCAGCTAATCTGATTTTCTGGTGCATAGAAACTGTGAGATAATAAACGGGTGTTGTCTTGAACTACTGTGCTCTTTGTAGTTTGTTTCACAGCATCGAAAACTAACAGAAGGTGCTGATACAACTTTGGCATGGCAAAACATCCTTGGAAATGTAACAAGATAGGATTTTCTTAGAACTTGGAATTCTTACCAAGGAGATTATGGTATAGGGCTAAGAAGAACTACATCGATGAAATTCTCAGGAAAGGAATAAGACCCCCAAAGATGATGCTTAATGATTATAAGATTTCACTACACTACAAGGATTTTGTTTTCTGGGTGCAGTATGCAAGTTTAGAGCCAGAGCTGAATTGCTCCAGAAGTTAGGGAGATAGCTGCCATCTGAATCATCTGTTTTCAGTTTCTTTTCACTGGTGCAAGGTCTCTCCTAAATGAATGGTGAGTTCCTGTTTCTTTGTTTGTTTTAAGGGAGCACTGAATTTTTAGTCACTTGGGTTCATACCCAATAATTAACCTTCTCAGGGTGTCCATGTGTTTGATCTGGCCTTGAACGTCTCAATAATTATCTGTCCTATTCCCCTTTCTCTGAAGTAGCAAGACACCATTGGCTTAGCACCACCTGGCTTAGCAATGAAGGCTTGATGTTCCTGGCAAGGCTTCAGTTTGTGAAAAGAAGAACCAGGGGATAGAATTAATAGATGATCTATGTTTCTGAAGGAGAAAGAGAACAGATGAAGAAGGAGATCTGAGCTTGAGGGAATGGGTACACTTACTGCTGGTTTCCCCATGTGCCATGATAGGATCCACTGATTTGGAGTCCGAGTCTCTTTGTACACTTGATTTATATCTGAGCTTATTCAAATGGTGCTACTATACAGGACAGAATATGGGGAATTGAGCTAAAAGCAAGATAGAGGAATATACAGCTGGGTAGCTCATTAATAAAGGAACAAGAAGCGGCTGGTATTTCCAAACAAGTTTACTTACCACCTGCCTTGGAAGGGTATGACATAACCAACCCAAGCACCAGAGACTGGGATAATGAAGGAAATGACCGAGGGTTGGAACAGAACACCCTGTTTTTCATATTCTTGTGTGGTGTGTACTACACCAGTCAAGGGGGAGTTTCTGATGGCCTCTGCCATGCTGACCTTTAGTCTTTTTGCTTTTCAGTCAGTTTGGGGAAGACATGTTTGAACTCTGCAGGAAGAGCAGGTTTACTTCTCTTTGACTTTCCTTTTTCTTCCCCTCTTGCCCGAAACTGTTTGCTGAGTGACAAATAAGCACAAGTTGTTTTTACAGGTGTAAAACCAACAGATCAAATGCTGGCCTGTGCCTGGGCTTGTGAATGGGGGACTGTGTTATGTTTGGAGAATACCACTGCATCATTTACACTTGCAAACCCTTTGTAATCTTAATCTCTTTGTTGCTTTTATGTTATACTGGCCCCCCCAAGGTTAAAGAAAGAGATTTAGACCTTAAACACAAATCCAGCCTTCAAGCTCTGGAATTATCTTTGCCTTTAAATGCAGCTGATCAATGCCCATTTCTTTTGAAAATAAAACCCTTTTGAACCTTGAAAGCCTTCCACTGTTGAGCTACGCCTAAGTGCCACATGGGGGAATGGGCAGAAAAGAGCCCATTTTTCCCTTAGTGCTTGCATTAGGGGTCCCAGAGTTCAGTCCAACGCAATCAATTTAATTGGCGCTAGCTCTGGTGACAAATTATGCTGGTTTACACTCCAGTGTAGCAGAGATTCCTCAAATGCAGGGGAAGAAGGGAGATACACTTCTTGGTCTCTACTTAAAGAGGGCAACAGTATTGGAAAAGGAGCACATTTAATTTATCACTGTCAGAGCAGGTGCAAAGTTTAATTCTAACTAAAAGCATTAAACAATTAACCCAGACAGTCAGGCCTTCTGAAAATGCTCAGTAGCAGGGAACACACAGACCAGATTACCAATGGAAACGTCAATGCTTCTCTTTCATTCCGTTGAATATCTTTTTGCAGTTAAAAACAAAAAACAAAAAACAAAGGAAAATCCCAGAAATACAATAACTTCTCAGGTCTTTTGGTTGATATCTGAATTGAAAGGGCCGGAGAGGACACCACCTAACATTCAAAGATCAACAAATAACTGTCCCGGGGGCCCTCTTGGATTAGCTGGGAGAAGGGAAATAAGAAGACACTTGGTTTTGAAGCTCTCATAAACCGACTGTCCTGCCTTTTTATGGTAAGGTATATTACCGTGTAACATGTATTCTGTTAATTTGAATTGTTCAAATCTGAACGATTACCTGAATCTTTGGGGGCTGTTTTTTGGGAGGGAGGAGGATAAGGGGAAAAGCTAGAGGAGGAAAAAGACTCAGAGAGCAATGAAATCCAATTATACGTAGGGATGAACCTCGCTTCACCGATACCTAATACATTTGCTTTTTGCGGTTGTTGAGTTGGCTGGAGAATCAGAGAATCTTAGAGCCTTGGGGAACTTTGAGGCTTAACCTGGGGAATTTTTTTGGTGAGAAGTGTTGAGGCCCAGAACGGGTAAATTTCTATTCCATGTTACATCATTTCTGCAAAACTCTTACTAGAGTCCAGCTCTTCTGACTCACTGCAAGCAGTCCAGGAAAGACTGTGGGCTTTGGAACCGTCAGACCTGCACTTGAATTGTGACTGTGCTTCATACTTGGCATTTTGGGCCTCCATAAACACTGGAGGATGATGCATCCCTCACATGATAATATACACCACACACTTAGCCCAGCATATGTCAACTATAGCCCTCATCCCATGTTGGTCTCCTCCCTCTCTAGCTCCAGGTGCCCCAACGTAACGAGGAGCTCTCAGTAAAGTACCCAGTCCAGTATCTGGCACACATTAGTAATGTATTTTCAGCTCTTTTATCAACCACGAGAAAATAGCTTTTTATAATCCGAGTGCTTTGGAACTTTCGAAGCATTATCATTTTCTGGATTCATTTAATTGATTCAAAACTGTGTTCCTGAGAGAAGAGGATAAAATTGAGTTTAAAAAAATGTGTAGCTAGAAGAGACTGGGGCTGAGTGAGGCCTTGTAGATGATAGACCACCCTCCTCCTCCTCACTTTACAGATGAGGAAACAGGCCCAGATTGGTTAAATACTTAACTAAAGACACCACTGGTTACAATAGGCCAGGTACTTCTGGTGATCTCAAGGCCTGAGAGTGCTCAGATTGGAGAGAAAGCAGGGGTCTAGATCTCTGTCAGCTCAGCTTACCTCTACCCCAACATTGTAGAACCTCCTGCCTCCACTGAACACAGTCTGAAACCACAGGTGACCGTTCTGAAATTGTCACAAAGGTAATTTACCTCTTTTAAAAATATTGATGTATAATATTAGTTTCGGGTGTACAACATAGTGATTCAATTATATACATTACAAAGTGCTTACTACTACAAGTATAGCTATCATCTGTCACCATACAAAGCTATTACAATATTGACTATATCCCCTATGCTACACTTCTCATCTCATGACTTATTTATCTTATAACAGGAAATTTGTACCTCTTAATCCCCTTCTCCTCTTTTGCCCATCCCCCTAACCCTCTTCTTTTCTGGGAACCACCAATCTGTTCTTTGTACTTATTAGTTTGGTTTTCTTTGTTTTGTTCTTTAGATTCCACATATAAGTGAAATAAGATGGTACTTATTTTTCTGACTTACTTCATTTAGCATAATACCCCCTAGGTCCATCCATATCGTGAATGGCAAGATCTCATTCTTTTTAATGATCAAGTAATATTCCATTGTGTATATATATACCATGTATCCATTCATCTGCTGATGGACACTTCTTTTTTTTTTTAATTTTTTTATTTTTTATAAACATACATTTTTATCCCCAGGGGTACAGGTCTGTGAATCGCCAGGTTTACATACTTCACAGCACTCACCAAAGCACATACCCTCCCCAATGTCCATAACTCCACCCCCCTTCTCCCAACCCCCCTCCCCCCAGCAACCCTCAGTTTGTTTTGTGAGATTAAGAGTCACTTATGGTTTGTCTCCCTCCCAATCCCATCTTGTTTCATTGATTCTTCTCCTACCCACTTAAGCCCCCATGTTGCATAACCACTTCCTCATATCAGGGAGATCATATGATAGTTGTCTTTCTCCGCTTGACTTATTTCACTAAGCATGATACGCTCTAGTTCCATCCATGTTGTCACAAACGGCAAGATTTCATTTCTTTTGATGGCTGCATAGTATTCCATTGTGTATATATACCACATCTTCTTGATCCATTCATCTGTTGATGGACATCTAGGTTCTTTCCATAGTTTGGCTATTATGGACATTGCTGCTATAAACATTCGGGTGCACGTGCTCCTTCGGATCACTACGTGTGTATCTTTAGGGTAAATGCCCAGTAGTGCAATTGCTGGGTCATAGGGCAGTTCTATTTTCAACATTTTGAGGAACCTCCATGCTGTTTTCCATAGTGGTTGCACCAGCTTGCATTCCCACCAACAGTGTAGGAGGGTTCCCCTTTCTCCGCATCCTCACCAGCACCTGTCATTTCCTGACTTGTTGATTTTGATGGACACTTCTATTCTTTCCATGTATTGGTTATGGTAAGTAATGCTGTAATAAGCATTAGGGTGTACACAGATCTTTCAAATTAGTGTTTTTTGTTTGTTTGTTTGTTTGTTTTGTTTTGTTTTAAGAAGCCTCCATACTGTTTTCCATAGTAGCTACACTAATTTCCATTCCCACCAACAGTGCACCAGGGTTCCTTTTTTCCCGCATCCTCACCAGCATATTGTATCTTGTGTTTTCAATACTAGCCATTCTGACTGGTGTGAGGTGGTATCTCACTGCAGTTTTGATTTGCATTTCCCTGCTGATTAATGATTTACAGCACCTTTTCCTGTGCCACCTGGATGTCTTCTTTGGAGAATTGTTTATTCAGATTCTCTGTTCATTTTAATCAGATGACGATGATGATGGTGGTGATGATTGTTTTTGCTACTGAGTTGTATAAGTTCTTTATGCATTTTGGATATTAACCCCTTATTGGATGCACCGTTGGAAATGCCTTCTTCCATTCAGTAGGTTGCATTTTTGTTTTGTTGGTGGTTTCCTTTGCTCTGCAAAAGCTTTTCAGTTTGATGTAGTCTCAGTTTATTTTTGCTTTTGTTTCCCTTACCTGGAGAGACAGACCCAGAAAAATATTGCTAAGGTCATTATCAAAGAGTTTATTGCCTATATTGTCCTTTAGGGGTCTTATTGTTTCAGGTCTTACAATTAGTTCTTTAATCCATTTTGTATGTGGTGTAAGAAAGTGGTCCAATTTCACTTTTTCATATAGCTGCCTAGTTTTCCTAGCACTGTTTATTTTCCCTATTGTATACTCTGGTCTCCTTTGTTGTAAATTAATTGACCTTATTAAGTATGGGTTTATTTCTGGGCTCTCTAGTTTGTTCCATTGATCTACATTTCTGGTTTTTTGCCAGTATGATACAGTTCTGATTACTGTAGCTTTGTAGTATAGTTTGAAATCTGGGATTGTGACACCTGTAGCTTTATTCTTAGTTTCCAATATTGCTTTGGCTGTTTGCAGTCTTCTGTGGTTTCAATACAAATTTTAGGGTTGCTGTTGTGTGAAAAATACCATTGGTATTTTGATAGAGATTGCATTGAATCTATAGATTGCTATTGGTAATACAGACATTTTAATAATGGTTCTTCAAATTCATGAGCATGGTGTATCCTCCCATTTGTGTCATCTTGAATTTTTTTCATCAGCATCTTATGATTTTCAGAGTACAGGTTCTTTAACTTCTTGCTGTTAAATTTATTCCTAGGTATTTTTTTTTAAAGATTTATTTATTTAAGAGGGAGGGAGAGTGTGTGAGGGCTGGTGGGAGGACAGAGAGTGAAAATCATCAAGCATGGGGCCTGATGTGGGGTGTGATCTTGGGACTCTGAGATCATGACCTGAGCAGAAATCAAAGAGTTGGCCACTTAACCAATTGAGCCACCCAGGCACCCCCTTAGGTATTTTATTTTTCTTGATACAATTATAAATGGGATTACTTTTTAAATTTCTCTTTCTGCTAGTTCATTGTTAGTGTGTAGAAGCCCATAGATTTCTGTATATTGATTTTCTATCCTGCAACTTGACTGAATTGATTTATTCAAATAGTTTTTTTTTTTTTTTTTAAGATTTTGTTTATTTATTTGACAGGCAGAGATCACAAGTAGGCAGAGAGTCAGGCAGGGTGCGGGGGGAAGCAGGCTCCCCGCGGAGCAGAGAGACTGATGCAGGGCTCGATCCCAGGACCCTGGGATCATGACCTGAGCTGACGGCAGAGGCTTTAAACCCACTGAGCCACCCAGGCACCCCTAGTGACAGTTTTACTTTTTCAAGATAATCTACTCTTGGGTACGCTACCAGGTTGTTGCATAGGAGAAAATTAGCATGCTGATCTAGCTTTTTGTATAAGTTAACTACTTTAAACATGAGATCCCCCTGATTTTATTTTAAATTTATATAGAATTAGAAAAATTTAAGGAGAAACAAATTAACCAATGATGTATCATTCCATATCCTGCCTCAGTGTCAAATATAGGGTACTAAGCATAGTTTCATTTGAGAGAGCTGATACAGTCCCATGATTGGAAAGGATTCAATGTCTGTGTCTTAATTCTAGTTTGTGTCTCACTTTCTATTTTGTGAAAGGATCCCTGATTCCTTTTCTTAGTCAGCTAGTGCTGACATAAGTGCATCTGTGTTGTTTGTGGAATCATAGGATCTTTCTGGAGACAAGCTCTGTAAACCTCATGTAAGGGGAAGATGTTTATTGAGTACCAGCTGCACATATGGTTTCACTTAATCCTTTGTGATGGAGATGGGAATGAAAGAGAGGTAATGCCCATCATCACCAATGAAAGGAGGAACCAGGATTTGAACCCAGTTCTAGCTGAAGCCCATGCTTTTTGTAATCTATATTATACCGTTTAGTAGTTATGGCCTCTTTGGTCTTATAGTGCCAAAATAGCATGTGACAAAAATCTCAGGGATCACAAAGATAGAAACTACTCATAGGGTGAATGGAGTGGTCAGTTTTTTTCTTTGAGATCTTTGGCCAATAAGATTTTCTTCTTACACGTTTGTTTTCATATTATACATTCTTATTACTCAGGAGATGTTCAAAAGGGACCTCCATGCCCTGGTTGCATGTTGCTCTCCAGGAAGAAACAACTAGCTGGGATTTTTTTTTTTTCCTATGGGTTTGTCAACTTTTGGAAGCCCAGCAGCCATTTCTTTATAACACTCAGTATTGTGAGGTTTGGAGGGCTAGAGACTAATGAACATCTTTTAGAAAAACACAACGTAATGTAGCACCTATTCACCCTAGAAAGTTTCAAGAGAGGGTAGTGAAATACTGTTGTGGATACTCACTCATTTAGTTTTCCCATCAAGGAGAAGATGAACTAAGGTCCCAGCAATGGTTCACTTGAGGTCTAGGGCAGGCAGGCCTTCCATCAGTGGCCAAGAAGTATGTAATTCAGATTATTAGTTCAATTCTCAGTGCTCTCATTTATTATATGTGATTGCAAAATGAGGGACCTTATATGCATATGTCTCATATCCTATTTCTCTATTGTTTGCTTTACACATTCATCTAGATTTAATTGCCATTTCACAGCCATCTCCATGAAATCTTCTTAAATTGCCTATTACCACTATAATTTTGGGAGTCTTATATTATTGATAGTATTAAGAAGGGTTGTTCTTTTCTCATTGTCCCTTTGTTTTGCTCCCCACTGGACGTCTTTGTCTTTATCCATTCTGGTTAGGACAGTCTACTTCTACAATCAAGAGTTTTTAGGAGGAACTCTGTCCTGAGGGTGGGATAAAGCCTCTTGGGTCTTCAGCAGCCATCCTGGGAAAAGGTATGGGTGCAGTACAGAGAAGATAGTGAAGGTCTAGTCTATCTCAATTTGTGTTTTAATATTGCTGAATTAGGTATTTTAATCTTTATGGAAAGGAAGAAAATAAAATTTTGAAGGTTATAGAGTAACTTTTCCCTAAATTTAGAATTATGTGTGAGCGTGTGTTTGTGTGTGTGATATGGGTGTGTATGTGTGTATGTGTTTAAGTTCCCTCTTTATTGCTCTTATCTTTTAAAGCAAACCTTAAAAAAAACCCACAAAAAAACCCACAAAAATACAAATACCAAAATGCATTTCCTTATGGTAGGATAAACATTCAGCTGTGTCATTTGCAAGAACTCAATAACATAAACAAAAATAAACCAAGCAATTTTCATAGCGAGTTTTTGTGTTTAGTATATGGAATATTTCTGGATTGTCATCAAGCCAGCATTTATGACCACTTTAGAGAAATAAAAATTTTAGTAACAGAAAATTACAACATTGTCCAGCTCTTGATGGGGGGCAAGGGAAAAGAGGAGACTACAAATGATCTGAAGAAATAGAGATACATTTTCCAAGGCATGCAAGGACAGAGTAGAGAGAAGGACCGCCTTGTAGAGGCCTGGACCCAACACCAATGTAGGATTCCTCAGTGTCCATTCCAGCTTCAAAGAGGGCTGGCCTTCTGTGGCTCATGAAGTAGCTCTTCAGTTTTGTTTTAGAACTTAACCTGCCCATCTTCAAAATAGGAATTCCCTTGTTCATGTCCTTGGGCTAAGGACTAAATCAGCCCAAGTTTTACCATCTTAGAAATAAAATCCATAAAATTTATTTCAAGTCTCATTTGGCATATAATTGCAAAATTTCCTTATAGTTTTAAAAAAATCCCTAAGACCTATTCAGTTCAACTCTTGGAAAACATTAGAACAGATTTAAGGCACACTTTTCCTATGCCCTGTAGAAGAATGTAATTCCTTTTCTTTTCAGTGTGGGGTTCCTGTGTCCATTTGCCCTCTACATACATTCAAGTTCTCCTCAATACTCTGCCTTGTGTCTGTAGTTGCCTCGAGTCAGCAACAGTTCTGCCCCAATCGCCCACCCTGACTCTGAGTTACACACGGTGTGATAACCTCTCAGTCCTGCAACCTCTCCAAAGTCAGGGCAAGGTATGTCTTTAGCATTAAACCTTCTGGTTTGCCCCTGTCTCCAGCTCCCTTTGGGGCATTCACATTCATCATGTCCTTCCTTCCAGGTGGCAGTTTTCAAAGCTGGTCTGAGAGTTCTTCTTTTCTACTGCTCATGTTTCCAGTATGATAAGGTCTGTAATTTTGATTCTGGCAGGAATTAATAATCTCCTTGCTATATTCCTAATTAGTTTTTCATTAGAATCACTGTTAGGATCTATTCATTCCTTTATTCTATGGAGGCTTTCCTCCCCCTCAGGTGACAAGCCAGAGTTGGTGGCAGAGATATTCCAAGGAGGTTTTAGATCTATTAAAGGCTCCATGGACATAGTTTTTTCTCCATCCAATTAAGAATTTCCCCTAAAACTATCCCAATAGGAACCAGGTGTTTTGTCAGAGCTCTCTGAATAACTCAACGTTTCAAGACCACTGTAGTGTCCTTCTCATTTGAATTCGCTTCCTGGGTTCTAGGCTTTGGAAAACATGTCATCCAACTAGATAGATCACAAAACTGTCTTTGAAAGCTTATTTATCTGCTTACAGAAGTAGTAACTCCTCTGTAACTTCAAAATGATTAAAATAGAGATAGGAAAACCATATTTTGGTTTTAGATAAGAGAATTTTGACTTAAGACTTTCTTGTCTCTTGTCTCTGGTTAGGCAGTAGAGCTAGACACCTTTGGTCTAGTCAGATTTGTAGTAATGTTCTTGTGGAAATAGAGTAGACTGATGTTATTTCTGGTCTTTTCAGTTCCATATTTTTCTCCAAGAATCATTTCTTCTCTTCATCTGTTCGTTGTTTTCATTAACTTCTGCATAGCTCAGGACTAAGAATTTGGGAAGAAATTTCAAAGAAAGGTCTGAGTTGGATGGAGAAGCTTACTTCTGTGGTCTGTTACTGAGGTTTTTTCCCCTTCTATTGCCTCTGTGAGGCCTGGCTTATAAGGGACAAAGAGAACATTTAAAAAATGGCGGTTTTGAGTTCAGGCTCTTACCTGTATATGTCAGGCCTGGTCAGAGTGAGAATCTGAAAGACTCATATATTCTTAATGCTTGGAATTGGAACTGAGGAGTTTCTGATAGGCTATGGGAACTGGAGCCCTCTCACCTTTTAATTATAGAGCAGTAATTTGGGTGGAGGGATCTGCAAAGATTTCTCACTTACTTTTCTAACTCCCAGAAAGCTTAAACCATTTTAAGGAAGTTCTTGCTATCCACATTTACAGTAAATACTTACAGTAGGGCTAAAGTTCTTCTCTCTGTGTTCTCCATCCCCAGGCTTAGTATAAAATGCAGGAAGTCCACCAAAGTAGTATCTAAGCCATCAGGTGGAGACATAATGCTGGTGCTGGTCACTCCAGCATTCTCCTGGCACATGTTTGGGGAGAGGGCACTAGCACAGGCATAACTGAGATGGCTTGTATGGGGGTATACACCCTTGACTTGTTAAGACTGATGATAGACTAAATCCCCACAGTCAACATACTCCACTCCACTCAGTACTGAAACAGTTAGTGAGCATATTCTGTGTGTCAATCACTTGGGACCCAAGGATGAACAAGACATCAGAAGTTCCTAGAGTAGAGGAGAAACATACAACCATGAGATGAAGGCCTTGCAGGAGAAGACTGGAATCTGGCTATAGCATGCTGCTCTCTTTGTCTGGTAGGTTGAGGAATAATTGGTCAGGGGTTGTTTGACTGCAAAGATAAAGACGTTTAGAGAAGCCCCAATACAGCGTTTATTAGAAGGATGAAGGAGCCCTTCGCCAAGGCTGCTGTGTATGGTTGTTCAAGGTTTACTTTAGATAAGGGCTATTGGCTGAACAGCTTTGTGGTACTGAAATTCAGCAGCGCTGATGTTGGCATGGGACTATGGAAGGCGCTCTTCTCTTTTCACTTTCATATATTTTTTTAAATGTCTTATTTTGAAATAATTTTAAACTTAGAGAAAAGTTGTAAGAATAATACCCTCATATACCTTTTATCCAGATTCACCAGTTTTTTTTTTTAACATTTTGGCACATATGTTTTATATCTGTCTGTTGTAGTGCTTTCTGAATCATTTGAGAGTAGGTGTGTTAGGATTTCAATGTATATTCCTTAAGAACAAAGGTATATAACCAGAATAAAGTGACCAAATAACAGGAAATTTAACAGCAAAGTGATGCTTCTATCAAATCTCTACTCCATATTCTAATTTTGTCAATTTTATCAATGATGTCCTTTATAACATTATATTTACTTCAAGCACAGGATCCATTCCAGGCTTATGAATTGCATTTAGTTGCCATCTCTCTCTTTTTTCCCCCTCTCTTTTTAAAAGATTTTACTTAATTGTTAGAGAGAGAGAGTGCAAGCATGTGTGCACACATCACTGGGGGGAGGGTCGGTAGGAGAGGGAGAGGCTCTCAAGCAGACTCCACGCAGAGCATGGAGCCTGACACTAGGCTCCATCTCACCACTCTGAGATCATGATCTGAGCCGAAAGCAAGATTGAATGCTTAACCAACTGAGTCACCCACCTGCCCCCTCTTTTTTCTCTTTTTTTATAAGAGTAGTAGTTTGACTTTTCTTTGACAGTTTTGAAGAATGGCAGTTATTTTATAGAACATTTGTCATTGGGTTTATTTGGTATTTCCTTTTGAGTAGATTCAGGTATGTATTCTTGGCCAGATTCCTATGTAGATGATGATGTGTACTTCTCAGCGTAACGAACGTATCTGGAGACATACAATGGCTGCTTGACCCTTGTTGTCAGTGTAAATTTTGATAACCTGATCAAGGTATTGTCTGGTTTCTCCATTGTATGGTTACTGTTTTTACCCTTGTAACTAATAAACTGTCTGTGAGAACATATTCTAAGTAGGTAAATATCTTGTAACCCATCAAATCTTGACCTTAGGATCTAATGTCAATTTATTGTTCTTGCTCATTCGTTGCTGGTTGAATATGGTTGAATATGGTGATTTTCCAATCTAACACTTTCTCCACATTTACCAGTCAGCATTTTATTGTAAGGAAGAATGCATTATTTTCCTTTGTTTGTCATCTATTTATAATCAGTATGGGCTCATGGATTCATTCTTTCTTACAGTGGGTTGATAATCTGTTATTTATTTTAATGATCAAATTATCAGATGTTGTCCAGTGGGAGCTCCTTTAGGCTGCTCCTGTGTTTTTTGGCATGCCACCATTATTTTGTAAAGCACTTCCTTACTTTGTGGAATAAGAGGATGTTCCAGGGTCATCTTGTGTCTTCTGTGTCCCAGCCCTATACCCATCCATTTTCCCAAGGAGCTCTCTGATTCCTTTTAGTGGGAAATGGTGGGTTGCCAATTTCATTGTTTTCTGATTTATCCTTTTTATGTTTCTTTTTTGGGGGTAAAGGCAGATTCCTGTATGCTTTTTTCCCCTGATACTTGTAAAAGATCATACAGAATATTCTCTTTATATTTTATCCTTCACTTAACAATACATATTGGCAATCACCCCATAACAATTCATATAGGTCTTCCTTTTTTTTTTTTTTTGCTTGCTTGTTGCATGGTACTTCACTGTTTGTATCAGTTTATTCAACTAATCTCTCTCTCACACACACACCTTATGTTTTTAAAATATTTAAAATATTTTCTCCTAATTCTCCATTTGTCTTTTGATTTTTTTTTAATTTTTTAAAAGATTTTTATTTATTTATTTGATAGAGAGAGATCACAAGTAGGCAGAGAGGCAGGCAGAGAAAGAGGGGGAAGCAGGCTTCCCGCTGAGCAGAGAGCCTGATGTGGGGCTCAATCCCAGGACCCTGAGATCATGACCCGAGCCGAAGGCAGAGGCTTAAACCACTGAGCCACCCAGGCGCCCCTGTCTTTTGATTTTATTTATGGTGTGTGTGTGGGGTTTTTTTTTTTTCTTTCTTTCTTTCTTTTTTTTTTTGTAATTGAGCTGCCTCATCCTAATTAGCCTGTCAGGAGTTAGTGCCTTTTTTTCTAATACTCAGAATGGTGCTATATATGCTAATGTGGCCTGTGTCTCAAGGATGTTGGCTGCAGAAAGAGAAGCTGTGATTCCTGGGAACTGCATACCTCTAGTGGGGAACAGAGGCCACCAGCACCCTCATTCCCTTTCTGGTCCCAGAACAGCATGGGAATTTGGTTGGCTTACTCTCTGGTGGTCATCTCACTGTGCTTCAGAGAGTCTCCAGCTGAGCTGCTCAACCTTGTTTATTTTGGGATCTGTAAAAAGATTGGTAGAGCAAGATGAGCTGGGATGCCTGGGTATAGAATTGTTGGCCTGAAGAGTTTGTGGAGCCTCTGAAGTCTTTATGCAGTGCCAGGCACATAATATGCCCATCCTTAAAATTAGGTACATCATCATTATCGTCATCATTTTTGCTTTGATAGAATGCTGCTGTTGTATTCATGTTAACCACTCTCCTACCCCCCTTGCTGCCCTCTGTCCTGCCTCAGATAATGTGTGTGTCTGGGTGTGTGTGTCCGTCCAAGCTGTCCCACGTGGGATATTATGTGTTTTGTGAAGAAAACTTAGAGTAACTCTTTCTCTTCTATTGCTCTCTCCCTGTCCTTTCGCTTTTTAATAAACCAGAATTTGAGTAGAGACTCAGGTTTGTGGAGGAAAAAATCCCTTTTATTTGGATAATTTGAAGAATTCATAGCAGCTTAGCCAAGACGTGCCCACTTCCTCCCATAACTCACATGATTATGCTAATTCAGAAGGAATGTGTTGGTGCACTATTAAAAAGCATGATCTGTTTTCAGCTTCTGGGTAAAGAGGAGAGCAGCAGCCTTTAGTGGCCGTGTCAGTTTTGCCCGTATTATTATGTGCAGATGTGCCAGCTGCCAGTAGGCATTTTCTCTCTGATAGCGCTAACCACTTAACCGTGGGTCAGCAAGGTGCAGCTCTCAGCCAATAGATCTAATTGCAATCCTTCTATGTTCCCTGTGATTGCGGGTTTCTTCGGCTCTATAAACAAATAGTAATCAACTAAACCTGTTACCTCTGAATAGAGATGTCACGATATGAAATATTAACTGTTCAAAATACAGTAATGATGGTTTAAAACTGTATTTGTTTCTTGAAAATAAAGAAAAAAAGATTTAAAAAAAGAGGGGAAAGTCAGAAGCTCAAGAATTGGAATTCTGAAGGGCCCTCTGGCTCTTTTCCCTCTACATAATGAAAAATTGCATATGTATACGACATGTTTTATGTGGTCAGATACAGCGTAAATATTGTGTACATCTTTTGCTGGAGTAACAATGCATTAGCAGCATCACAAATAAGCTCTGCCTCAGCATCTACATTTTTATGACATTTTTATGTTAATGCAAGTCAAACTTATGTTTTGTGATGTATCTAATCCAGCCTAAATTAATCCATTTGTATTCCTATAATCCAATCAGCTCCCACCTCCCTTGTAAAAAAGTTACATGCAAAGTCCAAGGCAGAAATATGTCAGTAAGGCCAGGTCCAGGGACACTTGGCTTTTAGAAGATGCTTTTCCCCTCTGGCACACGGAGTTTATACGGGTCCTTCACATGGGTTTCGCTGGATGGTGGGGGAGGAAGAGACATGGGAGGGATATTGAAGCTACCAGTGTTGATAATATAATGTCTTTGTATGTTTAATTTTATTATTTTATTTTTTGATGATTTTGGTTATCTTTTCCGTCCATTCCAACTTATGGTCTCTGCCATGTTTCCTAATCTAGGTGCCAGGGGTCTGTGAAGCGCTTACTGTATACTCAGCATTATGCTAAGCCTTTATTGAACATCTGCTGTGCATAATGTTTATACCGTAGAGCATCTAGTTGTATAGAATATGTATGCCTGACCAGCTTTCACTCAGAAGTTCAATTTTACCTGTAGCAGCCCACTGAAGATGGGAATTTGGGGTTATGATTGCCTCTTTTGGTTCTCCTGACACTGATCTAGAGATGTAAGAATTCCTCCTGGAAACCAAAAAGAGCTGTATGGTATAGTAGAAGAAACACTGTACTACAAAGTCTTGAGTCTAGATAGAATGACATATTGATAGGAAGTCCATGCTTTTCATCGATATGCTACACTATCGGTATGCTCTTGTGTTCAAATCCCCACCAAATCAGGAAGATGACCTAACTGCACTGGGTCTCAGTTTTCCTATCTATGAAATGAAGATATAATACTTACAAGGTTGTTGAGAAATACTGAGCTATGTAAAATATGAAAAATAGTGGTTGGCACCTAGGAGGAGCTCAATCTATGTTAGTTACTGATGTTGTTATCAGTGTTTTTGAAGTTTGGAAATTTGAGTTCTTCTAGGCCAAGCTTCTTAATTTTTCAGATGAAGAGAATAGTAGGACTGAGGACTAGAAGGGCTAAAGACCTTACTCATAATCACATAATTACATGAGACAGAGCCAGTATAAGAATCCAGATCTCCAGACATGCGGGCCAGTGTCTTTCTCTAGTGTACCTGCTGCTGCCTTTCTTGCAGAGGAGGACAAATGTAAAGAAATCACATAAAAAGGCTATGTCTTTGTTACTGCCCTGAAGCATGTAGCTCAGGGCAGTCCTTATTGATCACCCTTTAGCTTGGTTGATCTGGAGACAGAGAGCATGTCCCCTGGCAGCCTTTAGTGATGGACTTCAGGACCAAAACCAGCTGGTTTGAGTTCGTCTCTCCGAGTCTCTGTCCTGAACAAGCCTTTTCCCTGAGCACTTTCCCCAACTTACCCATCCCTGCCGATTTTCAAGGATGACGTGGCAGACATCTTCCTGGGGCTGTCTGTCTGTCTAGGAAAAGCGCAGGAGCCACCAGGAAACAAAGGCAGAGCTCATCGTCTTTACTCTCCTTAGCAGAGAAAGGAAAGAGGTCTAAGTTGAGACCAGGAGCCTCAGTCTCAACTGGGTCTGAATTGAGACTGGGATTTATTTTGCCTTTTTGACCATAATTTTGGCTTCCCATGGAAATGGCCTCCGCCTGTGTGTGAATCTTTGTCTTTCCACTTCCCTTCCCTCCTTGATTCACCTCATGTCTTTGCTCGTGGAGCTATCAGTTGTTCTGACTCTGGATAGTGTAGGAAATAAGCTCCTGCCAACTAGGATCACAGAATGGGACTTTCTTCCTTGAGCCTTCTGGCACGATACAGAGTTGGAATCTTTTGTCGGTTCAGATTTAACTCACATGGGATCATGTGGTTCATATTCAGGGGAGCTCTGTCAGTTATGTATATGAGAGGAGAGAAAATGGTGGTGGTGGTAGTGGCAGCGGTGATTTGTGTGTGTACATAGGTGGGGGTGGGCTTGGCGGGATGGAATTGGCTTGAAAATCTGCAGTGGGCTCTTTCCTCCTTTAACACTGATGCTGGGTAATTAGCAAAATGCGCACAGGGTTTTATCCATATTCATGCGCCCTTTCCCACAAGCATAAACAATCCAGTCTCTATTATTTCCTTGCGTGTGCAGCTCCCCCCTCCCCCCTGCCACCTGCAGAGCCTTGTGTAGCTCTGTTCGCATCATTCTGGCTCTGTTTGGGGGGGTGGGGAGGCTGGCCGGGGCTTGGGCATGGGGAGAGGACTCCACAGAGAGCAGAGTGGGTGCCTCACCAACGCAGCATCTGTGGCAGGTTGGAAAGTTTAACAAAGTGCATTCACAGTTGTAATTACATGCAGTCCTTAAGAGGACCCTGTGTGGTAGGTATGGTTACATAATTATTCCTGTGTGACAAAGAAGAAGATGAGGCACAAAGATGGGACCATCCATTGGTTTGTTCTTACAGATCACTCCCCATCCTGCTTTGTCTTACCCTTTGCCTTGGTTGGCTGACCTTGAAAGATCCCATCATTCATTCTGTCTTGTTTTCTGGCTCTGATGTGAGATTAGAAGGCACCAGGAGACAGGGGTTGGGTTGCCTGCATGTGTTGAGTTGGAGGTGCCCATAGTCCTCTGCGGCAGCCTCTGTTCCACACCCACACTTGCTGCCGTTGCCCCGCAGGCCTTTTCTTCTGTCCTGCCCCATTCAGAATTGGCAGTGTTAAAGACTTCCTGCTGTCAACAGCCCTTTTGCTGTTCCTTGTTGGTTCCCTCGTCCTTCCCACATCTTTATAGAAAGTACTTTCATGCATTCTTTACTATTAAACTCCTTGAGTGAGCAGCTGATGCCTGCTGGGTGCTGCAGGGTGTGTAGCTTGCCGGTGACCACACAGCTGGTAGGTGGAGCCCACAGCATTCCTCCTTGTTCACCTGGATTGTTTTTATTAGGCCATGGTGTTCCATTATTGCATCTTCTTTGTCCCCTTTCAGTGGGTGGTTGAAACCAGCAGCAAACAGAGATCTAGATACTGTTCCATCTTTCCTATCCTTTAGGAATACTGGATTTTTTAGATAGACTTCTTCATAGAAGCAGGAGCCTGGGGGTGGGGATGGACAGTGTGAAGGGAATCAGAGAAACTCAGCCTCTTTTAAAATTTTTTTTATTTTTTTTAACCTGTCTCTCTTGCCATCTGTGGAACAGCCAGCCACATTCATGAGTGCAGTGCGAGATGTGGGTGGAGTCAGAAGTTGCAGGTGACCACCATGTGCATTCATTTTCTGTCCTAATCTCCCCATGAGCTTGGGGATTTGCCAGCCTTTCTGAATTCAGGGTTCATGAGGTGTGATCACTGTTCTTTCCTCTTTCTTCATACATGACATGAAAGCAAATTGCCCAAGCATTCTACCTCATGATGCAAGAGTACAAGATAGTTCTCTGCAATGTTCATCAAACTCAATGGTACTTGGCTTTTCCATCTCTCACCTGGTGCATGTGTGGAGGTAGGCAAACCACACAATTTCTGCTCCCAGTGCGGAGAGCAGAAGCAAACTGCCCTATCCTGCTCTGTGTTCTTGCTTTCTTTGAAAGGAAGTTTAATACGGAGCTGTGCATCATTTTCATTCCAATTTGATAATTATTGACTATATGTTTACTATGGACCTGGTGCATGACAGATTCTAGAAGAAATATTGCAGGAGCGTATGGCATAGTGTTTGCCTTCAGAAGACTTATACATTTACTAGAGAAGTAAGATTAACCTGGAAAAAAAAAAAAACCAGGAAGGTATGTAGGAGAGTTTATGTGCAAAAGCTAAAGGAAGCAGTCATTACATATCATATTTGTGCTATAAGGAAGATGATTGTAAAGGTGTTGGGGAAAGTTTCATAAAAGAGCTATTAAAAGGACCAAAAGGATTTTGACCCCACTGATCATTGAATTTGGTATGACCACAGATCTCCCTTCCTGGGTTCAGAGCCACTTTCCTGGAAAGGATGCAGGTATGTCCTGAATTTGATCTTTATGGCCATGGTGTGGTTTTCTCTGTGTAGGCACATCGTTGCCCAAACTGTTGCAACACGCTTTGCCTTAGGGAGTTTTTTCTTTCTGTCCTATATGACAGAAAAAGTGGACAGTGACAACATGCTTCCCAGTGGTAGGTGAAGTATATCCATGGAAAGCCATTTATATCCAGACACTTGGTTACGAAGTTTATTCTTCCCCTAACACCCCAAAGGCAGAGAGTAGCTTGAAAAAAATCACTAAGAAGCCCTTAACCTTGTAACATACAGTTTTTGCTAAAAATATATATTAATAATATATTATTGAGCGAGCATAGATGAAGAAGGCCAGGGAGGGAGGAAGCAATAAGAGTGTGAGCAAGGTCAGTGCTCTTTGCCCGCAGACTCTGCAATCAATAAGATCTGGTCAATAACTGCTTTATTACTGCACTACCACCCGGAGCAAAATCATTTTTAAATTAAGAATATATTTTGCAAAACTGAATTAACAATATTGAATATTTTGCTCTTTGATATGACTAGCCTTCAAAATCAAATTATTAAGTATGGAAAATGCTTACCAGGTGAAGTTTTTCTTTCTTCTCCCTCCTCACTTTTCCAGCCACATTCCCTCTCTCCTTTTCCTCGTGCTCAACTCTACTCCTCCGCAGCCCCCCCCCACCCCCCACCCTACAGCTTGGGAAGGAAACAACAGCAGATTTTTAAGATCTCTGGCACAAATGTGGATGTAAATTAGTATTGAATCCAGCACATGAGATTTAGGAAAGGAAGATGCATTTACTTGAGTTTAACAGAACCGTGCATTTCCTCCGAGAGAAAGGACCAAGTAGAGAAAATTGGGAATTTTCCACTTGGGTAAAACTGATGCCAAAAAGTAAACCTTTGGACTTCTATAATCTTTGGCAGGCTGTGAAATCTCACCATTCATCCGCCCCAGCCACTACCGTTGGTTACCCCGGCTCCATCCCCTTTTCTGTTCTTTCCTCCTCTCTCCACAGATGGAGAGGACAGAGGAGAGTCTTACATGACTCACAACGTAGTGCAGCTTTGAAGCTTCCATAAGGCCAGACTCTCCCCAAGAACTGCAAGAGGTATTCGAGTAACTGTTAGGCAGAGTGGGTTGTGAAGGCACCCACAGACCACAGCTCTGGGATGCATTAAGCGATATTACTAGAATTGTTTGTATAGCATCTTTGTGAAAACATGAGATTTTGGTGCTTATATTTTCGGACATTGTAATAAGCTTCTCTCATTCCTTTCATCTTCTTGGGCCGTTTCTCACCATTTGCCATTAGGGATTATAATCTCCATGTAATTTGTCAGTAACTGGGTTTGGATTATATAAAATGACAAAGAATAGAAGAAAGTTTCACTTCTCAGTATTGTTCATGTTGTATAAAACCCATTCTTGCATTCTTTGTTTTTCAGTAAAAGGATAATATTGGTCAGGCCATGCAATGGCATGTCAACTTCTAATTTATGTCAGATGGTAGATTTGTACTTTGAAAAGGGGCATTTGTTCAAATTATTGGTGCTTGCTGTTGAAAAGGAGGAGAGGAGGAAGTGGAGAAGGAGGGAGGGAGGAAGGGAGGGGGTTGGAAAGAAGGAAGAAGAAAGAGAAAGGAAGGAAGGAAGAAAAGTAGGAGGGAGGAAGACTACTAATGAAGAGAGGAAGAGAACTAGCTTTTATTTAGTGCTTTCTACATGTAAGTGTATTTTGGAAGGTGGGTATTAGTGACCCCATTATATAGGAGCTCCGATGGTTTAAGAAACTTGCTCAGATCAGGCAGTTGAAAATGGCAGAGTTGGAACTCAACCTCAAGTGAGTCTGACTCTAAATTCTATTCTTTTTCTTTATCCTGTGCTGCCATTCTAATGTAGAATGTTTTGAGCCTGTTACCCAGCAGATGATTTTGTCCAAACTTAAAATATCTAAGCTACTTAATCACTGATTTTTAACCTTTCTTATAGGGCATGAAGCCCTTTGAGAAACTCAGGCAAGATATGGCTTTCCTCAGGAAAATACATGTACACATAAAGTATTTTCAGAGAGTACATGGGCCTTTTGAAGCATGGTGATGGGCTCCAGGTAAAGACCCCTTGTTACAGTGCCCTAGAAGAGAGGCATCCAGCAAATCTTATTTTCCTGTTTAGAAGATTGTGAGGCTTCACTGTTAGAGGTCCTCTTTGGCATCAGGTCTTTCAGAAACCACATCTAGGCCTGGTACAGTAATGAAAGTGGAGGGTGAGAAGTTGAACTATACC
This sequence comes from Neogale vison, assembly GCF_020171115.1. Taxonomy (NCBI): domain Eukaryota; kingdom Metazoa; phylum Chordata; class Mammalia; order Carnivora; family Mustelidae; genus Neogale; species Neogale vison. The sequence continues at coordinate 82,373,284 of NC_058098.1, read as the reverse complement.
TGGCCTTGCACTTTTGGGTACTTACACAGTTTGTCTACAGGATTTCATGGCTGTACATCAGGGTTGTTTGTGAAAGGGCTTCCTTTGAGCACAGAGCTCTGGCTTCTTCACACTGACTTTCTATGTCTCAGAAAAGGCCATAGGACATCCAGTGGTAAGGGTCCCTCTGTTCTTAAACACAAGTTATTGTCCCTTTGCTTTTATGCCTCTGAAAAATGTGAGTGAATTTTTTCATTTTTTTCAATTCTGTTCAGTAAATGTTGCTGAGCCCCTACAAAGGGCCAAATATGGTGCTGTGCTCCAGGGATGAGGAAGGAGATCACAGTCTACCATTGGCTTGCTGACATTTTGATTCTTCTGGATCTTCTGAATCTTAGGACTGAATCCTAAGGTGGGGTTATTGATCAGGGAGAACTAGACAGGGAGACAGAGAGTTCAAAGTTAGCAAGACCACCAGCACATCTGGGCCTGCCTGTCACCTGACCTAAACCCCCTCCCAGAACCTGAATCTTACCTTTGGTTTTGCTACGGTGATTTTTGCTTGATAGTGCTCTCGGTTGTTTAATTCAGCACAGATTCATGGAGCACCTATAACATTCCAGACATTGGGCTTGGTGCTGGAGGACAAAATAGGCGACAACCTTGAGGATGAGTTTGTCTTTGGGGAGCTGATATTCTACTAGGCAGCCAGACCACCACACTCTTCCAGATAATGCTCAAGAGAGCTGGATGAATGCCATATGGGAGAAAATAACATGTTGGATTTTTCAGTCAGAGGTGTGTTGCTATCTTCAGGTAGGTTCAGAGCATGTTAAGAAAACACTTTGGGATAGGATGAATTACATTGTATCTAGGTTCTTGGGATTCATATTGGTTGTCTAATAGAGTGAGGGTACTTTGTGCATATGCGGTAGAGGGAAGAGATTATTGGGGGAGACACCTTAACCTGGTGTTTCTCGTTAGACATTTTCTTCTGTAGGCAGCTTACATTCTCCAGCTACATCAAGGATGGTGGACGGTAGTCTTTGGCTCAGTGACAAGAAGATACTGGATTACGGGATTGCTGTGCCATTATTATTTCTAGGAAGGGTTTAACATTACTTTTTCTTCTCTAGTTTGAATACCACAGAGGTAGATAAGATATTTGTGCTCTGGTACATTGGTCAAATCCATCTCAATGGTTATATTTTCAAGATAAAAAATGAAGTTCCTTTTTTTTTTATATGTAGTTTTCCTTTAGTTCTGGAAAATTCCTCAACTGAAAAGAATTGACATCCCGGTAACTCAATTACCTGAGACTTTTCCCCCACCTTTTGAGTTCTGGCCCCCAGAAAACCATTACACGGTAAAGCTGATACAGCTTGTAGGGTGCAGTTCTAAAGATTTTCTGTATCCACAGGGGAAGTCTGAGTCCTGGGAGGGATTCAGAGATCCATAAGAAGGTAGTGTTGGAAACCACCTGTCACAGAACAAAAGTAAATCAGGATTACAGCACAATTACTCGTTCTTCCAATACCTGTGCACAGGTACATTTGGAGTCTATAGTTAAGGAGAGAAGATTTGAACGCTAAATTATACAGAACCAGTTCTGGGCTCCAGACCAAAGTCTACATCACCCACAAAGAATTTTCTGCCCATCTAAGCACGTACATACCTCCATCCTCTGCTTTTCACGGAATTCACCACTCATCCTAGCACTTCCTCACATGCCAGCCTTTCCTGTTATTTAAGGATGCCAAGCACATATGGCTTGGCTCCTCTGCAAGAGTATAAGAAGGTACAGGTACAATAACTCTTGTATGTGCTCCCTGCATTTTGTTGTAAATGCTTTGCCGATGCTCTGTTAATGTTTACAGCATTTTGCATTCAAGTGAATCAAATTGACACCGTTCGTTCTAGTTTTCCCTGAATTTGCCACCATCACAGACTGCCCTGAAACTTTTCCTATTTTTGTGTTCTTGTTAAACTCCTGTTGCTTCCCCACAGCTTGAAGATTCTACATGCCCTTTTCTCCTTCTGGGACTTCTGGAAAGACCCCAGTTTTTATGGTCATTGGTTGACCTTTCTTGTTCTTCTCTGTAGCACTAACTCTCACTTTCTTTCTTTTTTAATCAGTGGAAGCTTAGAGGTGCTTCACCTAGTTTAGATCATGCTTGCTGATTTTCTATACTCAGCCTTCCTACAACACTGTGATGGGTTGTCTGCAGATCTAGAATATCTAAGGTCTAGTGATGTTCTCTCTGACCTTCTGAAGCAAGGAGAATCAACCACAGGGGGACTGATCTCAGATTTAGGGAGACAGGCTCACGAATCCCACAGTGACCTGTGTCAATGCCCATCAGTTTGATGTAGCTGCTGTTTCTTCCCTGTGGGGCCCCCGTGTTCTGATGCAAGTCCTGGTTCCATTGAGTGACAGGTGCGACCAACGGCCGTGTGAGTTATTTCCTTTGGAAACCACAGCTGTGGCTAAGGCCAACGGATGGCAACGGTGCCACTGGGCTCTCTGGGAACAATCCGCTTGGCCATCGTCAGCCTCAGGAAGGGTTTTCAAGCTTGATGAAAATAACCCAAGAGGCTGAGTCTCTGTGGCAATTGCTGGTATTCTAGAGGTGGGAAGTGCGCAGGAAGGAGTAGGGGTTAGGAACCAAGATTTTGGCATCAGACAAACTCGATTAAGAGTCAAGCTCTGCCATAGCTGTGTCACTATGGGCTGTTATTTTAAAATCTCTCTGAGCCTCCGTCACTTACCAGGGAAAGTGGCGGTAATGTCTAGTTTTTAATTTTATTGTAAAGGGCTGATTGAGATAAAGCACTAAAAACATTTTGTGTTTGGCACATCTAATATTCAGGAAATTTCAGTGATTATTATCATGACTACTACCAAAGGTGGGAAGAGATACACACTCCCTCCAGGAGCTCACAGGTCTCCTTCCGCTAGGGGAGCAGCCGGGTGATGGGAGTGGTGGTAGTACCTACATCATCACTTGTAAGAACCAAGGATAGCATCTGGCACATAGAAAACACCGTACTACTAGCTTTCATTATTTTTATTATCCTCATTATTTTTATTTACTAAGTTATGAGAGCTTTATTCTAAGATGTTGCCAGAGAGTTGCCTTGTGTTGATTTGGAACCGGAATTTGATAGGGGCTCCCAAAGCAGAGGAAGTGGCAACAGCTGTTCTAGTTAGTTTGATATTTGAAATACTTTATTCTAGAATTAATCTCTCAGATGGAACAAAAAGAAGAAGAACCACAGAGCTTTCCACAAGAACAGACACTGGTTCATTTCACTATGTGACCCTATTTTCATGTATTGATCCTGGGGAGCTGGAGCTGTTCCCTTCCCATCCCCTTCATCTGGTCTATTGCATCATCTTAAGCTATACCTTGTGGAGTTATTTACAATAAGAACGTGTTCTTGCCACGGGGATTTTGAGCCTTAGAGTGCTTGCCGGCTGAATAATTCCAACCATAGGTTTTCATGGCTGAAGCGGCTCCCTTTTTTTTTTTTTTAAAGCATTCAGATTTTTTTGTATTGTCTAACATTAATCAAGAGACAAGTGTGTATTCAAAAGAAATGAAAATGTCAGAGAACTCCAACCTGAGAAATGAACATACCTTGGAATGCATGACCGAACTGTTTCTGAATAATTAGTAGCTTTATGCTCTGTATGTTCCATGTAGTATTCCTTTCCTACATGGAAAAGTTTTTGTCTGTACTCATCCTTTTCATGCTCTGCTTAAATATGGTTTCTGGACTGTGTTCCATGTCCCTGAGGCATGCAGTCCAAGGGAGGGAGCCAGAACTGCTTTTCAGCCTGGCATGGAGGGGAATGTTTTAGTTTATTTTAAACATTTACCACCCAATGGTATAGTAATTTGTTTTTGGATTTTAGCAAATTGGTTGTTTTCTACTACCTTTTTGAGAATTTGGGCACTTCTTTATCTACCACCTCCCTCAGATTTACATGAGATTCAGAATGACTTGGGAGAGCTAAAGAAGACATATTGCTGATAACAGGTGCAGGATGGACACTATCTCAAAGGGCCTGCATCCTGAAGAAGTGAGTTAGAACTCTAGTCATACTGGTGAGAATACATTCTTTGACTCCTAAGGATAGATTTTCTGGGTGCTTCTCTATCCCTAGAGGCAAGTCCAAGTCAAAGGCAATATGAAGTTTGTAATGAATTCATAAGAACATCCACTTCCAAGACTGGGATGTAGGATGTGGAAATTCCCTCTCATGGCACCTGAGGGCTAGAATGAGGTCAGTTCAGAGTGTGAGCCTGCTTCCAAGGCACATAGGGAAAGGGGGAGTGGAGGGATTTGGACCCCAGTGGTGAAGCATGAGATGGATAAATCTTCACTTCATGTGCCCCTGGGCCTCACATGTGGAACACAGTGATTGTGTAAATGAATGTGAAATTGAAAGGCTGCAGCTCCTAAGGGGACACATAGCCAAAGAGCTTGCAGAGGATATACTCTTCTACCGAAGAAGTCAGCTCTTTTTTCAGCATTTATTGTAAATGCCCAAGGCTAGTGGGAACTTTGTAGAATTGCCCAGTTTCACCCTCTGCTTCATAGTAGGCCTCACAGAGGTGCGCTGATCCTGTCTTCTGTTTTACATCTCCCAAGGAGACACCGTATGAAGATTTCCTTTTATTTCATGGTCAGGAAGTTTTTCCTATGGTCTAAACCATATTTCTCTTGCTATATTTTCATTTTATATCCTCCTTGAGCTGCCCTCATTCTTTCTTCCTGGATCTCTTTATCTTTTATCTTGTAAGACCAATACTAATTACTTTATTTCTTTTCCAAGGGGATGATTTCTCCTAAACCTTGTGTCATTTTTTGAGTCTCTCTCTACCCATATAGGTATTTTTGTGGCTAGAAGGAGAGTCCTTCTGGGATGGTATTTTTACCCCCGGGTGGATCTGTGCTGTGAATAACCTGAGCCATTCTGGAACCATCCCCAGACCGGGCAGGTGGCAGCCCCATTTGCTCTTTCCTAAGCGCCAAGGCAGAGAAGCAACTCTGGCTCCTTCTCTCTGGACTGCATGCCTCCGGAACACGAAACTCAGTCACAGACACCATATTTAAACAGAGCAGGGAAAGGATGAAAATAGACAAAAACCTGTCCATGTGGGCCAGGAAAGCTGTATTTCCAATATGCTGTTAGCAAGACCCTGCTGAGATCCATATAGCAAGTAGTCAGAGGATGGCAAGCAGCATGACCACCCATGGGTTCATTCCTGGACATTAGAGTGCAAGACACATGGAAGGGGCAAGGTCTGGGGCAGGATGAGTAAGCTAGGACCTTTCCCTAGAGTATAGGGAAGTACAACTTAAGCAGCTAAAACTACGAGAAAAAGCACAAGCCATAGAATTAAGGGCTGGACTTTAATACTGGAGAGTGGTGGTTTTCAAACTTTTTCAGCTGAGGAATTCTTCCAATAAGTTTTGGAAGTCCAATATATATACAAAATATCAAAGCCTGTCCAGTGTGCTTTTTCCTGTGGTCCTAGAGTTTGTAGCTAGGGTCAAGCTCAGGACAAATGCAGCCATGGGTGGCCACCTCTCCCTAGGCTTCTAGGGAGATGTTGGGTCACAGAACAAGTCTGATTACTCCACTTCCCCAGTGTAAGAGCCAGGAGAGCAGAGATGGCTATGGGGAAAGGCGATGTGCGTCAGTTCCCTTTTGCCACCCTTGAGAGCTACAGAAGTTGAATCCTGCCTTTGCCGTGCATGGGTTTCTTGACTGGCCATAGATGATTGATGACAGTGGGAAGTATCAGACACTGCCAGACACTGCTGCATTGGAAGTATGTGGTTGGTGTTAATTAAAGAATTTGGCTAAAAGTAAATGGTACCCCCCAGGGAGCTCTTTGGGGGCCACCTCATGTCAGTGGGGCAGGTTGATGCTCCTATTCAACCTCAGTGAACCCAGAGTTGATGAGTTAGCCTAACAGTTCTGAACAACAAGGAGTTGACTGTAACGTCTTGCAGCCAGATTGGGAGTGGACTGCCCCTTTCTTTCTTCACTCCTTCACCCTAGAGGGGATGGCACTCACAAGAGGGAGGGCTGGGGCATGTTTCTAAAGGTCAGGCCATATTGTCTCTCTGTTTGCTACTACTGAAATTGAGCTCCAGTCTAGGCCTGGAGGGAAGGAGAAGAAAAGGTTTAAATTAAATGTGAGAATGAAGTTGAAAAATGGGCAGATAGAGTCCTTGGGAAGACAGTTGAAGAGGACATATGGATCCAGAGATGGTAGCTTGGGAAGGGAGGATGCAGGCCTGGGTAGGAAGGGAGAATGCTAAGAATTGCTTTCCCTTTGTCCTCAGCTTTGCCCATGGCTGACACTGACTTCCAAGTCAATCAACCTCAGTTTTTCCCAATGAAAGTAGGTCACAGGTCAGACTGGACGTCCCTACTAACATTTAATGGACTGGCAGGAAGACGGGGTCATTCATGTGGATGTGCTCAGGATTTCAGGCTTATTTTTGTATTGAGTAAGGGTCAATTCCGGTTCAATTCCAATTCCAGCTTCAAGTCTCATTTCTTGCATACCTCCTACTATACATTTGGTCCTGTGCTCTGTTCATTCATCAAGAATGAGGAAAGGAGAATTAGATAAGATAAGCAACATCTACTCTTAGCCGCATGTCTTTGTTGATACCGCTATCTTCACTCATTTCCCTCTTGCCCAGCCCTACCCAAAACTATACACATGCTACACTCCAAGAAATCTTTTTGCACTATTAACCATGGAACTCCAACCCCAAAATCTTCCCCATAATCTCTGTCACTCTAATTCAGCCCCTCTGGTGACCTTGTTCACCTCATCCCAACAATCATATGGAAATCAGCTCAAGGACAACAAAAGCATGCTGCCAAGAGTAGATGTGCAGTGTCATGCAGTCTGTGGAGGTCTCCGGCTCTTAGTGGATTCTGCCTTTAGTGCATCCTGGAGGGTCTCCGATACCAGAGACCCCCTTTAGTGTATCTGTGGCTTTGAGGAGCTTGGGAGATGTTGTTGCCTACATCGAGTCAGCCACATCAGGGAGAGCTGGCAGGGCTTTACTCCAAGTCTCACTCAAAACTCAAGGAGCAAGTTCTCTGTGAGAGAGGAAATGCAAGTTTCTAGTTTCTTAAGGCCTAGAACACTGGCTTAGTGTCATTTTTGCCATATTCTCTTGGTTGCCATGGGTCATAGACACTGCCAGTTTGAGTGGAGGGGATTGGATTTTATCTTTCAGTGGGAAGAATAGCAATGATCTGTGGCCATCTTGAGTCTGCCACACCTTGATGAGAATAAAAGCATGTTCAGAAACCCAGATGTGGGTTGTAAAACAGAGAAGGCAGGAGACTTAGAGACTCACTCTTTTTTAAAAATTTTTCTAGTAATCTCTACATCCAAGGTGGGGCTGGAAACCACAGCCCTGAGATCGGGAGTTGCAGGCTTTCTTAGACTGAGCCAGCCAGGTACTTCAGGACTCCCGTGTGTGTGTGTGTGTGTGTGTGTGTGTGTGTGTGTGTCTTTTTTGAACAGGTACTTCATAGGAGGTCTTTGGAGTTAAAATCTGAATTTGAAAGCTATAATAACAATTGTTTGGTGTGTGAGAATAATTGAGGAAAGAAGCACTATATATTTAATGGTAATCTCCTCCAGATATTGTCCCACCTAGGGACTTATTCTATTCGGTTGACATAACTTGCCCTTTGGGTTGGTGCTCTGTTCATTCTCAGTGCCTGTCTTTGTACAGACTGTGGGGGCACCTAAAGCTACCCTGACTGTCAGCCCCTCTCGATGTTGGGGATGGGAGTTTTCCTACCTATTATCTCCATTTCACCACACCAAGAAGGTTGTGCCTCCCTTTGTAGCCTAGAGCAGAGCATTTTATCGATGAAGCCCTGCCCTTTTTTGTTTGAGATTCTGAGCGGGTGTTATCTGAGAACAAGCAGGTGTTTGTAGAAATGTGACCTTGAGCCCTGGATGTTGACCTGCTCTTTTTTCCTGGTGACTCATTTTTTCTTGAATGGGGTTGGTTTCTGTGAAATGGCTGTGAGGCCACAGTGACTCGCCTGGACACTACCACTGTATATGTAAGCATTCCCTTGCCGGAGGCAAACAAATTACTGAGTGTATTTTATACCTTCCTGTTAGAGGTGTAGCCATCCCTGTCACCCACAGGTTTGTCCACAAAAAGGGGCAAGCACAGTATGCTCATATCTGTAACTCATTTAAAGAAGGTTATATCCATAGCAAAACAGAAGGTGCCTTGTTCCACTGATTTTTTCTGTTGTCAGGCTGGAAAACAGAGTTTAATCTATCCTGGAAAGTTAACGGGCATTACTGAAAATACGTGGCTAATAGGAAATAATTTAGAACAGAGAATCTTGGAATTTAAGCCAGAATTCTGCACTTCATCATATTTCTATTTACCTAATCACTGTGGAAATGTGAGCGTGTGTGTATGAATGCACATTTCTGGGCCTTTATGCCACCCCTTTAGGGCTCCCAGTTCCTGAAAAGTGTGAGTTTAAGTTAAACCTAGAAATAAGAAGTATTTATATCTGTAAACCAAGTTCAACATTGGTGTTTAAGTTCACATGTCTGTATAAACCAATTGACAAAATTATATGTTGGAGTAATTTTCTAGAAATGTCCTACTGATGGTAATGCTATCACAAAATTATAAATTTTATCATCAATCCAGACCTGCAGGCTCTGTGCAACTGCTAGAAATAGGGCCAGTAACTCAAAAGCCACTGCAACTATAGGTAGAAGATCATGCCCAATCACACGCCGAGTTTATTTCAGGACTTAACACAGGGCTGTATCTACTCAGACCACATGACCCTATACATCATTCAGAGTGTCCAGATCCACAGAAGAATTTTCTATCTGGGTTACACCTGTGATTAAGGTGGGGAAAAAAAAAAAAAAACAGAGACCCTCAAGGGTCAGACAGCAATGAACTTAAGGGGGAAGGAAGGACTGGGCTGTACCATGAGCACATGACGTGGTTTGGGCCTTTCTAATAAAGTGTCATTCTTCTTTCAGTAATGTAGAAAGCCCAAAGATCAGAACGACATGTATTTTGATCAGTGGCAGATATACAAGATATGACACAGTGTATTGACATCATTTCTGTGGGGGCTCTTTTAGGTTATTCTTGATCCTTATATATCTAGTTTTGGTGGGGAGTTGATAGACCCTTTTACTGATCCTCTTGGCATCTTCCCCAGTATTTCACCTGCCTTAAAATGATGATGAACCCTCTGTAAATTCTTCCCCAAAGGTAATAGTATACAGGATGCTCCAACATTGCACGTAGTGGTGTAGGGGACATGGGAAGCCACATTCATCTGGAAGCCCTGGGGTTTTCAGTAGAGCACAATGCTGAACAAAGAGGCTTGCCCCTCCCCCATAGCAATCACTTGCAGCAAAATGAGCTTCTTTGAAGTATAAGTGGCCCTGTAAAAACACAAGCAGATTCTGTAATATCTATTTGGGGCATCCGGGAATGCCACATAATAGGAACTTGAGCACACCTGATGGTAACCATATGGCAGGTTCTGATGACTGACAATAGGTAGAGGCTGCAGTAATTAACGAATGCGAGACGCCATTTGTGGCCCCCACAACCAAAGAATGGAGAAGAAGCCAGTCCATTCGCAAAGTTGGGGATGTGCCTTGTGTGTGTTTCCAGACCAGGACTTGGCTGGGCACATGTCTCTGTATGTGAACAGGTATGAGAGAAATGATGCAGTGGGAGGGAGGTCTTGGTTCTGACCAGAGAGCTACTATCATTCCTGGGGCTGCAGTGGGAAAGTGAGTTTGCAGATCACCCTGGCTGATTCTACAGCACTAAACTCCTCCACCCCACTGACACTTTTAGTTTGATGTGGGACAGATTCCAGGTAGAAATCCAGTTAGTTGGCCTGGTGGGAGTACAGGACTTCATTGTTTGAGGATGAGGGTTTTCTCGGTGTGATTTTGCCATTTCTGGATTTCAGGGCACAATGCCTCTGTTTACTCTCTTGGGGGTAACTGTTCCCTTCCTTGAGGTGTGCTCTGAGTCAGAGCATACCAAGACTTGGCTAGCTTCTAGCAAAAGCAGAGGAGGGAGGCAATGCCTCATTGTTTTATTACTTCTTTCTTGGACATGGGCTGGTGTGGGGAGGATGGGAGTGGGCCAGGCAGAAGTAAGCCATGGGAAGATTCCAGAGAGACTGATTGATCTTGTCAAAAAGAATAAAGGTATCCAGTCCTTGGCACCCCCCTTCAGCACATGGGCATGTGGGATTGAGGCGGTCACTGTGAAGTTTTGTGGTTAGGCGTTCCAGAAAGAAGTTTCTTCATGATTCCTGATTGCTTAGGACAGATATAAGCAATACCAGCTGGGGCCCAGCAAGCCTGTCTCCAGCTTTATTGTTTCTGATTTATCAGTGGTGTGTCCGCCTTAAAGAACTGATCTATATGCCCTTTATTGCTAGCCTGTTCTATAGCCAGATAGGAGAGTTGAACATTAACAAGTGGATTTGCTTTCAGTAGCTGCCTGAGTGTGGGTGTGTGCGTGTGTGCGTGTGTGCGCGCGCGCGTGTGTGTGTGTGTGTGTAGCAAGATACTAGTGTCTTGCTCAGGGGCAAGTGGCTCAGATTTCTGCAAGAAGATTCCCATTCTTTTGTCTCACATTTTGAATTTTCCCTAATTTGTTTGAAGCTGCCTCTTTTACCAGAATCAGAGAGAATCTATAAGGCTGTTTTATAAGTGTCTTTGGTAAGTGGTAAGAAACTCACTTGGAGCCAGGCCGAAGGCACCAGGCGCTGTGTATTGCAGAGACATTTCAAGTCATCCCTAGTGGACAATTTGCACTGTTCGGTGTTAAAAGGCTTTGTGGCAGTGTTTCAGAGAGCCCCTAGCCCTCCCTCCTTGGCAAGCCGTTTACAAATGATGTGCTCTACTCACCCTGCCTGGAGTTTCTGGTTTAAAAGTGAATAGTCAGAACTCTCAAGATGTGTAATGGGAAAGGTTTTACTGCCTAGTGGGAAATGACCATCGAAGTTAACTGTTCTTGGATTGGCAAAGTAGGCAGACAGACTGCTTTCACGTATGGGCCAAGTGAGAGACTTCTGGGACTCTTCCTCGAGGGAAAGGGGCAGGTAGTAACAGAAGAGTGACTCGTGATTTACCAGTCTGGAATTTGGCCCATTCATATTCTTTTTTGGAGGAAACAAGTAATGTCCTGCTACAATGACCGTACTCTTTGGAGCACTTATTTGGATTGGAATTTGTTTTCTGTGGTCATGAGATTTTTTTTTTTATTTGGATAGTTATTTCCTTCTGCACTTCCTTGATTACAGGTTATAATAAGTGGGGGAAAGGGAAGTATGAAAGGTGAGTGCCCAGTGGCACCGAAACCAGCTTCTGTCGTGCAAATGTAGCCTTGTCAAAATGTGAGCTGTGGGGTAGAGATGCTGGGGATCACACGGCCACTGCTGCCTGGTTGGCCATGAACTAGATTTGGATTTCATTTCAGATGCAGGTTGTACACCAGGGCAGCAGAGGAGTTCAGCTGACAGAGTCTTCTGCTACCACTTTTAATGAACAGTCTCTACTGTCTTGTGTATGAAAAACATCGAGGAAAAATTTAATAGTTTTACACAATCCCTGAAGCCTGGTCCACGGCCAAGACGCGTTAGCTTCTAAATCTTTTAACAATATTTTCCCCTACCAGAACTAGGGCAAATTTTTATAGCATTCTCAAGTGCATGTGCTCGCTCTCTCTCTCTCTCTCTCTCTTTTTTTTAATAAAACCAAGCATTAAAAAAAAAAAAGAAGAAGAAGGACAAGACTAGTGCTATTTTATTATCTCCTCAGATTATTTCAAGATTGAACTGGAGAAAAATGTGTATCCCTGTTTGGCTCAATCAGAAATGGGTATGGGCTGGGTAGGAGACTTTCCATTTTCTAAAATATATAGTTATGTGCATAACTATGTCATGTTGGGTATGTAAAAAAGTAGTATATGGTGTGTTTCCCCCAAGGTTAATATTGGTGCGTATCATAAAGAGTACATAATCAAGTAAATGTTAGAGGGGGTATTATTTTGGTTATTGAAAGTTTAATATATTTAAACTATGGATTCTTTTCTCCCCAAAGATGAAGGACACTGCTTCCAGCACCTTTCCTACTAGAGAGGATTGAGTATTTGGTTTTATCAGACAGCACGGTAATGAAGCTATTTTGATAGAGATAATCTCATTACTATTCATTTTTGCTGCCTATCAACTAATTCTTGAACCCAGGTTCCCTTTTTTCTTGTTGTTGTTGTTGTTTTTCCTGCCAGAGTAAAACAGACACAACAAAGTAGGACTTAGTCTCTGAAGCTAAGGACAAATGGAGATGGGTTCTGGCCAAGGAGCTGTGTGGGAGGTTCTTGCCCCTGCTTGCAGTGATACCCCACCAGTGTGAGCAGTGTGGAGGAATGGTCCTTCCTCCTCATGCTCAGTCCCTAAAAGACACACCATTCTATTTGAAAGGGGAACATTGTCTTTCAAAGATAACATTCATCTCCTATTTGGAAGGCTCTCACCTGTCTTTCCTACCATGATATAATGAAGAGCATCTTGCACTAGACTTGAAGAGTTCCTGGCTTTTTCTCCAAGCTGTATGACCTTGAGCATATCATTGAACCATTCTGGGCTTTGGTTTCAAACCCCACGGGGTTTGGGTTTGGCTAGGTGGTTTCTGAAATTCCTTCTAGTTATAACATTCAATATCAATTCTCCTCCCATTCTTTCTATTTAAAATAAACTTTCACTTTTAGAACAGTTTTAGATTTACAAAAACAAAACAAAACAAAACTTCCAAAGAAAGTACAGAGTGTCCATGTAGGTCAGTCACCCTCTTTCCCCATTGAATAGCATTTTCATTACTTTGGGACATTTGTCATAACTAAGGAACCAGTGTTGATGTATTACTATTTTTAAAAAAATATTTTACTTCTTTATTTGTCAGAGAATAAGAGCCCAAGGAGGGAGAGTGGCACGCAGAGGGAGAGGGACAAGCAGTTTCCTTGGTAAGCAAGAAGCCTGATGTGGGACTCAGTCCCAGGACCCCGGGATCATAACCTGAGCCGGAGGCAGACGCTTAACCAACTGAGCCACCCACGTATCCCTGATATATTACTATTAACTAGAATTGACATTTCATTCAGATTTTGCTAGCGTTATAATGCTCTTTTTTCTGTTTTAGAGTCTCAAGTAGTCTTGTTTCCTTTGCCTCCTCAGAGTTGTGACAGTGTCTCAGATTTTCCTTGTTTCTGATGACCTTGACAGTTTTGAGGAATACTTGTCAGGTATTTTGTAGAATGTCTCAATTAGAGTTTGTCTGAAGTTCTTCTCATGGTTAGACTGGGGTTATGGGCTTTTGGGAGGAAGACCACAGAGGTGTCATGTCATCCTTATCACATATCAGTGGTGCATGCTATCAACTGATCATGTTAATTGACCTTGATCATCTGGCCAAAGTAGTGTTTGCCACATTTCTTCCCTGTAGTCTTCTGTTTGCCTTTCATGCTCTACTCTTTGGATGCTAGCACTAAGTGCAGCCCATACTCAAGATGCATGGGTAGGGGGGATTAAGCTCCACGTCCTGGCTGGAGAGTATCTACACAAATTACGTGGAATTCTTCCATAAGGGAGATTCATCTCTTTTCCTCATGTATTTATACAATCACTTTTTTATACCAGTGTGGACTTGCGGATGTATATTTTATTTTTCCTGTTCTATCGAGATGTGGTTGACCTATAACATGGATATATATATATATATATATATATATATATATATATATTATAAATTTTGGATTTTAATCAAGCACTGGTTATTTATTTTGTTCTTCAGATTGTTACGGTTTTGGCCATTAGGAACTCTTTCAAATTAGCTTCTGTGTCCCTTTGACACGTCCTCTTCATTTTGTTTTGTGAGCACTTCTTTACTTCCTGACACTGCATGATGCTTTAGACTCATTAATTGTATTCCCTACCCTAGCCCTAGAATCAGCTATTTCTCCAAGGAGCCCTGATTCTGTTTACTGGAGAACTGTATTAGACAACTTTGGTTTTTAGGATCTAGGTGGATGTGAGATGCTCCTTTTTCTAAAATACACATTTTATGTATGTAGTTGTGTCCTTTTGTTATACAAAGAAATATATAATGTCTTTCCTTCAAAGCTAATACAGGTCACTATTGTAAAAAAGAATATATAATCAAGTGTTAGAGTGAATACTGTTTTGGTTGAAATGAAAAGCAAGTGCAGATTCTTCTAGCTCAAACAATATAAAACACCTTTATTCATTTCCTTTTTCATTCTTTTTATTTGTTATTCACATTTCATTAGGCTTTGCTGGAATTGGGAAATGTTAATTTATTTACATGGATATGTTAACAGTGTGAATAATGCTGCTCACTTGAGACATGGGTCCCCAAGCCTTGCAGATTCTCCTTTCCTGCAGAAATGAGAAGTGTCAAGGGCTTTGAGTATTTGGGGAAGGATTCCTGGAGGATGTGGCTCTTGACTTGGTACTTGAAGGATAGGAGCAGTTTGGGGCAAAGAAAGGATTCTTGTATGCCTCTTTGGGAGAGTGGTAGAAAGAAACTAGCTCCAAGATGGGGTCCTAAAGGAGTTATTAAATGTCAGTCTTCTTAGAAGACCTGAAGTCTATCATCCTTCTCCAGTATCACAAAGATAGAGTCCCTTAATCCAGACCCTCCAAAATGTTGACGTTTAGTTGAAACATTCTTAACATTGTCTGTACAAAGGGAGAGGGAGCCAACTGAGCCCCTGCCAATAAAGTCATAATTATTAAGTATCTGCTGAATACTTTAATAGTAGAGATTGGGACAAATTGTATCCCTTACGCTCATGGTGACTGCTGTATGCTTAGCCTATCCTGTGTTGTTTGGTGGTACTTTTTAACTCCTGGTGTTCTTTTTTGTAATGGGTCTGGATAGTCTGTGGAAATGGATTTTGAAATGTTCTCAAAATTTCCCCTGGAGCAGAGTAGCCAGAAAGAATAGGGCCAGCACATGGATGGAGTGTTGTAAAAGTGTTCATTAGCTTCAGCTGGGTCAACACCACATAAAATGACCTCCATCCAAACTCTTAGGTCAAGTGTGTTTATTTCATACCCAAGTCTTTAGGTCTTAAAAAGCTGGATTATGTTTTTGTTCTGATAAAATTGACTAGAAATCACCTGTTATCTTTTTTAAAGTTAAGTCCCACTTGACCAGATGGTTTTCTTTATTCATTAAGTAGTTTTATGTGAGTTGACGCATTGATAGGAAATAGGGCTCAGGACAGATGAAACCTTTTCACATACTAGGGAAGAAAACATAGCAAATAGAAATCTTCCTCTTCCGCATACTAGCTTTACCGCAGCGTGAGAAGAAAGCTTTTAGCTGTGGAAGGTAGAAGAGGCTTTGTTTTTGGTGATACTACAATGACACTTAATTATACTCATCTCACTGCATGGGTTCATGTCAACCTTGAGTCATACATCATCCCAAGGTATTTAACAGTGTACGGAAAAAGTGTGATATATAAGAGTTGATCTAGAAAGCCATAGGCCAATGGGAGAGCAGGAGTCCACTGTACTTTATACTAGTGGTACTACTTTAACTTGGGCAGCAGGGACAGATGGGTAGAGGTGAAGAATTGTCTCTATCCTCTCTGGTTACGTTAAAACCCTGTGTTTGGGCAGCAGGGTGATTTTTTTCCTCCAACTGTTGCAGTAACATTCTCATGGAGGACCCCATCCAATGCTTCAGCCTCATAGTTCCTGACACCTCTTTCTCCAACAACCTCTACCTCAACTTCACTTTTGCAGCTGCTCCCATAGCAACTACTGGCCCTTGTCATCAACTGGAGTTGCTCCATTTTTGAAATCCTGAACTCTGAAATTCTCCTTTCTGACCACAACCTCTGATCCTTCTATCAGTCCTCACTCTTTCATGCCCTTGATATATGTTCTTTGGTCTCATTGGGACTCTTGGTCTCTTGACCTTTCCTTATGTGAGCAGTATATCACTCCCTCCTAACTCCATTTCTGTTCCTACCTTGTTTGTGCAACCATTTCAACTCTGCTCTCACAAGCACGTTCAGTTCTTTTAGTCCTTTGACTTGTTTTATCTGTCTTTCTAATCTCTGGCTAATACATTCTCTCTTACTTCTTTGCTTTCTCCCTCCCCCTACTTCCACCCAGTCCCCATTTCCCATCTCCCTCTCTCCTCATTTCCTCTTCTTCTGTCTTCTCTGTCTTTGTTCTATCTCTGTTCATTTCTTATCCTCAGCTTCTAAGCACTATGGAAGAAAAGTTTCTAACTAGGATAAGCTAGCCTATCTTATTAAAAACCCATGATTTCCAACCTCATCTAGATGGTGAAGTTGTTTAGAAATCCCAGGGCCAGGACTAGGGTGGGGTAAGTGAGGTGTCTAGAATACAGAATATGAAGAAACAGTCACTGTTGGCACCAACCATGTATTTACTAGACCTTGAAAATGAGTGCCTCCTTAAATTTTATGCCTCCATGCCTCACTGGCTCACTTTGGTCCTGACCCTGACATTTATTCATCTCTAGTTACCTCTTTCATGTGCCACTAGGGTTAACCATTTTAGCCTTTATCACTGTGCTCAGTCCACCTGTTCACTCACACTATAAGATGACTTTTTCTATTTCAATAAAAAATGCTAGTTACCAGATTTGAATTCCCTCAACTTCTGTCTTGCCACCAAGCATACCTAAGCCTTCAGCTACCTTCTTTCATTCTCTTTGCCTTAAGAGAAGAGATGTTCCACACCCTTCCATCTTTGCTCTTGGTCACATCCATCTTCATGAATCCACTAGAATCTCACCTGTCAATTATCTTCCTCCTTTCTTGCGTTGGCGTCATGTAAATATTATTGAGTCTCTTCTTTACTAAATGGAGTCTTTTCTCAACCTTGCCTTCCTCTTAAGCTAGTCCCTAATCTCCAATGTGTGTGAAGAGTGGTCTGCACCCTTCCTCATCCTCAATTTGCTATCTGAGTAGAACTGTCTAATTTTTTTTATCTGACTTATGCTTCCAGCACTATAATATGTACTCTCTTGGAATTGCTGGTGATCTCCCAATGGCCACATTCTTTGGCTCTTCTAAGTTTTTATCTTGTCCAAGCTCTACGTAGTTTTGTCACTTTGACCCTGCTCTCCCTGGTGTGTGAGGCATTCCATTTTGGTTTCCTGCTCACCTCTCTGGTGCCTCTTCCTTGGTCACCTTTTCTGATATCCCTCACACATATGGTCCTAATATGCAGCTGGTTCTCAGGTTTCATACTGGGTCGTCTTCTCATCTTACACCACACTTTTCTCTTACAAATGACTACCACTCCTGTGGCTTCAGCTACCACCTTCCATTCCCTGATGGAACTTGTCATTATTTCTAGCTGAGACTTCCCATTGAACTCTGGATCTGTTTCTTCAAGCACATTATTTCCAAAACGAAACTATCTTTTTTCCTATACCTGTTCTTTTTTTTTTTCTTTTTTTTGTATTTTCTCCTCTCCATTAAGGTGTAGTTATTCACCTAGCTAACCAAATTAGAAATCTAAAATCATTTTTTAAGAAAGCAAACAAAACTTTATTTTTTACTTTTACAAAGCATTCAAAAAGCACACTACCTGCTTTTATTAAAAAATTGTAATTCCAGTATATTACAAAAAATTGTAATGTACAATGTTGTATTAGTTTCAAGTGTAAAATACATGATTCAGCAATTCTAACCTTGCTCAGTGTTCATAAGGATAAGTGTACTCTCAAACCTCTTGATTTGTTTCACCCATCCTCCCACCCACCACCCCTCTGGTAACCGTAAGTTGTCTATAGTTAAGAGTCTGTTTTTTTTTTTTTAAATTTTGATATTCTTTAATTTCAATTCAATTAGACAAGACTCTGTTTTTTTTTGTTTTTCTTTTTTTCTTTATTTCTTAAATTTCACATATGAGGAAATCATATGGTATTTGTCTTTCTCTGACTTATTTCACTTAGCATTATAACCTCTAGATCCATATGTGTAGTTGCAAATGACAAGTTTTGTTCTTTTTATGGCTGAGTAATATTCCATTGCATATATGTAGTCTGTCTCAAAATCATTTTTGAATTTTTCTTTTTCATTCACCCTCCACACCTAATCAGTTGGCCATCAACATTTTTTTTTTCAGATTGACCCTCTTTATACACACTGTTGACATCATGGTTTAATCCCTTATTATTTCTTGACTGAACAAAGTCAGTAAGCTCTAACTGGTCACGTCGTCTTGCCTGTAGTCTCTCTGCTTTACATCTTCCCTTTTGTGACTCTCCATTGACCACATGCAACTTAGATCCAGGTTCCCTAGTGTGGTATTCAACATCTTTATAATCCATCTCTCCAGGCTCCTTTCTTACGTCTTCTCTTTTAACCACATACTCTCTGGAACTCCAGGCACACTGCTTTATAGTTGCTTTCTGAACATGTTTTCATGTCCTAGAGTGTCTCTTCAGCTTTCTTTTTTCTAGTCAACTCCTATTTACCTTCAAGACCTGGCTCAAATGTTAGCACTCTCTCAATAGGCTTCCTTTGTCTCTTTCCCCTGTCTTATGCAGACTTTATTCAGTCTTCTATTAAAGCATATGTTTGTTGTGTTGAAAAAAGTAGTACATATCTCTGTTCTACAAGGCTTTGAACTTCTTAATTTCAGGAATCAAGCCTTGGTCACATTAGTAACCCTTGCATTTAACATGGAAATTTACATATGGTAGGTATTCAAACATGTTTCTTTAAAAAATAATTGTTCTACTGTAAATTACCTAAATGGATAACTTTGTCCAGTTACATCTTTTGGTTGGCCTAAGTTGTCTCTTCTGTAAGAGAAAGGAATTGAACTACAGGGTCTTAAAATTTACTTAATTTCTCTGATGCTGTGTTGGCATCTGTTGGATTTTGGAGCTCAGAGGGGACATATACATGAAGTCTCTTGAAGCATTGCCAAGAAACAACTTGTGGGGAAAGCAAGGAAAAGTCAGTAGGGCAAGGATAAAAGGGAAGATACAATGAGAAGAGCATTAAGGAAGAAAAAATAAGATAGAAGAAGTATTCCTGCTGAATCTATGCCTTCAGAGTTTTGTAATTCATTAGGAAACATTTCCAACATATCTGCTATGTGAAGGCCATAGTCCTACTTACTGTGGGGATCATAGTGCAAGTTTTAAGACATGTTTCTTGCCCCAAATGAACTTGGGCTCAAGTTCATGAGAACTGTAGATATACAAGGTTATGATTACCAGGATGCTTGAGTGAGTGTTTGATATTGTCTAAGATAAGACAGAACAATCTTTTGGGGATAGATGGGCATCCTCTTAGCCAGTGCAGCCAGTGGCAGTTGTAGTCCTCATGTGTAAATTACAAAATCTGGCTTGGATAATGGAGTGTGGAGTGGATTTTCCATCACCATTCTCCACTGGCCGGGCCTGTTCAGGGCAAAACTCACACAACTCTGTGTGGAGGTGCTGCTCCTCTCTTCCCTCCCCAGTCAGTGTCTTAGAGAAGACCTAATGAGGGCCATTGACACAGTGATGCCCACATACTCCATGAGGATCGTTGGTCAGGGGGCCGGTCTTCACAATACTGATTCAGTCACGTGGGGCTGGTTAGACATGTACAAAGGTCACTGGGGGCTTGGTTCAGTTTTTCTTGACTTTTCCTTCCCTCCTGCCTAAAGTAAGATTATAGGACTTAACTGATTCCAGGCCACTTCTTACGCCAAAGGATTAATGCTGGTAATGGAAGACCCCTCCTCAGTCTGACTGGCCTCAGCTGGTGTAGGACCCAGCTCAGTTTTACTGGCCTCAACTGGTGTAGGACCCAGCTACTGCTGTAGTGGTGGTGGATATGCTCCCCAAAATTCCAGAGGCTGGGCTGTGACTTTTGCTCTGCGGGACACTCTGGCTGACCTGGGGCTGGCCAAGAGAGGGGCCACTGAGTAGCCTGAGATGGGAGGGGACTCTAGTACTCAGCGTCTTGCTGTCTGATGTGGTTTCTGGCAAGTAGGAGAGAGCCCGTGGTTGACATGAAGGGCCTTCCCGTGGACTCAGTGACCTTGCTGGGCTGCCAGGCCTCTGTTCATTCTCCTCCATTGCTCATTTCTCTCTTTCCTCTCTACTTCATTCCCTGGTGGGCTGGCTGGGAATCAGTGGAGGGAAAAAGTAATTGAAGTGCTTAAGAGAAATTGTTTGGGGTAGGAGGAGGCAGGGTCAAAAGGAGAACAATTAAGAAGCTATGTGATACAACTGAGCAGAGAAGAATTTAGTATGAATATAATGATCAATTTCCTAATAATTAGGTCTCTTAGACGGCAGAATAGTTCCCCAAGAGGCAATGGTGGGAACCCCATTGCTTGGTCATTTCTAATTAGACTGGAGAAGCACTCACAGAAAATGCTGCAGAGAAAATCCCCCATGCTGGGGGATGGGCATGTGACCCAGGGGGACTTCACTATCTTTTATTTCTATGATTCATTGATGAAAACATAATTCACTGATTATTTAGGCAGCCAAACTTTAAGGGGTTTACTGGTTTCTCACCTCAGCTGTGGACCTTTTAAATTGACCAGATCTATTATCTTCAAAAAGCTTATTCAGGGCAGGCAGTGGCCTTGGCCAGGGCAGAGGCTACTTCATTTCTACCTAATAAGATTAAACAGAAGAACTGGGCCCTGTTCTTCATCACTGTCTCTAGTGGTGTGGATGAACTTGCAGTTTTACCTAGTGGTGTCTCCCTCTGCTTCTGGTCCTGCAGGGTACTTAGGAGTTTGATTTAGGGAAGAAGTATTCTTAACCAGCACCCATTTGGTAATGGAGTCCCCTACCAAGAGCCAACGCAGTGTGCTGGTTAAGTGTACTGGCTGTGGAGCCAGCCCACCCCTGCTGGTCCTGGCTCAACTCTTTGGGATGTGACCTTGGGCCAGTTAATAACTTTCTGTACCTAATTACCACCTCTGTAATACAGCGCTCATAACAGTAGCTACCTCATATGGTTGTTTTAAGGGCTAATTTGGGAAAATAAATAAGAGTGTGTCTGTCAAGTACTTGGTGATTGGTGGCCGTTATTATTCCTAAATTATAATCGTTGTTGGGAAATATGCCTTCCTTTAGAACTCCTGAATTTGTTAGCTCTCTGTTTACCCTATGCTGTTAGGAGTGGATTGACTATTCTGGGTGTCATTATGCATTCAAACATTTGTCTCAGCTATTATTTCTTGAGTCTCTCCTGGTGCAAGAGGAGAGTTGGTCCTTACCCTCAAAGGGTGAATGATCTTGTGTTTGTACATGTGTTTGTGGGGTGCTGGATATTTGGGGCTAGAGCACAGATACTAAAAATTTTGTGGAGTGCCACAAAAGACCCTCTCCTATGGGAATACCAAAGATGTAGTGATCTTATCTGATTGAGGTACAGCTGGTGGTCCAGGGAGAAAAGCACCATGGAGGAGGTGGCGAAGAGCAGACCTTGACAGTTGGCAGAGGGCACTCCTGGTTGACATGGATCTAGGCACTTGAGTAGAAAGGGAGTTTCACAGAGGAGAGGCCAGACAGACCCACATGATGGTATTACAGAGGGCCTCAAAAGCCAGAGAACTTTTGTTTCCTTTGGTGGACAACAGGGACCAAGAGAAGATTTTTGAGTGAAGGAGAGCCAGGAACAGAGTTGTGCTTTCTTTTCAAAGATGCATCCATGGGGGTAAGGTGGAGGCAGAGCCTGGGGATGGGAAGGTCAGACAAGAGGTCTGTCCAGCATGCTCCATAATAGTCTGTATGCAGCTGGGCACCAAAGCTTTGGCTTCTCATGTCCAATCCTAGGTATCTTCCCTGGGTCTCCTAACATACCCAGTACCAGGATCATGGCTGGAGTACATGTTATATGTCACCTTGGTGACATCCCAGCAGTTATTAGAACATGCCATTTTGTCTTTACCTTCCAGGTTTACAGAGGCAGTATGGCAGGTGGTTCCAACTGTGGCAGGGCTTTATGGGAATGGCGTAGGCACACCCTGTCTCTCCAGTGTCTCCCAGTTAAGGCAACAAGAGCTGTTTTCTATAATAATCTGACCAAAGGTTATTACTTGGGGACAAGCAGATACTTGCTTTGTGTCTGGTAGAAGATAAAGAGCTCTTGGATGTTCTTAGAGAAAAAAGACGGCTGAAATTGTTCATCATTAGAAGGAAGGATGTAAAGAAAAGAGGAAGGACTGGAGGAAGGAAGGAAGGAGGGAAAGGAAACATATACTGGATACCTGTCCCCAAAAACATTGCCACACACATGAACTTCTCCGTTTTCATGTGCCTCATTGTAGTTCATCAAAGCTACCATATTAAAGATGAGAAAACTGAGGCTTGTGGAAATGAACTAATTTTTCTGACTCCAGAGCCCATGTTTTTCTAAGCTCCATGATGTCCCCTTACCAGGTGACTGTTTATCAGGGAAAGATGCCCAGCCAGTTTAGAGAAGGTAGTCCCAATTTAAGGCTGGACCCACCACTCTACTCTGTTCTATTCACTGTAATTCTGATCAGGATAGCAGAAAATACTTCTTGAAGGGTGGTGGGTATTGGGTAAACTTTATTTCCATGTGTGGTCTCAGCCATCACTGGGTCTCAGGGCATGGTCACCCTCACCGTGACCTTCCCTCTTCTTCCACTTAGAAAGCCTGCTTCCTTCTTCAGTTCTGCTACTGGTGGTAGTCTACAGAGCAGGTGGGGGAACTTGGGCAAATCACTCCCTGCTAAATCTCAGCATTACCTCTCCAGAGAAACCCGAACCTCCAGCTGGCAGCATGAGGATTGCTGCAGAGAGACCATGACGCCTCTCTCCACTCCCTGGGTCTGGGCTGTATCTGTCAGGTGTAAGGGGCACAACTATCAAATGTCTCCTAGTCGACAGATACATGCTGTGCCAGTCTCTGTGACACTGAGGAGAAGTTTAGGTGGCCTCTTGCTTGGAAGAGGAGTCAAGAGACTGTTTGTCCCCAGTGTGACATTTGCTTTTTTAACTACTTTTAAATTCCAAGATTTTCCCTGAGCTTCTTTCTCCCCCTTTGCCTGAAACAGAAAGGTTCTTGAATATTCTTTCTACCAAAGTATCCCACAATCACACCCCTTTCCCATGGTTGTCTTCCTGTGGCCCCTAACGCATCACAATGTGCACTCTGCCTTCCTGAATACAGGGATTTGGGAAAGAATCCTACTCCTCCTCCTATATCTTTGTAAGGTTCAGGTCATTCTCTTACTGTAGAGGGTTTGGGTGTGTGTGTGTGTGTGTGCGCGCGTGTGCGTGTGTATGCGTGTGCATGTGTTTGTGTGGCTGAACAGTAGGCCCACTTGTTGGAGGGGAGTGGAAGGTTCTGGTGCTAATTGAGGCCATGCGTTTTGTACTTGGGTGCCGGCTGGTGAGGCAGATTTAGAGGACTATCGGGAATCTTAGATTAAATACCATTAAAGCCAACTTCTTATACCCCTGCTGTTCAGCGCACACGTGGGGAGAACGGAGATCGGATGTTCAGGATTCTTGTTTGGGAAAACCATATGGAAAAACCACACAGCAGTAAGTCTATAATCAGGGCTTACAGCATGTGGCCTGGTGGGTGCCAGTAGTGTTACTTCTCTCCCCTCCAGAAGGTACATGGGGTTTGGTTCTCTGATGAGGAAACTGAGCCCAGGAAAGGAGGTCTTGTCCACACGGAGGGTTGAGAGCACATTTCTCTCTGTAGTACTCAAAAGCAGACTTCTCAAAATGTGTCTTCTGTAGGTATTAAAATTACTATTCTCAAGGTGTTTTTGTATTTGTTGCATTGATCCTTATAACAATCTTGCTGGAAGTAGGTCGAGAATTTTATGTGTCCCTTTCCGTTAGAGGAGAACGCAGCCTGCTAGAGAGTAGTTTGGTGACTGGATCAGCCTGAGCAGGGCTTGGCTGCAAATGGAGGTGCAGTGTGTGTGTGCTGCACAGCGGTGCCCAGCCAGCCTGGTGAGAAGAGCCCGAATCCGGCCTGTGCTCTGAATCCAGCTGTGGGCCTAGGCCTGGGCTGTGTGCTGGGAGAAAGGGGCATCTTTTTCTGATGCAACAAAGGCTCAGCCTGGGCCTTCAGTGCCCCAGGCTGGCCCTACTGCTCCTGACTCTAGGACTAGTCTTGTTCTGTGTCAGCACACTGCCTCTCCTTTGTCCCGATTAGATACCATGGTCCCCAGGGCTTTGGCATTTTCATGCTCTGAGCAACCTTGTTAATTCCATGCTATGAGTGGGAAAATTTTCCTTACTGGCCAAGATGGGAATGTGCAGTTGAGCAGTGTTCCAGCACAAGCGGAGTTTATAAGTGGAATTTAAATAAATATAGGGTATTTATCTTGGGCAATATGTGGTAACTCAGGTTTAGGCTTATTGTAGCATATTTATAATACGTAGGCACTTCTGAAAGTAGCGGGTTCATTTCCTGCTGGGCAGAAGATCTGTGTGTTCATTCAGTAAATACGTATAGTGGCATTTTAAAGGCTGCCTGCTCTCGCTGCAGACCTGATGATTCAAGAAAGACCCAGCGTCTGCTCTCAAGGAGTGCTCAGTCTAATGTGAGAATGAAAAAGAGAGAAACAGTTATAGCATCATGTAAGTGCAGTAGTGTGAGAAGGTGGTATCTGTGTGTGATTAGGGCTGTCACGAGGGTGAAAAAGGACCGCAGGTAGAGATAGAGGTCTGTGGCCATAGAACCCTGGCTGTGCCTGATCTCGTCAGAAGGTGTAGCTAGAGCAGTGGTATGTGTGCAGCTAGGGCTCAGACAGTGCAGGGACAGTTTGGTGAGAGAGCACGAAGCAGAGGTGCAAAGGAAGACTGGGGAGAGAATGAAGTTATTGCTCTGGGTCCAGATGGGCATTGAAGAGCTTTGGACTTTTTCACGTGGGCAGTGGGTGGCCAATGAGGGATTCAGAGTGGCAGAGCGAGGGGCTTCTTCTCATATGTTAGCAGGAGGACCACTCTGATCACAGTGTGGAGTGTGGACTGACTGCGGGGCGTCCGGCCCCAGGGCAGGAAGGTTGCTGCGGGGATCAGAGGAGAAGCACTCAGGGTCTGAAGGGAGGAGGTGACAGTGGAGCCCTGCTAATAATTTTTAGGTCAAGTTTTTGAACGTCTGCCGAATGATAGCATGCATTTTTTATTTCCACGAACCCCCCTGGAATGGACGGACAGACATGTCAACTCACTTGAGCAGAGAGGAGTGGAGGGGTGGAGGAGGGAGGACAGAAGGGGGTGTGAAGAGGGGAGGCCAGGAGCGGCTCCTTAAGGGGGTGCCTCCTTTTGTGCTGTTTGCAGAGGCATTTTTGTTTTCTTTCCTCCTCCCCTTTGAAAGAAGGGTAAAGACCAAATGAAATATCTGCAAATGGCATAAAAGCAGAAATGGGATTTTTAAACAGAGCACATTAACAACATTAAAAGCTTTTGTCTGCATGACAGCCAAATGAACATATAGGGTTGTGGACTGGAACAGTTTATATTGTAATGGCTTACAATACCCCCTGCAATGAGAGAATGCATCATTTTTAGAACTATTTGATTCACTTAATATACAGGCTGATGCAAACTGTATATAAAAAACATGTAAAACAGCATCAATGAATTTCAAAGCGAGCAGCAGATTTTTTTCTTTGCAAAAACCCCGTCTTCTATGAAAGACTGGTTTTAAAAAATGAACTGTGTTAATGACACGTGTAAGCTTGATGCATACAAAATATTTTTTCCTTTTTTTTTTAATGGCCTGCAGAATAAATTTGAGCATCAACACAATGCTTCACAGGCTTAACATTTCTCAGCTGCCATGAATCATCAGTGCTAATGTATTCACAACAGACGAGGACCAACTGCTGCTATCAAAGGACTTGCTTGAATAACTGTAATAACTGGAAAATTATTTTGATAGCCTGAAACAATCTTATATATCACAGAACTTTATTAAAATAATATCAAATCAAATTAGCCTGTATCCCCATAATGAATTAAGTAACAGGTTATGCTGATATTAATCTCAGCTAGCTTGCAGGCATTGCAGCAGGAACATTTAATAAGTTGGTCCCTGTTGCTCTGAACTAGCAGAAATCCTCGAATACCCATGCTTATTCAGAGAAAATACATCAAAAGGCTCTCTCTAAATAATGTGCCCATTTTTGTGCCTTTGGTGAAATTATTCATAAGGAGGAAAAAAAAAAATCTTTGGAAAATCTCCCGAGAATTCTGATTAGCTGTTGACCTGTAGAAGAAGCTGTTTTTCATAATCCCCTAAACACTGTCTAATTCTTGCCTCAATCAGCTCTGGAAATGCTGGCTTTACCTTAAAATAATGTGATAATGTTTCCTTATCATCTTTAAGTGAGACAGGCAGTGGCAAGATGGTTCTATCACTTTATTTTCCATATCCCATAGCATGGCTCCGATTTAAGCCCTGATCTTTGATCCTCAGCCATTTCTGGATGTGCTGGTATGTGGCAAAGGGTCGGGGAGGGCAAGGCTGCCAGCCTGGGTATGTTTGCTTAATGTAAATGTTGATGTAGAAGTGCCTCTAGATTCGGTGAGTCCCTGTCTTGCTGGTCCTGGAAACTTTTCCAGTTCCACCAGTTTCTCCGATTTCCAAAGGAGTAGAAAAAGAGAATGAAGATGAAAGCCAGAGATGTTGGTTGAGAGAGCGTCAGTTGCAATTTTGAAAAACAAATAGATGTTAACGGGGCAGGGGAGGAATCCACTCCCATTCTACTGAGTTCCACCTGCCTCGGTCTCCCTCCCTCATTCCTTGAGTGGTTTTTCCAGGTCTTACCGCCCTGAGAAGACCCACGTGCCATGCTTCAGAAACTGTTGCTTCAACCTGGGTAGGGAAGGCCCTGTTCTTCTGCCTGTGTTTCTCCCACGCTTTCTAGCACAGTGCATAGTGTGCTGAACACTCCGTGGCCAGTTGTAGGAAATCGGGTCACTGTTTTCCCCCCATCACATGGCGCTGGGCCAAACCCTGTCCAGCAGAGTGAATTAATTAAATAATAATTAAAAAACAATAACAATTTTGATCCCTTCGGTTGAGTGCCACTCAAACCACTCTGTTTAAACACAGTCTCCATCTCATCTCCTGGTCTCCATGCAGCATTCCCGTGTCCATCCTCTGAGACCCCCATGGCTCATTGTCTCAGACACGGACTCCTGAGGGACTGAGTGGGTGCACCGGAGCTCCCCTTCTAGGTCAGCTCACAAGTTGCTAGAGAATAAATGTGTTTTCTTGGTGATGATGAGAACCGTGATGAGATATGGCCCCTGCGCTTGAAGAAATGGGATTGTAAAAACTACCTGAAGTGGCTGAACTTTTAACTGTGCTAATTATCTGTAACTACCCCTGGGAGCCGAGCTCCCCATCGCGAGCTTGCTGGGGCCTCACAAGTTTAGCTATTCTGCAAGTGGCACCAATGTTAGAGTCTAAACAGACAGTGTGACCTTCAGAGATTAATCAGTTAAAGCGTCCCTTATGAAGCTGTTTTAGATTATTCTTGACAGTAGCTGTTTTTGACAGGAGAAGGTCAGAATCAAAGTCCTTTTTCAACCATTGTAGGACACACGTCTGCATCAAATGTAGCAAACATGCAGAAATCATTGAGGAAAGGTGCGGGCGTTGTTTTTAACTCCCCATTTTCATGCTTTCCTTTAAAGCAGAAACGTTCGGAACATGACAAATGGGGAAAAATGTTTTCCACCTGTATGCCCAAGCCTATCTGTGGAGACACATAATACCCCTTTGCGCAGAGTCGCCAACATATTTGAACATTTCCCCCTTTGATGTTGAACCACGGGTCTTAAGTGCGCTCCCCACAGTCCACTTTTACTCTGTGAGTCAAATTGAAGTTCTTGAAATGGGGCCGATGGCTTTGCTGGAGTGTGAATGTGCTCTCATTCTGTAAGAAAGAGTAACCCAATCAGGGCATTGTGTTTCAGTTTCTTTTATGAAATAAGTCACTTTCTGGCGATTGCTGTTTGCTTTTGAAAGCTGGAAGAGTCAATTTGGGGTCTAAGGGGCTGGAGAGGAAGCCCCCAACTGCTGACAATTGCTTCTTCCTTGTGTGAGTTTGAAGCTATTGTCCAGACAAGAGACTATAGGGAAAGTCGGGCCTGATGCAGGGAATTCCTTATTTCAAACACACGTCATAGTGTTTTCTTTAATTCAGTTGGATGAACCTAAGTATCTAATGGATTTCAAAGTGCAAGTATAACTCAGTCCCTTGATCAGTGATCATTTAAGAATTGATTTATTTTCAAATAATACATTAGTGACATTTTCCCTTTGGCATGCACTTTCCTTTCTTAAAGTATAAGATTGTACATGCTTCTATTGGTGAATCAGGAGTGAAGGTGAACTGCTACTACCCTGTCGGTTTTCTCCCGAAAACCAACAAAAAACAAAAAAAATTCTACTGTCTTGGAAACACTGCAAAGAAACAGTGGTGACATTCCCTGCTTTTAAGAAAGCGTGCACATGATTTTGACTTTGATGTCAGGGGCCAGAAATTCTGAAGTGGAATTAACTTCTTCTTCTTTACCTGATTGTGGATGCAGTCAAGAGAGCCAAAAGCCAAAAAATTATGGCCCAGGAGGCCTTCACAGCATGTGTTCTCCACCCTAGTGGAGATGTTGGAGAGGAAAGAATCATCTTTTAAGCCTCTAGAATTTTGAGTTTCTCTCAGAAGTAAAATAATCAGTTGTCCAATCATGAATATATTATGTCTTTATATGGAGTACTTATGTGCTTGGATTTGTGCTGAATGTTGTTGGTGGTGGCTTATAAAATAGGATTTGCTCTGATCAAGGCCGATGACTATAAGAGACATGAAACAAGGGGGTGCCTGGGTGGCTTCGGCTTAGGTCATGATCCCAAGGTCTTGGGATTGAGCCCACATTGGGCTCCTGCTCAGCGGGGATCCTGCTTCTCCCTCTCTCTCTGCTTGCCCGCCTGCCGCTCCCCTTGCTTGTGCTCTCTCTCTCACCCTCTCTCTCTTTCTGTGTCAAATAAATAAAACCATTAAAAAAAAAAAAGACATAAAACAAGTCAGCATGAGAGTATGATACATAATGGACTTACCTTTCATGAAAGGAATTCTTACCCTTGTCTTCATTTATATTTCCATCCTGTGATATTTACTGAGTGGCAGTCAGGGACCAGACACTGTGCCAGATATTGAGGAAGATGTCCACAAGCTTCAAATAGTACCTTCACATCTGAAGAGATGTTGACTCATTAGAAGCCCATGTGTGGAAAAAGTTCAACAGCAATGCAAGGCTATAGGTAGAAGAGTCACGTACCACAGATGTTCTATGCAGGAAAGAGAGACTCAATTGCGAGGTCAGGAAGACAGTCCTTTTTAGTTGCCTGTTGATCAGATCAGGCGTTTTAACTAGTTTTGAAAGTCTTCCTTACAGTCATCCAGTTGACAAAGGAGAAAAAATCTTCAGCTAGGTTAGCAGGTTAGTGTTAATGAGGCTGCAGGAATAAATCTTAATGAAATCTGAGCAATAATACTAGGTACCATTCATTAAGCTCTTGTTCTATACTGGACATTGTGTGCCAAGCCATTTCCATGGGCTGTCCAACTTCATCCTCATCACAACCTTCTGAGATGGGTACTTTTATTATTCCATTTTACAGATGAAGACATTAACATTCAGAATGAATTTGCTTGCCTAAATGGTAAGCAGCACAGGAGGGATTCACACCAGATCTGTTAATACCAGAGTCATGACCTAGATGACCAGGCTGTGCCACCTAGGTTCAATCTCATGTGGCTCAGGTCCACATCACTGGGAGGGGAGCTAACTCTCACAGGCCTGTGGCTCTTTAGCAACATGTGTCTGGTATCATACAGGGTGAGAGCCTAGAGATGCTGGTTCAGATCCATCTTCTCTCCTGGACGGACCACCAATTTCTCTCTTCTGGATGGTGGGTTTGAGGAAGGAGCTGAAAGATAATTCAGTGACTGTATAGCATATTGAACTTGATTTAGGGAGAAGTGGGAACACCAGAGGGTACAAAGACAAGAACCTAAGGCTGGAATGTTTGTCATTAGAGCTGCAGCTCCTTTGGGGGAAACACAGAGGAATGGGAGCTTTTTTATCCAAAGTCACTAAGAGGCCGTGGGGATTTGGGACTCAGCAGTCACCACGGCTCTACCAACTTTCTGGGAAAATAATTGCTCATCAGTGAGCTGCCAGCCAATTGTTTAATTTCCCCTTAGGCTAATTGAACTCTGATCATAAACACCCCAAACCAGTGCTCTCTGACAAGGATTCCTGTGAGCTCAGTGCTCAGGGATGAGCCACACCTTGCCCATGATGGTGTCTAGAAGGTGTGGGTGAAGAAGGTCAGGAGGCAACCCTTTGTCGTGATTTGAAGCAGCACTTACTTCAGCCACTGCCTCTGCTGTCTCTCTGTGGGTGGTGGGCTGTCAGGGGCTCAGAGAGTTGCTGTCACCCTCAGCTCCTGGGAAGACCAAGGAGTCCTGTTCATGGTTGGCTTTCATGAGCTCCTGAAAACAACTTCTGGACAAAATGTACTTCCCAGTTTTCAGCAGGCACTCCAAACATCCAGTTTGGAAATAAATGTCACTGCGTTCCAATGATTAAAAAGATCTGATAAAGGACTTAATGTAACCACCCAGAGCTGGTGGTTGACTTCAAGTAATAGAACAAAGATGAGCTGTGTGATTCGGAGCAAATCACCTCACCTCTCTGAGACCTGGTTTTTCTCTCCTGAACAGGGATAGTGATACTACCTGCTGTCAGGGCTATCAGGAACATTAAAGAAGACATCTAGCACTGTCAGCTTTGAGAATTCCCACTAAAAATCAGGCTCCTTTTAGTATTTCAGTGAGAAGATCCACTGAGCCCAGAAGCTGAAATCCTGTGGTCAATTCTTGGTTTTCTCCCTGAGTTTGTTTTTAGGAGCAGGGACATGGTTCACATAAAGATGTCACATGGTATTGTTAGGAAAACTGCCCATTTTTTTTTTCAAGAAGTTTTTGATATTTTTAGCAAAGCATGATGATCATAGATGTGATTCAGATCCGTCTTCTATCCTGGGACGAGACCAGGCTTCTCTGCCTCCAAAGTCAGAGCCCAGATATCTACTCAGATACCTCTTCTAGGTCAGCCCGGCCCCTTAGCTTGTGTGCCCAGCTCCATAAGTGGGCAGGTACTGCCAGAAGCCTAAAACTAGATGGGCCCCTAGATGCTACCGTTGTGCATATTCCTCTCCAGACCCGTAGACACACCAGCTACCAGGAGCCCTGGGCATTCAGCCTGCATTATGTGTGTGAGCAGTTTCCAGAAAACCAAGATGGTGGGTCAGATTAGGACTCCCCTGTCTTCCTCCTGGATTCATTATAGGCTCTGGTGAGAAAACAGGCAGTTAATATGTGGATTTCCTGTGCTTAAAATGCCGAGAGTGTGTATAGATATATATATATATTTTTTTCTACACTTTAAAAATACATATAAATGTAACACTCTTCTTTGCTCATAATGAACAAAATGTCCAAAGTAGTGCTTAAAATACACTTTGAACAAACAGAAGCTGCATCTGGAAACATGGTTAGTGGGAAGTACAACTGTTTGGAGGGGTTTAATTTTTTTTTTTCCTTTTCCTAAGCAAATGCTCTGAAAAGAAAAGTTCATTTTATATCAGAACAGCTTTTTCTCGAACCTGTTTTAAAGTTAATTATCAAAAGCTTGCATCTTCTATCTCTTGCCTATGGATCCCTGCTGGGTTTGTTGTTCAGCTTTCCTTGGGAAAGAGTCGCTCTACAGAAGATCATCTCCATGATGTCACAGTCCAGGGACTCTAACCGTCCTAGCTAATCAGCTTAGAACATCAGTACCTCCTTAATGTGGGATTTGGGACCTTCTGGATGCAGGGCGAGGAGCTGAACTAGTCTGCAAGCACATCACTTTATTTCTTTTGCTTAAAGCAAGAATAATTTGCTTTTTTTCTCTCATCTTTCTCCCTTGTTGTTTTGCCCCTGAAAACTGTGCAGCACAAGCAACCTCCAGGGTGGACACTAAATCTTCTGATGCAGGCAGAGCAGTGATAACATCTGAACTGAGGGTGCTTTTCCAGGGCATGCTTGACAGATGTAGCAGGGCCTTTTAGGATTTAGTGCTGGAGCATATCTATTACCCGCGCCGCGGCGCAGCTTGGCAGGAGCTGTGTGGTAATCTCCCATGAATTCTGTCTGACTTATCAGAGCTGCTGAGCAGGTTGCTGTAGGACGCAGAAGCTCTGCAGCCAGTTGGGGAAAGGCAGACCTTCCGCTGGAAGCTCTTTGAACTCTCTTCTCTGGGCACATTTCCCAGGTGGGCTCCTCCTGCCCCCGGAATGTGTCATCTGGCCCCTTTCGCTTGTGGAGATATCATGTCAAATTTGCGTTCACCCCACTGGCTTCTTAGTGTACAGTTTCAAGAGACCAAATTTAATTTCTAATACAGCTAATAGGGCCAAAGTGATTGCTTTAATGGAGTGGCGGCCTGCCTGAGTCTTTGACAAGAGGGGGTAGGGATGACATGCACCAAGATGTCTTTCTTCCTTCTCTGTCCTCCTGCCCTCCATCCTTTCCTCCTCCCCCACTTCCCTCCCTCCGTGTCTTCCTGCCATCCGCCTGCCTCCTCTTTTCATCTCTGACTCTGACAGAGGCCCATCTTCTCTCCAGGTCTCCTCACCCGACTTCTGCCCCACGAGCCTCATTTGGTTCTGCCGGAGCGCGCTATTCGACAACTCTGTCCTCCTCTGCTCTAACAATTACCTTGGCATTTTATAAAAATACCAAGATTGATCACAAACACCAAATTGTTTAGATCACAGATTAAAGTTTAATTTTGGAGTTTTGCTGTAGGGTTAGAATCAGCTTCAGAGTGTGTGTCGCATAGGAGGTGCTGTAATTTGTTCTAAGGATAAGGCCTTCGGGCAGCTGTGCATAAAATGAGCATGATTC
The DNA here is from genome assembly GCF_020171115.1 of Neogale vison. Taxonomy (NCBI): domain Eukaryota; kingdom Metazoa; phylum Chordata; class Mammalia; order Carnivora; family Mustelidae; genus Neogale; species Neogale vison. The sequence goes on along the minus strand of NC_058098.1, from coordinate 82,340,154 downwards.
CTTATTCCCACGGTTGATTTTTGAATGGGAGTGCAATTAGAATTTTTTCACCCAGAAGCACATACAGTCAGAGCAAAGATAATACCTTGAATGCATATCAGCCAAGGAGACCTCTCCTGGAGATATATTTATTGTTCACCAAGTCCTAATGCAAAGAGATCCATGCTTTCCTTAACAACAATAAACTCGCCCTTTAATTTGAAGTCTGGTGTGTTTGTAGAGACTCTTGCAGTATCCTTGTTATTACCAAGTGAGACTTCGAGGGTGAATTTTAATGTCACTCATCGGTATGTACAACTCGTTATTTTTCTTCACAGAATGGGACCTGTTAGAAACCAGACTGGTAAAGCCGTGGTCTCTCTCCATATCCTCAGTGGCTGCAGAGGTTTTCCTGCTGTGCCAGGGAACCCCACTCCCGAGTGGCATGGAGAGGCTACCTCCTTGTAGGGTGGTAGGTAGATGACACTTTCCTGATGAATGATGTTGATCACAGTTGTTTCCGCTGGAGGAATTTGGAAACAATGTCTACAGACTACTCATTTAACCTAGGGAGCAGAGGTGATCGCCTCCTGGTTATGTGGATGTCGTGGTCACTGAAATCAAGGGTGTGGTTTCACTGACTGGTCAGTGTGTGTAGGGGTGACAACTCCACTGGGCTCTGCATTAGAAGTGGGGACTTACACATCTCCTGTTGAAGAAAATTCTAGCAGAAGCATCTGTCTATTTCTCTTTCTATTTAATGTATTTCTTTTAAGAGTAGTCTCAAGAGTTTGTGCTCCATGAGGAGGGTTTCTTTCTGAAAATCAAGATGTTAGAATATCTATATTGATTTAGGGTTTCCAAAATTGAAAGGCTGTGTACATTTTTTTGGCGGAGGAAGAAACTGATTTCGCTGAGGTCTGTGGTTTAAGTAGATATGTAATATCCCTTCTCCATGCCTTTGTTGTCTTCATTTTTATCTTAAAGATACTTGGTGTCACTTTCTGAAGGGAGTTTGAGACCATGAAGTCACCTTACCTCCCTCTGGACCCCCCTCACTTCCATCTCAGCAAACATACCGAGTGAGTTTCATTCTCTATCAGACAATATATTAAACACAAGTTTTGGCTATGAAATTATAATACATTTGGGTTATGGTATTTATATTGATGGAGACAAAGGGCACTTTATTTATAATCAGATCTGGGGAATACAAACCTACACTGAACCTCCTTTATTGAACACAAATACACCCAAAGTAAATGGCCACCCAAGGCCTTTTTTGGCTCTTCTATGTGATGGTGTGATTTAGATAATTCAGATAGGCAGCCCTTGGTTTGAAAGACTCAGGCTGGTTTTTGGCCAACTGACTTTATTTAAATGTTCCAGTGGCCAGTGTAGTAGAACAGATAGGAAGATTGGAGTGGCCTGGTGACTCTCACCCAGGCTATTAAAAAGAGATGAATACCCTTTTTGTAGGCTTTCCCAGAGATACTGAAATTGACGAGAAGGTGAGATTTAGTCAGGTAAAGACCCACACATTGTTACTACCCTTTCCTTGCAAAGTGGAATCCCATGGCACTTCGTCCACCCTTGAAAAGCTCTCTCTCATGGTCTCACTCTTCCATGCAGCTGTTGCTAATATAGTCTTCTTGTTTTACTTATACCCTTTCTGATTTGTCCTAGAATTCAGAGAACATCAAGCTTTATACCATCTGATTCTTTGAATAAAAATTGTTAACTTTTTCTATGCATATATACCAATTGCACATATTTTTTCCTTTTTGGAAACTTGAGGTCACATTTCTTTGTAGACTTCTGTTTTCTTTTTGTTTTTACCTAAGAACATACTTTGGATATCTTTACATGTTAGTATCTTTCCTCAGTGTCACTCTTTCCTGTCTACCTAGTGTTTGCTGCGTAGCTATGACAAATATAATTTAGCCAATCTCCCCAGTGTTGGGTATTTGGTGAACTTCATTTTTCTCTTTGATCCATAGTTACTATATCACATAGGACTGTGCCTAAATCTTTGTGTACTTTTCTTTTTAAAATTTTTTTTAATTATTTGAGGTAGAGAGACAGTGAGAGAGTATGACTGCGGAGGGGGAGAAGGGCAAAGGGAGAGGGAGAAGCAGACTCCCCACTGAGCAGGGAGCTTGACTTGGGGCTTGATCCCAGGACCCTGAGATCATGACCCAAGCTGAAGGCAGACGCTTAACCGACTGAGATACCCAGGCGCCTCCTTTGTCTACTTTTCTTGATTATGTCTGCAGGATAAGTTTCTAGAAGTAGAACAGCTGAGTCAAGGAATACTAAAAAATTTTAATGTGTTTGAATAATTTTGTCAAATTGTCCAGTAGAATGACTCTACCAATTTATATTCCCACCAGTTGTCATGTGTGAGAATACATTTGTCCTGAAACCTTCAATGTTGTCATTTAAAAGAAATTAATAATGATTTGATAGGTGAAAATTGATTCCGTTGTGTTGGTTTGCATTTTCTCAAATTCTTTTATTTTTTCTTAGAATCTGTATTTGGTGTCATTCTCTAGTTGTTTTGATTTGCATGATGATGTTTTTTCTTTTACTCCTGGGGACAGGGGCTATGATTTTCACTTCTTAACAGAGAAAGCATAGTGGTGAGATGTTGTAGATAATGTGTAAGTTCTTATTCAGTTGAATTAATTTGAAATGGAAGGAAAGATTAAAGACCCATATCTCTTTTGTAGTAATGATAGTTCAGAAACTGGGGAGAAATTTGGGAGAAGGATTAAAAGTATATGAATTTCCATTAGATATTGGAAAAACTTAAGAAATCAAGCAAAATCAAGTTTGAGAGGATGTGAGTCAATAAAATTTTTTATGTATTGCTAATGGTACAGCTGCTTTGCAAAATAATCTGGCACTGTCTCATAAGGTGAATATTTGCCCACCCTATGACCTAGCACCCTGTGACCAGTTCTAGAAAAACTCTTGCACATATTCATGAATGTTCATAGCTGCCCTTCTCAGCCTAGCAAAAATTATGGGTATTACTTAATGCTAATCATCAAGAAAATGGATAAATATATATGCAATGAAATACAAAATATGTTAGAACATGGATAAATCTTGTAAAATAATATTGAATTAATACAGTAGATTTCAGAAAACCAGACGTGGTACGATACCTTGTTTTTGGTTCTCAAGAGCAAACACAGCGAGCTTCGGCTTACATGCATTTGTGTTAAAACCACACTTTAAAAAAGCAGTAAAAATTAGGGCTTTGATTATGTTTGGAGGAGGAGAAGGTGGAGAAAGGAAAGGAGAGGTACATTTGCAAGTGGGTGAAGGTTAATCATAAGGTTATAGCTTTTTAATTGGGTTGGAATTCATAAGTATTCATTATATTATGCTTTATAAGTCATGTATGTAAATTTGATTGTTTCAGATAATATATTTAAGAGATAATAAAGGAAAGAAATAATGAAAATTGAAGGGAATGCTAGTAGCAGAGGCCTTCCTAAAACTCTTTTTTTAAGTCGTGGTGAAAGTGCTTATTAATAGACAAATGTCCAAGGTGGTTTCTTAGTGCTCTTACGTCCCTCCTGTCCCCTAATGATTTGTCCACCGATGAGCGTTGCTTGGGGGATTGGGGAAATGGGCTGGAATAGCTTGCTTGGTCACTGATGCCTTTTTGGCCGGCTTACACTGTTTTCAGCTACCACGCAGGTTGAATGTGTGAGTTGTAGAGACAGTTATTTCCTGGTGAAAAAAGCTTTTACATTTAATTCCATAAGTTACTTTCCTGCCTGCCCTCAATTATCATTCCAAATGCAGGATATAACTGGGTAGTTGAAATATTTTTTCCTGCAAGGGAGAGGGAGGCAGCCTGAGAATGGCAGGGAGGAGCTTTTCAAAACACAGAACTCTTCAGTGTCTTCAGGAAGTTTGCATTCGTGGATCTAAAATGGTTAGTTCTTTTGGACTTTTGAAAACTTCCCTGTTTTCTCTTTGTTTGTTGTAGGTGATTCTGTCCTCCTGGAGATTTGGAGTGTCTGGAGATGGGTTTTTGGTTTGGGGGGGGTTCTACTGACATCTAGTGGGTGGAGGCCAGGGGTGCTGCTGTACATCCTACAATACACAGGACAACCCCCACAACAAAGAATCATCCGGCTCAAAATATCAACAGTGCCAAAGTTGAGGCAGAGTTGGGGACAGAGGTTGTTGGAGTTCCTGAAGAACGCTAGTGCTCCCTGCAAGTTGATATATTCAGTAGAGCGTAGGGGCATCACACAGGCAGAGAATAGTCCACACTGGTCTCTGGTACCACACTGGCATGACTTTGTGGTCCACTCTCTGGCTTTTTGTCATCTACATGCAGTTGTAACTTGGCTAAATTACCTTTCTCCAGTCAAGCAAAAGCAACTTGAGGGCAGGACCCATGGTGCATGCTCTTTTGTATCTTTCACAGAACATCTTATAAAGTAGGTGCCCTGTAGCATTCTTTAGGCTGAGTAAAGAAACAGTCACTTCCAAAATCAAGTTGAGAACTTTGTTCCCAGAGGTCTGGCTGGGAGGGACTTTGAGGGCTGGGAAGGGTTTGGGTAGGGGTCGTGGCCCACACAGGTATTAACTGTCTCTCCCAAGCCCTCAGGTGTTGTAGATTTTTAGAATGTTGTTGTACAGGGGTCATCTCTCTGGATTCCTTTATTCAGAGGAGGAGAGTAATCCTGAGAGAGGCTGAGTATTTTGCACAAGTCTGCTCAGCAGTGTACTGGCAGGTGTGAAAGAAGGGCTCTGTCCTGGTGCTTCCTGTTCCCTGAGCTGTGCAGCAAGTGTCTTCTTCTGGACCTGCATGGGGCCCTGAAATACAGGGCTCGTGATTTTCAGGGATGATGTGTGTGCTTCTGAGTAGGTGTGTGCATGTGCACTATCCGGTGTTGGAGCATACACGTTCCTTGACCTGTGCCCGACTCCTGGGCACAGGAGTGCCCAGGAAGGATATGCCTCCTGGGGAAGATGGGTCCCTCTGTCCTGGATCCTGTCCTGCCCTGACCATAACGCTTAGTTGTATCTTCCTGGGCTTGTCAATGTAACTAACATCTGTCTTCCATGCGAGCTTGGGGAGGACAGCAACTATATTTGTCTTGTTCAATGCTGAACATATAAAAAATGCTCCATAAATGGTTTTCTGTGAATAAATACATAAATATTACATCAAGGATGGCCATTTTGGGCTCAGTTCTGAGGAGGATGTTGTTTGGGTGGGTCCCTTGCTGGTGAAATAGAGATTACTGAAAGGGGTGGAATTGTTGAGGGCACATTTTACCTAGGTGGCAAATGACAGCAGCTTAGCAAGTCCCGTGTAGGCAGGACTGGGAAGGTGAGGCTGGTGGTACAAATACCACCCTAGCTATGTCTTCATGAAACCTGAGAGCCCTGTGATAGAGATCCTAGTTCAAGAAGTATCCCCATCCTAAGTGTGATTTTTTTTTTTAATGGGGGGAGTATTGATATCTGTGGGTTTTTTTTTTTAAGCTATAATATCTGAGCAATCCGCCCACAGCCCACAGCTTGTTATATGGAAGATGAGAGAGCTCATTATCCTGAAAATTCTTCAATAGCTGCTCATAATAGGGTCAGTTAAGTACAGAGTGTCTGCTATCATTCAGAATCTTCCTATTCTCATTGAAGTTAAATCCAACATTATTTTCACACACTATTTTTCTTCGTCTCCCAATCTGGGGGATGGGGAATACACAGGGCATTAAAATGGATGTGAGTTCAACTTGAGATGAACAGCTCTTGCCCTGATTGCCTTGATGCTTCTCTAACTTCCAATGGACTCGGTTCACTAGGAGACCATTTCAGATGGATTCTTTTGGGCTCAGTGTTTATGTAGAATGACTCTCTGCTCTACAGAGGGCACCAAAAGAGAAGCAGAACAGAGAGTGGAGAGGGCAAGCAGCATTACTTTCTGTTTTTCCTGGAAACATCTGAAAGAGGAGAGAAGTCTGAGAAAGTTCCCATCCTGGAACTAAGTTGTCCGGAGAACCAGGGCCTTTCAGAACCCACCTTTTCTGGCTTCCTCACTGTATTATGACTATGTCCCCATCAAACCTGCTTCTAGTTTCTTGTTCATGCTGTTATCCAATGTGACGAGCTCTCCCTGCATCCTTCCCCAAACTGAAGTGTGAGAATCCTTGGTTGCCCTTCAATAGCTGCTAAAGTCCCCAGTCACCCAGGAAGCCTCTAAGAGGCAGAACTGGGGTTGGGGGCGGGGCAGGCGGCCCTGCTTCCACTTTTCCAGGAGTGCATCTGAGTGGGGAGATAGCTGCGCTTATGGCAGACATCGTAAAGCTTTTCCCTTTATTATAGTAACATCTGACAGTTATTGAGCACTTACTGTGTACGAGGTGAGGCTTTAAGTACATTTCAAGCTTTATTTTATTCATTGCTTAAATCACCCTTTGAGATAGGCGCTATATTGTCTCCCCTTTAGAGGGGACAAATCTGAGGCACAGTAAGAATAAGTCATTTGTTCAAGGTCATCTAGCTAGTGAGGGGGAGCTGGGTTTGAACCCATGTGGTCTGACCTTAGAGACTATGATGGGGTGATACTGTGTCCGATTCTGTGGTTGAGTCAGAGCTGGACCAGAAAGCACAGGACAGAAGCAGGGATTTTAGTTTTCCTCTCTTTTACTGTTGAACTCTGAACAAGTGCCTTTGTTTCTTTTTGAAGCTCCGTGTCCTTACTTATAAAATAAGGAGAATAAACCAGCATACATAATATTACATGTGCCACAGAAAGCATGTTCATGAAAGCTATTGCTAAACTCTTATCCTTATATAAAGTTAGGATTCTGTGTTACTCAGTGTGACATTATTGGCTATTGTTACCTGATTATGGGACTATCTTGCCAAGAGTGTTTTGTATTCGTGTGGCCAGAGGCTATGTCTTACACTTCTGTGATAACCCACTGTAACACTCACTGGCCTGGCCACTGCTTACCTTTTTTTTTTTTTTTTTTTTTTAAGATTTTATTTATTTATCAGAGAGAGAGAGGGAGTGCGAGCGAGCACAGGCAGACAGAGAGGCAGGCAGAGGCAGAGGGAGAAGCAGGCTCCCTGCTGAGCAAGGAGCCGGATGCGGGACTCGATCCCAGGACGCTGGGATCATGACCTGAGCTGAAGGCAGCTGCTTAACCAACTAAGCCACCCAGGCGTCCCCGCTTACCTTTTAAAATGTGTCTTTTAATAGGTGCCATCTTTTTTCTTGGTTAAACCCTAGTTTTCATCAATACCTGTAACTGTTCCTCCTCTAAAATCTTGATTTCAGGCCTCGTCTTTCTGAACACGTTATCCTCCGTTTTCAGTACCCCCTCTTCGGTGCTCTTCAGTCCCAGGGGAACTCTCAGTCCATCAACTCTGCCACCTGTCCGTTGCCTCCTCAGGCTCAGATTCATGGTAATTGATACAAACACATTATCCTTTTATGGATGGCACCCTCTTCTCTGTTCTCTTTCCATTGCATTTTCCTGTCAGAAGCCCAGCTCTCTTCTTACCCTGGATGCACACCTGAGTAGCTAAATGTGGCTGGAGGAATTGCACAACTCTGCTGACTTTATGATGACAAATGTCAGTACTGCAATTTTACCACATATCCATTGTGAATATACCTACCTTCTCTTTAAGATACTATTTCAAGCCTCCTCTCCCTTCAGAATGCCAACTCTTACCTCTTTTGTTTTGAGAATCTCACTTCTTCTTTGCCGGAGAGAAATAGAAACGAGTAAATGAGGAGCCTTTCCTATGTGTGCTGCGGAATAAACTGGCCTCCTTGTGTGGGACCCTTGTGGTCAGCCTTCCTCCTGAGTGGATTCCACACCTCTGACATCACAGAGCTCAGCCCCATGCCCACCACCCTATAGCCAGACTGGCTTGGGCCATTTCTCTGGCATGCCAGGACCCTTCTGTCTCAGGGTCCTCACATTTGCTGTTTTCTTCCTCTTGTACTCTTCCTCCAGATCTTTGCCTGGCTCACACTTCCTAGTTCATGAGACCACTCACACATTGCACTCTAAACAAACTCTTTGTAAAATAGTGCTCCATCGTGTGCCATCAATTGCTACCTCCTTAGTCTGTCTTACTTTCTTCATAGCACCAATCATGTACTTTTTATTTGTTTACTGTCTCTCTTCCCCAAGAGAATGTGGACACCATAACAGTGGGAGAACTTGTCTTTCTTGTTCCCTGCTATTTTTCTAGCACCTGAAAAAGCCCCTGGCATATAGTGTTTACTCCTTTAATGTCTAAGGCATGCATGAATGAATAAGATTAGGACCTAAATAATCCGGGAAAAATCAGTTTTGTTTTGTTTTTTTCCCCCTTAATTCAGAGGCAGAGAGGGAGCATGAGCAGGGCAGGGGGCATGGGCAAGGGGCACAGGGAGAGGGTGAGAGAGAATTTTAAACAGTCTCCATGCCCAGTGTAGAGCCCAGTGTGGGGCTCGATCTCACAACTCTGAGGTCATGACCTGAGCGGAAATGGAGGGTCAGACTTAACCAGCTGAACCACACAGGTGCTTCTCGGATAAATCATCTTTATTGTCAACTTTTTTCATCTATAAAGTAGGAGAATTGGCTCCCCACTGATGCCCGTTCTGGGTTCTATTCTTCCTAAATGAAAGTCATTTGGGGTAAACCACAGACATCATCTATGACCCAGCTACAAGTTTAGTGTGTGTTTAATGCCCAAAGATTCCATGTGAATCCTAAAGGAATCTGCTTGGCTGGACTTCTGCATTGTTTGACTAGAGTGTTCCAGGCATGCAACTCGAACAGCAGAAGATAAATTGAGAATGCTGTGGACATTTGAGGACATTAATGCCAAGAGATCACAAGGGAGTTTAGTAGAGGCTCCTGTCCAGGTTAGGATGACTTCACAAAACAGGCAGTGTGGACTCTCAGCCAGGCAGTAGGCTCTGTGGAAGTGTGTACTGTATTGGCTGACCATCCTCTAAGGTAGTCCCTTATGTCTGTGTGCACAGTGACCCCTCTGTGGCCTCACGCCTCAGCCTGACCAGGTATTGGTCCCATTGAACCTGCAGTTTCAGTTTAGGCAAGAGGGAGACATTTATGTTCCCAGTCTGGTTAGGGAGAGTCTGTGAACTGCGATGTAAATCCCAAAGTTAGGAATAATAATGATGATAATGATGGTTAAGGAGAGTCTGTGAACTGTGATGTAAATCCCAAAGTTAGGAATAATAATGATGATGATGATGATGATGATGATGATAAATGCTTTTTCTTGCACATGTACCTATCTGCCACAGTGCCATGTGTTTTATACATCGTCTAATCTACCCTGTGGGGATGGTAAGTACAGCAGATACTTCTGTTGTCCTAACCATTTCCCCGATCCCACCTCTGAGGTCCCCTGTAGATGCAGTGGACATTCCTTATGCCCACTGTTACCTTCTTACCTCAAGCCCCCATGTTTCTCAGTTTCTCTGCCAGAGGGATTTTTCTTCTTCGGTATAATAGCTTGCTCTGCCCACATGTAAGACAGCCTAAAAGTACAGGGGTCTAATGCCCCCAAGGGCAGTCTTTAACTAATTGGTGGATATATACCCGAGTCTCTCCATCCTTTAGTGGGATATTTCTGAGGTATATTATACACGTGTCCTAAGAAGGTCCTCAGGAGATAGAACTTCTTTGTCCACCAGGATAACTAGCTCATGTCCTGGCTCTTCTACCATCCTTGTTTTGTTTCCTTCTCTCACTTACTTGTGTTTCTTGCGATCACCTCCCAAATAAATATTTGATCCTAAATCCTTTTCTCAAAGTCTGCTTTTGGGGGAACCCAAACTAAGGAACTAGTGGATCCCCATTTTGCAGATGAATACCTTGCAGGGAGAATACCTTGCAAGGAGGAGCAGAGGAACCTCTATGCCTGCAGTTCATGTTTCCTCTTAACCAGAGTGGAGCTGCTGAGCCTGGTTCTCAACCCTCCAGGTGACCTATAACCATCTTTGGCCATCAGGCCTCGAGCCTAGGCCCAGCTGTCTCTGAGATATGAAAGCATTCAACCGTGTTTGCTGTCTGGCAAGGAACAGGTATCCCTGTGGGGCTGGAGGTGGGGCTCATGTTGAGACATGCAGCCAAGACATCTAGGCCCACCTGGTTGAAAACAGCATGACACATATTCTGGAAATGCCAGCTTCAAAGCCTGGGTAGACGAGACTGGACATGCTGTGTTTGTCCTGCTGTGTTCCATGTTGTAGTGACTCAGGTACAGGTATGACTTTCTTCTTTCCTAGGGTCTCCCCTCCAGCCCCAGAGGTCTGGGCTGTGTGTGGCTCACAACATATCCTTTACAGGGAACTTTTTAGCCCAGAATGTTGGAGGGAAGGAGAGAGGCTTGCCAGCAAGGGCAGTGGAACCCAAGCCAGATATTTGGAACTGGGAGAAGTGGGATGATTTTTGAGGAGGAGATGCTGGGGACAGAATAGGATTATGCCCTCTGAATCTCATTGGTTCTCTGGGCCTTGCACTTTCCTTAATGACATTATGGTGGTTGAAGCACTCTCTGTATGGAGAAGCAAGCCTTGCTGGGTTAGAAGGAATATATGGCAAGAGTGTCAGATTCCACCATAAAACAGGAGTAATGACTTGTAGGCCACGGTCTGTTATGGGGGATGAATTGGGATTACAACAGATGGGAGGACCAAGCCCTGTGTGGTCCTTGACTCACAGCACAGCATACCTTGGCCTCTTGCCTGCCGGCCTTCCTATTTGCCTTTCCATGTAAAGGCAAATAATTGAAAGGGAAGGTTTTTCCCCCTTTATGTCTGTGATATAGAATGTGTAACATACTATGCAGGAGAACCTTTGAGAAATGTTCACTGCAGGAAAGGTCTTGATTATTTTATGGGAAGCTTCCCTTTCTTCCCTGTAAACTGAGAAAAGTCAGTAGTTAGCTGCTCATAAGAGGGGTACCAGGTTCCCAGCTGCTCATAAGAGGGGTACCAGGTTCCCAGTGTTGGAAGGACAGTGATCCCTGAATGTTGTTGGCATCAGTGAGAATTATCTGGAGAAGCTCATTCAAAGGCAGGTGATCTCATAGTGTCCATAGAGGTTCAGACTGAGTAGGTGTCTACAAGGTAATAACACCAGTGATTTTACCTGCTTCTCCTAAGAGACCACTTTGAGTGTCTGTGATGCAGGAAATACTGGCACCCCAAGTTCACGAAGCCCTGCATTTTCAGAGTCCCAGCCCTGGTGCGTGACGGGTCACTGACAGGCAGGAAGTTTCCCTGGCCATCAGTGACATATAGGTTTGCCAGACGAGTTCTTAGAAAAAAGAGAATGGCTCTTGGCCAGGGGTTCCCATCTCGTGAGCTTCATGCCCTCATCCAGAGGGGACAGTTCCAGAGCAGCGTCTTGGCGTCTCTTCAGAGGGAATCCACCACTTTTAAACCAGTTCTAACTTAACCCAGCTGTAGGGGCAGAAAACGTTCCCTCAGCTTTGACCTCATGCCTTTCTCCTGGCAACCCAGTTCAACTGTCCTGCCCTGAGTCTTGGGTTGCATATTTGTTCCTGAGCTGGCCAAGAATGTGTGGGCAGCCTAGCTGTAATTCAGTTTACTTTCATGGGTATGAATGGGAAATGTCTTGAGGATTCTTAGGGGAGGGTCTGGTCACCTCTTCCCATGCTGGGTGAAGACAGTCACCATAGATGTAAAAGTCCCATGACATGTCATTTTTTTTTTTTAAAAGATTTTATTTATTTGACAGAGAGAAAGATCACAAGTAGGCAGAGAGGCAGGCAAAGAGAGAGGGGGAAGCAGGCTCCCCGCCGAGCTGACAGCCCGATGCAGGGCTCGATCCCAGGACCCTTGGGATCATGACCTGAGCCGAAGGCAGAGGCTTCCCACTGAGCCACCCAGGCGCCCCTGACATGTCAAATCCCAAGGCAGCAGGGCTGTGTGGTGAGCTCTGGAAATTCACTGCAGACCAGCAGGAGCTCAAAGGTGTTGAGCAACTCACTGCAGCCCGGCAGTCTGCTCACAACAGTGTGTCGAGGGCCTTTGCTGTTCTGCTCTGGTCCTTCTGTGTGTCCTTTCTTCAGCACTCACTTTCCTCTCTCCTCTCCCTTCCCTTTTGCTTTTCCCTTTTACTCTCTCTGCATTTCCCAGCCTTCTGTCATTGAAATGTCTGTCTTAAATCGGCAAGGCTGGTCCAACTGTTTACTAGGCTTATTTAATAAGAATAATGATACTGCTCCTGTTTGTTTTCCTAAGTGCTCCCCTCTCAGGCAGGGAAAAAAGGAACCCCTCTGCCTAGAGGGAAGCTACAGTCACCTCACCCTAAATTTGTATTCTTAAAGAGGAGGAGAAGACTAATATTGTGATTATAATAATCACTCATCAGTGTTGGTCAGATATCTTGCTATCATCCCATTAGCAGCAACCTTGCTACAGACTGAAGCCTAAGGGAGGCGAGCATCTTTGGCGGTTGGGTGAAGTGGGACATGGTTGAATTGCCCATTCTAAGCCCAAGTGGGGCCATATATTTTTTTAGAAAAATAGTTGTACTGAGGTATGATTGACATACAATAAATTACATATTTAAATTTTACAACTTGATACCTCTTGATCATTATACACTTGTGAAACCAGTGCCACAATGAAGAGGGTGAAGGCATTTATCCCTCAAGAGGTTTTCTTTTGTCTCTTTGTAAACCTTTGTTCTTGTTCCTTTGGTCCCCTCTGCCATCCCCAAAAAGCCACTGATCTGCTTTCTGTCACTATAGATTGGTTTGCATTTTCTAGAGTTTTAAGTAAGTGGAATCAGGTGGCATGGGCCCTTGTTGACTGATTACCTTCACTCAGTGTGATTATTTTCAGCTTCATCCATGTTGTTCCGTTCAGTAGTTCTTGCTTATTGCTGAGACATATTATATAGTATGTATAAACCCTGGTGGTTTCTCCATTCATCTCTTGATGGATATTTGGGGCCCTTCCAGTTTGCCCTATATAATAAAGCTACCATAACATTTGTGTATAAGTCTTTATAGGATAATACATATTTCATCTTCTATTGGGCAAATACATAAGAGTGGAATCCAGAGCCATATCATTTTGAAGAAGCTGAAGGAGTGATTAGAAAGAATCTGGGTCTGGCAGTCAGGAAATCTGGGTTTAATCTCAGTTTTTCTAGTTACTTGTTGTGTGACCTTAGACAAAGCACTTAACAGCTCTGGATGTTGAGGGACCTGTCTTTCAAATTACCTGAAAGCTAATCTCTGTCTCTCACATGCATAGATGAGAGGTGGATCAAGAGGCATAATCTAGGATACTGTCAAGTTCAAAGGCCCTATAGGGTAGTATGGAGCCATTATCAAGAATAAGCTTCCAGAAGGAATAATGCTGTGCTTTAGGTTGTGTTTTGCTAAGAGAGAGGAACTGTCTAAAAAAGCTTTGGAAGTGAAGGATTGAATTTGGTGTTTTCTTGTTGTTCCTAACTGCAGTTTCTCTCTTTCTCTGCCTTCCATGTCCCCTCTACCCCCTTTTATGGTACCCTCACAAAAGCAGGCCCATTGAGCAAGTGTGAACTCTCAGAGGCATCGAGTGAACTGACTTTCCTCCCCTCTCTTTGCTTCATAAATCCAGATGGTAAAAGCAAAGCAGAAGGGTATATCATAGAGTTTAGATCTCAAGAACAGCTCTTAGAGCTCTTAGAACTCAAAGAAAAAGTTGTCAAAGCCTGCTCATATATATGGGTCTGGTTTCTCTTCTAAGAAAATGTTCTTAGAATGTTCTCTTCTAAGAAGGATTGTTTGTAGTGGTTAGTGTCGTTGGGGTGTAACAGGCTGAGTTTGCATCCAGGTTTCACATGTGCTGACCAGTATATCGTGGAGATACTTCCTAACCTACAAGCATCCACTGCTGCTTCTGTAGAATAGGGATGTTTACCCTCCTTGATTGTTCGAAGGATTAACTGAATTAAAGTGCACATTTATGCTTTGAAAGTGTCCAGTTTTGCCAGACCTTTGTAGCTATCTTTCTTCCCAGACTGCGTGTCTTTAGGAACAGATGACCCTTTCATGGATGAATTGGGTGAGCCTATACATTATGTGAGTTAGGGTGGCAAAAGTCATCCCTCATGGCCAAGATACCATCTTCCATATCTGAAATCCCTAGTGTTGGTCACTACTCTGAGTTAAGTTGGTGTTCCTTGAGAAGGTAACTTTAAAAGTGCAGCTAAGTTTACTTCACAGCAATCACCCATGATTTAGTGTATAAATTACACCATTTTCCTAGCAACTATTTTCAGAATACAGGTTATAGAGTGAGTGTAGGGAAGAGTGGTTGGAACTGCAGAGCTCTGGACCATACAGGAGAAAAGTAACGGCATCTCAATAGATAGGAAATGACAAATTTCACCTTCTTGTGTATTTCTAGGGCTACTTCTGGCCAGGGGTGGCAGTTTACTCTGTCATTTCAGTGGTCCTATTGAAGACTTGTTCTTTATTTCCTTCTAACTTTCTGCTATTCTCTTCTTTCTTCCCAAACCCATCCATATGTCTTACTCTACCACTGGGGGTAGTCTCTTATTAGATCAAAAACAATACTCTATTGGATGAGAGTTTCTTTTGCATATGCTACTTCATTTATTCTCAAGCCCTTTTCTATGTATCAGAGAAGAAAACAGATGGTGCTATTTGTACTATAAAGATGGGAAAATGGAGGGATAATGAAGCCAAGTCTCTTTTTCAGTATCTCAAATTTAGTAGCCAAATCAAGTGGTCAGATGTTCAGGGTGCAAAGATACTGAGGCTGCCACCTAGGTGAGACTCTAGGACCCCAAAAAAGCTCTTCTCTGATAAGGTTTGATTGTAGTCAGAGGAGGCTGAGTCAAACCAGAGATAAAACTGGAGAGTGGAGTTCCCCCACCTTTATTTCTGAGGTGTTAGGCATTCATAGTTCTATTAGATGTTGTGTCCTATTTATCCTGGAGGTTTCAAGGACATACAAATCACTTGGATAAATAGAGAAAAAATAATTTTGTTAACAGTATGACTTCCCTACAAGAGACTCCAAATGACCAAAAGAGTCTTGAGGAAGAAGAACAAAGCTGGAGGCATCATGCTTCCTGCTTTCAAACTATATTACAAAACTATAGTAATCAGCCATATGGTATTGGCATAAAAACAGACATATAGGTGAATGGAACAGAATAAAGAGCCCAGAAATAAAGCCATATATATATGGTCAATTGATTTATGACAAAAGAGCCAAAAATATACAATGAGAAAAGAGGAAGTTTCTTTAACTATTTATTTTAAAGATTTTATTTATTTATTTGACAGACAGAGATCACAAGTAGGCAGAGAAGCAGGCAGAGGGAGAGAGGGGGAAGCAGGCTCCCCGCCAAGCAGAGAGCCGGATGCCGATGCGGGACTTGATCCCAGGACCCTGAGATCATGACCTGAGCCGAAGGCAGAGGCTTTAACCCACCGAGCTACCCAGGCGACCAAGACAGTTTCTTTAATACATGGTGTTGGGAAAACTGGGCAGCCAAATGCAAAAGAATGAAACTGGACACTGTTATACCACACACAAAAATTAACTCAAAGTGGATGAAATACTTGAATGTAAGACCTGCAACTGAACATCCTTGAAGAAAACATAGGCATTAAGCTCCTTGACACTGGTCTTGGTGTATTTTTTTTTTTTTTATTCAAAACCAAAAGTAAAGGGAACAAAATAAAAAATAAACAAAGGGGACTATAGGAAACTAAAAAACTTCTGTGCAGAGAGGGAAATCATTAACAAAACGAAGAGGCAATCTATGGAATGGGAGAAAATATTTGAAATTATATATTTGGTAAGAGTTTAGTATTCAAAACATATAAAAACCCATATATTCAATAGCAAAAAACCCAAACAATCCAGTTAAAAAGTGGCACAAGATGTGAATAAACATCTTTCCAAAGAAGGCATACACATAGCCAACAGGTTCTTGAAAAGGTATTCAACTTCTCTAATGAGATGTTACACCACAATGAGATGTATCACTGCCCATCTGTTAGAATGCCTGTTATCGGAAAGAGAAGATAAGTGTTGGTGAGGATTTAGAGACAAGGAAGCCCTGGTGCTCTATTGGTGACAGTGTAAATTGGTGTAGCCACTATCATAAATAATTTGGAGGTTCCTCGAAAAATTAAAAATAGAGTTATGATATGATCCAGTAGTTCCACTTTTGGGTATTTATCTGAAGGAATAAAAAAACCACGAACTCAAAAAGTTATTTGTACCCCATGTTCGTTGTGGCATTATTTATAGTAGCCAAGACATGGAAATGGCCTTAATATCCATTGGTGGATGAATTGTGAAGACAGTGTGGTATATATACAAAATGGAATATTATTCAGCCATTACAAAAGAAGAAATTCTGCCATTTGCAACAGCATGGATTAACCTTGAGGGCATTATGCTAAGTGAAATACCCACTGAGCCACCCAGGTGCTCCGTGTCTCTTCTTGAACTTAAAAAAACAAAACAAAAATGTCACTTGTGTGGTCATATGTACATAAGTGACACCTCAGCTTGAAGGTTACTTATCTAGCAATCTAGATATATTGGGAATATGGCCATAGCCTTACTCCACATATTTTTGGGATCTAAGGCAAGAGTGAATATGGAGGGCCATGTAACATATGTCTAAATATTTTATAGTTATAAATCAAACTAGTGGACTGTTACATAAAATATGTCTATCCTTCCACCTTGACAATTATACCTTCCTAATGGTGAAACTGACAGATATGTTTAAAGTTGTTCTTGTTATATGACTGAAGCTTGGCAGAAAATCAAAGATGACAGAATTTATAATTGTTTACTGTGCATATCTGAGTCATTTCATAGTCATTTTTATGGTTAATGATGTTGGCTAAGTAATAAAAGGCATATATGTATTTTGTTTTCTTTAGGTTTAACAAAAATCACCACTTACGGGATGATAATCAAGATTTTCACACATTTGGTTTTCTATTAACAGTAGCAGTCTAAGAATAAGAACTATAATTGTAGTAAAAGTGCACAAATGAAAATCTTTTTCTTAAAAATTGAATGCACATCAAATATAAAATGAAAATTTGAAATTATATTTATGTATGCTTTTTGAAAGTTACTTTTTTCTAAAATATTTGAAAATATTATTACAATCAAATATAAAATGTAAACTATAATTAATGGCATTAAGATTTTAAAAAGAAGTTACATAAAAACAGACATTTGAAGTTTGATTTTTGAAAATGTCATTTAATCTTATTTTTAAGAAAATAAAATTATTCTTAATTGTAGCATTTCATGTCCATCTATTTGCTTAGCTAAAGATTCAGTATTGTGCTTCATGAACGTTACAGCTAAATTTATAGAAATACAGAAATTTAAGGGTAGTGTGCATTGTTGAGTATTGCAAAATGTTCCCTAGTCACACTGTGCAACTCTTGTGAATACCATGCTTATTCATGAGTACCTCTGAAGTCATGAATTGGGACACAAAGAAAAGCATGAAAAGAATGCTCAGCCCTGCTGGGAAACCAAAGTTATGCAAGAATCTATTGAATTCAAGCTATCTAAGAGGAAAGATTTGACAAGATAACTCATATGGTTATATGTTATTCTTTTAGCCAAGTAATTCTCATGCTCAATTTTTCCACATTCTGAAGTAGTATCTCAATGTCAACAGTAGTGCAACCCTAAATGTTCATGGCATTCAAACACAGCTGCTTTCTGTTTTGAGAGTACAGGGAGAAAGATGTGGGTATTTTCCTGGGGCCTGAACAGTGCTGATCATGGGACTGGACGGTCAGGGTTACTGGTTGTGGTGTGACAACAATGAATTCTGGGTCTTGAATGACAGAGGTGCCAGTGTTGTCTTTAATAAATGTATTTTTACTTTGTTTGCTTGTGATAGGTCGTCTTCTCTGAATTATGAGACCTGGGGCAAAGATCACTCTTGTCTAGGTCTGGTACATGACTGTATTTAATCAGGGTTCTCCAGAGAAACAGAACAAGCACATTTTATAATATATAAATAAGTGTATTTATAAATATATAAAATAAAATCTGGTATAAATAAAAATAAATATATAATATAGTAAATACATTAAAATAAATATAGCAACATTAATACTTAGTATTAATCTATTATATAATACATAAAGTAAACCTATTAGTAATCTATTATGTAATTACATAAAGTAAAATATGAAATAAATAAGTAAAATGCTATATATATTATGCTATATATATTATATATATAAATGCTATATATATTATAAAGAATTGGCTCACATGATCATGGAGTCTGAGAAGTCCCAAGATGGGCAGCTGGCAGTCTGAAGACCCAGCTAATGCAGCTGCAGGCAGAGTCAGAAGGACTGAGGACCAGAAGAGCTGGTGGTATAAGTTTCTATGTAAAACCCAGCAGGACCAGGAGCGAACTTTTCAGTTGGGTCTGAAGGAAAAGACCAAGGTCTTAGGTTTAGCAGCCAGGCTGGACGAATTCTGTCTTCTTACACTTTTGGTTCTATTTCAATCTTTAATTAATTGGATAAGGCCCACCCACATTAGGAAGGGCAGTCTACCTATTCAGATGTTAATGTCATCTAGAAACAACCTCACAGACAATACATCCAGGATTATGCTTGACCTAATGTCAGGGCATCCTGTAGCCTAGTCAAATTGACACATACAGTGAACCGTCATATTGACCAAGAGCCAGAAAATACAGAAAAAGAGCTGTCCAAGTATATGATTCCAAATGCATGGGCTGTAGCTAATGGCTGTTCCTTGGGAGATGGGACATCTGTGCAGAAACCCCATTTTCAGTATTCATGATGGCATAACTGTACCACAGGCTAATCCTGGAACACTTAGTCCTTGTTTCTGAGCAACCAAGCAGATCAAGATGCATGTAGTGAACTTGGTATAAAAAGGTGAGGACA
The DNA here is from genome assembly GCF_020171115.1 of Neogale vison. NCBI lineage: Eukaryota > Metazoa > Chordata > Mammalia > Carnivora > Mustelidae > Neogale > Neogale vison. The sequence continues at coordinate 82,321,170 of NC_058098.1, read as the reverse complement.
TGCATAAAATGGTAGAAATGTCTTCATCTAAAATTGTCTCAACATTCTGAGGAATACTTATAATACAGTAGGGTTTGGTTATCAGGCATATTTACAAGCATGGATAGCTCATTCCCTAATGACTCCAGACAATAGGAAGTGCAGCTTTAGGTGTGTGCACATTTTAAATATACCCAATACCATGGCTGAGTACTTGCTTAGAATGAGATTCACTAGGTTTTTAAAGGGAATTATGAAAGAAGTAAGGTAGAAAATCATTGACTTTTGAGGAACCTTAAATTTTATAAAAAATTCAAGACCGGTCCATATGTGAACCCAAAAACATAGGCAATAGAAACGTACCAATGTATATATAACTACAGACATTTCCTCTCTGGCTTTCCACTCATTTATAATCAGTGATTGTGTAGATCTGGGACATGCCAAACTGATTCGATTTTTTTTTTTTTAGCCAAGAACAGGATTTAAAAAAAAAAAAACCAAACAAGGATAGAAACATTTTCTGGATGCCCATCATGTGCTGGGCACTAAGATGTTTGTTTTATGTGCATTATCTCATTTAATCTTTGTCGTAGTTCTCTAAGGTACATTTTTTAAAAATGAGGAGACTGAGTCTAGCAGCAGTTAAATATTGATCACCCCAACCTCAATGATACATATCATTCAAACAAACTAGCAAGAAAATGCTTAGAAAGCCAACCATTCTTAAGAATATTAGAATACTAGAAGGTGACATGAACAAATATTGATAAATCTATTACAGAAAATCCTTCTCTTTTTGTTAAGAGTGATGAAGGACTTCAGCCAACTATAGGTTGATAGCCTGTTTTAGTTTATTGAATGCCCTCTGAATAATACTACCCTATATAACAAATAATTTAACTACTGGTTAATTTCCATCCGAGCTCTTTCTCATTTTAACCTGAATGAATTAAATTTGACTTTTGAATTGAATTATGGAGAGCCAAAGTGTTCTACCATGAACATTTTTTTTAAATGACCCCACTAGGATGGCTTCTGGGGAGGGCAGGTTGTTCCCCCTTTCTAATCATTTCAATTAAGTAAACTGATGTGCGCTATTAAACTGTGAGTTTGTTTCTGTCCACAAATATGACCCAGCCCAACCAGGCCCTCCTCCCCTCTGCGCATGATCCCAGCAAGAAGGCACAGAGCTGCTTATTTGCAAACATTTAACAAATGTTTAAATGTTTAATAAATGTTTATTTATAAATAAAAATTGATATTTTATATTTTATGGTGTATTTATATTTTATTATATTTGTAAAAAGCTTTCCTATTTGATAAAATAACAATCATTTGGTAATGATTTTCACACAGTGCTCTACAGCAGAGACGAAGCTGAGAGAGATGTGGGCCTAGCAGTGTGCGCCATAGGTCTTTAGTAAGTGTTGCTGATAACTGGGATGGAGTGAGTATGCTGAGTTAGAGATACTTCATTCTGAATGTGGATCAGAATTAGAAAAAAAACTAGAAAAACAATGCAGGAATGAACACTCTGCCCGAGTTAAGGTTTCTTACAGTGTCTTGATACCTCAGTAGAATAGGGGCTGTGTGCTCACCAAATCTTTGCAGGTAATTAGTGTCAGTGATTTATCTCAGAGAAGTCACATTGTTCCTATATTCAGAGACATAAGTGGTTATTTCAGAATTGGCTGGTGTGGTTTAGTTTTTGATCTGTAGCTTTGGTTTTCCTGCGATTCATATTGATTGCTCCAATTTGTATGCTGCTTTGCTCTGTAGGTTCTTGATCCACTTGTTTCTCTCCTTTTTGGCCATGGTTATAGGTTTATGTTTCTAATTTTCAATTTTATTTTCTTCTTGGATTTTCAGTGTTTATACTCAAGGTGGCTTTTTTTTTTAAATTTTTTTTAAAGTGGTTCTTGCTTTTATTTATTTGCCCTGATGTCAGGCCTGTTTGGCCTTGTCCATGATATAGTGGAAATGAAAGTGCTCTATAAGTTGTAAAGCACTATTCAAATGTGAGAGATGATTACAGTTTTATTAAAAATAATAACTTAGTTATAGCTCTGAGTCCTGAGTAGTGAAATCAGGGGCAAAGGGGAGCACCTGATTGGACAGGTGGGTCATCTTTACACTGCACTGAGATCCTTGTTTGCAGCAGCTCTAGCAACCAATGTTGTGACCTAGATTCCTTGCAAACGTGGATTACCGTCTATGTCTAATCTTGAAAATAGAGGCACGAGCCTAGAAAGGAGATAGAGAGCAGCTCCAAGAGCATGACTGGTCCTACTCTTGTGTGATTCTTAACTCGGGTTCAAACCCTGATTTGGGAGACCTGGAATACTCTGTCAGGCTAGGTCTTGGCTTAGATTTCACCTTTACTTCCTATGCTCTGTCAGGGATCCCATTGTAGGCTGTGTGGTAACATTGGGTAATGCCTTTGGTGTCTTTCTTGGTCCACATACAAATTCACATCACCTTTTAAAAATCAATCCTAAAGTGGTTTGATAACAGAACTTTCATCCTGTTTAAGTAATTCTGCCTCCTCAAGAAGTCCTACTGAGTATAGGCCTGAACTAAAACCAGGCTGCATCTACAGTTACTCTCTTTTAGTTGGTGTAGTACCAGGCCCTCCATATGGCTGTAGATGCTAAGCCTATAGCTTAGCATGCTTATATCTAGAGCTAGTTACTAACTTTTGAAGAAAAGTTGTTCTTTCTTTAACTAAGCTCTCATTAGTGGAACTGATCCCAATTTTGAAGAAAAACGGTCCTTATTGGCTCCCCAGTAGATTAGAAATGCAGAATTTTTTTTCTGGAGGAGATAATGATTTAAGAGTTACTCCCAGAAGAGTTGTGTGGCATGTTAAGGATGGGTTTGGGACAGAGTTTTATAAAAGGAGATACCTTTATGACTGGATCAGCACAGACACTTCTAATGAAGTAGGCAGTATTTGAGTCTGTCTTTGTCCTCATATCTGTACCTTGTTATTCATTCATTCATTCATTCATTCATTCAACAAATACTGACTGAGCACTTATTTGGTGATGCTAGTTAGCTCTCTGTTAGATGCTAGGGACATAATTTCTGATAACTGTCCTGGATCTGGAGGTCATCTGTGCTATTATTGTCTGTAAACAGGCTTTAGGTCAGACAGATCTGGGTTCTAGTGTGTGATCTCCTGTTTGCTATTTGCATTACTGTATAAACTTGCTCAGTAACTTGTCATCTGGGTCTTGCTTTATACATCTGTGAAATTTTGCAAAAACTACCACATAGAGCTGGGTGAAAATTGCATAAATTATATATATATATATATATATATATAATCTCCATGCTTGACACACAGTAGGTCTCTAACTCACTAATTGATGTTTGCATCCTCCGTATTCATCTCTTGATCATTATCTTAGACTCACTGACTGCTCTTTGCCTGGTGCAAATTAGCCTCCAAGTAGCTTTTCATAGTGTTTAAGTCTTTGTATGAATACATATATAAGATAATTTCAATAGAGTATAGATCCTAGTTCAAGATTCCAGACATGTTTAAACACATTCCCAGTTATATTTTCCCTTTAACAGTGTGATTGAAGATTTTTTTTTTGAAGATCTTTTTTTTTAATTGAAAAGTTAATCAAAATGGTTATGCTGGCAGACCAGACAACTATTAAATTAACAAATTGCATGCACATAATAATCAACAATAGAGATAGAATGGAACCATAAAAAGATTTAAGCCAGAGAAGGGTGAAAAAGAGACCAAAAAAGCAGCTTTCACATATGAAACAAGAAGATGGTAGATTCAACCCAGCCATATCAACAATCACGTTAAATATAAATGGTCAAAATATACCAATTGAAAGACAGGATGGACATGTTGGATAAAAAAACAAGACCCACTGTGTGCTTTTTACAAGAAGCCTGCTTTAAATATGAAGACATAAATACATTCTAAGTAAATTGATGGAAAAGAGATATCATATACTAAAGAAAGCTGTAGTAGCTGTATTAATATCAGATAAATTAGATTTCAGAGCAAAGAATATTACCAAGGATAAAGAGGGTCATTTAATAATGTTGTAAAAAATCTTAAACACTTATGCAACTAATAGCAGAGCTTCCAAACTTGAAGCAAAAACTGCATGATAGAACTGCAAGGAGAAAAAACAAACATACAATTATAATCAAGATATTTTAGCAGTTTCTTGTAATAATAGGTAGAACTTACACAGAGAAGATTCCAAAAGGATATAGAAGACCTAAACGATACTCTCAACTAACTCGACTTAATTGACCTTTATAGAACACTGCATCTAACAACAGAAGAATATAAAGTACTCTACAGCCAATAACCTAGCACCTGACATAGCATGCTAGCCAATTCTGTCTGTCAACAGGAAAATGTTTCTGTCAGCAGTAATTACCATTGTTCTGGGCCTCTCTAGGCATGAGAAATCTCACAGTATTCCTTTTAGAGGTGTACAGGTCCTTTGGGGCACTGCTGCTGAATATCCTGCTAGCAGCTTCAAGAGAAGGTCATTGTTTCAAGAGCACAACTCACCTTTCCAGAATGAAATCAGGAATTGGATCTGGACCAACACATTGTCATCTTGTTGGGAAGAACACAAGCCTCTAAACTTTGTCCAGACTTGTTAAGATCAACATATTATTGCCCACAGGGGCTTGGCATTGAAAAACAACATGATAACAGTGCCAGAGTTAAGCCTACCCAAAGATTTTCTGCCATTTTTTAAAGGTATCTGGACTGTTGAAATAAGTCAAACAGTAGAGATCCCTTCCCAAAAACCTTCTGGAGATATTATACTCCCTTAAGATAATTATGACAAGGCATGTCTTACTGCCCCCTACCTTTCCAAAGGGAGAAAATTTGAAATCATAAGGACTGTGATAGAACTGTCAAGTACAAGTGTAATCAGCTTTAATTAATAAAATAAATGTAATTCACATAATAGTATAACAAATTATAATATTTTGATCGAAGTTAACAAAGATAAACCAGAAGAATATTTGAAAGGTGATATTTTCGTGGTGCCATTTTGTAGGTAGCCCTATCATTATCAAAATCTAGTGAACTGTCCCTCATGGGAATCAGATGTATAAATGAAGGATGGAGGACAGAAATGGCTACAGCCACAATGTACCTTGTATGCACCTCACCATGAACCTTGGCTGCATCATGTGTTTCTACACTCCACTTGGGCTTCTTGCACAAAATGGCCTATCCTGTGAACATGAAGCTATGCCCAGATTATAGTACACATCGTAATTTATCACAGTCTACCTTCAAGTGATAATTCACCACTTTATGTATAGGATAAGGATGTTACAACAGGGTATTTCCATTTCTCTCCTCTGACTCTTGTGCCATTTTTATCATAAATTTTACTTTTATGCAAGTTTTAAACTTTACAATAGTTATGTGTTACTTTTGCTCAAAGAGTCAATGATCTTTTAAAGTAATTTAAATTATAAGTTAAAAAAAATCTATGTTTACTCATTTAGTTATCACTTCCAGTACCCTTTATTTCTTTGTGCAGATTCAGATTTACATCTGCTATCATTTTCCTTCTGCTTGAAGTATTTAACATTTCTTGTAATGTAGATCTATTGATAATGAATTCTTTTATCTGTTAAATGCCTGAAAAAAATCTTTATTTTGCCTTTTTCACAAAGTAAAGAATTTTATGTTGACAGATTTTTCCCATTAAGTATTGTAGAGATGTTACTCCATTGTATTCTAGTTTGCATTGTTTTAAAAGAAAAATCAGCCTCCATTCTTAACTTTGTTCCTTTGGATGTAATGTATTTTCTTTTTTTCCCCTCTAGGTGCTTTTTAGAGTCTTTATCATTGGGTTTTAAGACATTTGATTATGATGTGCCTTGGTGTAGTTTTCTTCATGTTTCTTGTGCTTGGAGTTTGTTGAGCTTCTTGGATCTGCGGGTTTATAATTTTCATCAAATTTGAAAAATTTTCAGCCAGTCTTTTTTCAAATACTGTTTTTGTACTATTCCTTTCAGAGATTAAAGTGACATGAATATTTGGCCTCAAAGTTGTCTCACAACTCAGAGCTTCTCTCTTCCTTTTTTTTTTTTCCCCATTTTGTAAAGTTTCTATTGCTATGTTTTCAAGTTTACTAATGTTCTCTTTTTCAATGTCTGATCTGTTCTTGATCTAATCTACTGCATGTTTCATCTCAGACATTGTAGTTTTTCTCTTTAGAAGTTGGATTTAGTCCTTTTTATATCTGTCGTGTCTCAGTTAACATGCTAAAGTATTCCTACCTTCTCGAACATATGGAATACAGTTTTAGTAATTCTTTTAATGTGCTTCTCTACTAATTCCACCATCTGTACCAATTCTGAGTCAATTTCAATTTATTGATTTTTGTACTTCTGATTATGGCTATATTTTCCTCCTTTTTTGCATGCCTGGCCATTTTTAAATGGATATTGAGGATTCTTTGTTAGGAGTTATATATTTTAGTATTCCTATAAATATTTTTGAACTTTTTTTCCTGGGACATTATTAAATTCTTCGAAGCAGTTTGAGTATTTCAGTATTTCACTGTTCTTAAGCTTTGTTAGGCAGGATCAGAGCTGTGCGATCAGGGTTAATTTTCTCCACTACTGAGGCAAAATCCCTGTTTGTATAATTAGGAGATTTTTGCACTTTGGCTGGGGGAAAGAGGCACTGTTTTGTTTGTTTGTTTTCTCTAATCCTTTCAAATGATTTTTTTCTGCCTTGGTCTTGAATGGTTTCCTCACACACTTGAGCTGATTGGTACTCAGCTCTAGGGGGGACCTTCTTAAGATCTCTAGAGTTTTCTGTCTCTGTGTGCATTTATCTCCCTTCCACTAGTCTGCCCTGAAAACTCAAATTGTTTTCAGGACTGTCATATCCACTGTCTTCAACTCAAGGAGACATTTGGGTTCCATATGGGTTCCCCTCCTTTTACCATGACCTGGGAACTTTCTCTAGGCAGTAAGTTGGGCCAGTTGTTGGGATCAGCTCATTTGTCTCCCATCTCTCAGCGATGCTTGATACTCATTGCTGATGTCCAGTGTTTTGTAAACCAGTTTTTTAATGTATATTGTCTGCTTTTTTTGTTGTTTCAGCCAGGAATATAAATCCAATCTCTTTATTCAATCTTGGCTGGAAGCAAAGTCTGTAGTATTATTTATAATTTAAGAAAAATCTTGTGCCTTTTCACTATTTTCATTTCATATTTTTAAAAGTGGGGGTAGAGGAGCTTCTGGAGATAAGCCAGAAAGGGTTCCCTTAGTTAAAATACCTCTTTAGATAATTTTTCTCATTGTTTTTTACTTTCAGGATTCTTTGCTCTGCCACCAGAGTGATCATTCCAAATCTAATCGTCTTTTATTTCTGCCTAAATTCATCATGGCTTCTGAATGACTACTCAATGATGTCCAAACTCCTTGGAATATCTGCAGGGCTCCTGTGTACCTGTTAGCCTTCATTTCTTATACCACTCATCTCTCCTATCATACTTTGTGCTCTATCTAAGCCTCTGCTGTCTGCCACAGTAGTATGTATGGGTTCCTGAGTCAGAGCAACAGTTCAGATCATATATAATTTCCCTGATTTTGGGAAATTAACTTCTTTAATATCTTATCTGAAAATAATAGTAATTAATAATACTACACACCTGCCAGGATTATGAACACTAAATGAAATAATATCCGTGGAGTGTTCACCATTGGCTATGGCACAGAGTAAGTGCTCCGTTAACATAATTTATTACTGGGATGAATCCTCAAATGCATCATGTTCTGCTTCTTTGCCCACTGGGCCTTTACGTAGTTCTCCTATTGCCTGGAAGTTCTCTTTTTTCCTGCTCCATACACTCTGCTGCATCCTACTTCTTTTTTCAGATGCGTCTCAATCTTTACCTCATGTGGGAGGCTTTCCCTCACCTTCTGATCTTTGTAGGATGTCACAAGATGCCCCTTTAGTGTTGTTTTGGAATTGCTTCCCTCTTCCGTCTTCACATATGAGGAGGAAGATTGTGGCTCATGGTAAGTGATCAGTGTTAGTTAAAAGAATGAATGAATGAATGAAGATTGCTTCTTGGTAACTGTTGAATAGAGTGATGAAAAGGACGTTTACTGTACCCTGACATAAAATGTTGTTTGAATGAGCATCATAGAGGCACAGAATTCCTAGGCCAAAGGACATTAGGAGAACAGAAGTAACATGTTCAAGGACACAACATGGCTGGTCACTCCTGCCTTTTGAGCTTCTCTGTAAGACTGCCATAAGAGACTGCAATTCAATGACAAGTAATGCAGCTTGTCAAGGGAAAGAGTAAAGGCTGGAGGTGAGAAGGAAAAAAATGCAAGAAAATGAAAATCTTGAGCCAAATAATATGAGAACAGCTTCCTACCCCCATCCTTACCCCATGGCTCAGGCCCTCAGCATTGATGGCATTATCTCTGCACAGCTGGAATTTTAGGAAATCCCTGCCAATATTGACATTACCCCATGTAATGAAATCAAGGTGGATTGGTGAACAATCACTTTAAAAGTTTATCACTGAAAACCCGCAGGTTAGAGCTCTTAAGCTAATGCCTATTGGCTTGATGGCAGTTTCGGTGCTTTTTTAAAAATGGTTTTTATGTTTGGTCTCTCTTACTGTCTTGGTTTTGATGGCAGAAAGTAGAGCTCTCCGTAGCTTTATTTTCTAAGGCAGGTTAAGGGATGTCTTGCTTGGCTCTTATGAGTAGTGGTTTTCTTTCCTTATTCCCTTTTATACTTCCTTTCTCCATTGTATGCTAGCCCTTTAGCAATGCCTGCCTCTTGTCCTGCAGTCTTGCAGTGATATTTGGGTATTTTGATAAACCCAATCCCTGCTACATTCAAGCTACCTAAAGTGCCTGGGGGCTATGTTGTAGGGAATTGTTCATGACTGACTCATTGGTGACAAAGTCAGCGCTGTGCCAGCATCTACTCCTCAGAACCAGTTTGCCTGATGGTCCTAGAAGAAAATCAGAGGTGGAAGACCTCTACATTTAATGGAAGACCTTTCTATCCCACAGATTGGAGGCTGGCGCAGTGATGGCCTACCTGGAGGAGAGCCTCATGCCAAAACTACTGTCTCCTTTTTCCCTTTCTCTTCAGACCTCAGACTGAGGTGAGTGAAAACAGGGGATTAAGTCTGGCATAAATTTGGATCTATCAGTATATTTCCATTTATTGTTGAGCCGATCACAGACTAGCCCTGGGCATGTTTTCAAACTTAATGAAGAAAAGACAGTTTCTGCCACAAGAGCTCTTCATCTAACTGACAGTATCGGTCAAGAGCCACTCTGACTCCTGGCTGCTCTCAGTAATGAAACCTTTTCCTAAAAGCTGGAGATGGTGGAGAGACAGGACAGTGGGTCATGGAGGGAGGGGCAGAAGACTCTAGTTCATCTTACTTCCTTTGCTTCACCAGGGCCCCTGATAAGGGTGTGTGGGAGACCAGAGGGTGAGTTTGGTGGTAGCTAGAAGATCATGGAAAGCAGAGATAGCAGGGAGTCTTTCCTCAAGGGGAATCGTGCCATAGTGGTTGCTTCAAATTTGGTGGTGGTTTTTTTGATTCCCTGTGGTGGAGAGCCAGTGTCTAGGAGGTTCTCCTTCCACAAACTTATTGTCCTTTCCATTTAGGATGCAGAAAATAGAATTTTTGTTCTATTCAGAAATCTGAGGCCTGTCTTAGAGATGGGTATTTCAGTGGTTTGTAGACCTTTCTTTTGCTGGAGAAGACTTTCTTTTTTCTCCCCAAAGGAAAGCTACAACAGCCCAACAGGTAAATATACCAGAAAGGATAATAAGGATGGCAGTTTGGGATGGAATGAGTGTATGTTGGAGTACAAACCCCAAGTGGCCATGTAGATGCACCAGCAATTTAGGATTCCAAGAAGCACTGGGCACCATGAATTCAGTTCAGTGACCTCAAGCTGAAGAGCAGAGAGGTCATGAGACTGGTTGAAGGGCAAACATATAATTCCTGGTGAAGCTAGTCTTCTAATTTCTGTTTTCCCCTTAAGATGGACTATCTACCTGTTGCCAAGCATCTTGATGTGCACCAATGATGGAGAGGGAGAGGGAGGAGAAGAAGAGGGAGAAAAACAGGCTGTGTATGGATCTGTGGATCCATATAGGTTTCTGGGACATTTCTCTGATCCTTCCCTGGCTCCCCAGCAACATTGGTGCTTTCTCTCTGAAGTAATTCAGGTATCTCTGACAGAATGGATTCATAATTCTGCTTTCTAAGAGAAACTATTTGCCACATTGACTACAAAACTACAAGTTATCTTGGTTACTTTCACCTCCCTAATCTCCCTTAACCAGCTCATTACCTAGATTTGTTGAATTACCTTCCAGATAACCTGAATCAGTTTACTTGGCTTTCTCTTCATCTGAATACCCTGGTCCAAACCACCATAATCCTGCAAGATCTGGCAAAGTCCTCCTTATAGGCTCTCCTCTTTCATTCTCATCTCATTTAAATTCATCATATAAACCACTGTGGTGTTGCAGTGGTTTATATGAGCTGCAGTCCCATTACATCACTTCCTCCAATAGCTGAAAGCTCTTCAATGGCTTCCATTGGTTTTAGAGTGAAGACCTCAATCTTTAACATTCTGCATGACCGGCAGATGTCTCTAGTCTTGTCTCATGTCTCCTCCTTTCTCTGCCTCCCAGCTACACCAGTATCCTTGCCATGCACCACCCTTCCCTCCCTCCATCAGGGACTTTGCCTATGCAGTTTTCTCTCCTTGGAACTCCATTCACCCAGATGTCTCCTCCTCAACCTCAACACTCTGTTCACCCATCAGGGAGTGTCCTCTCCCCTGATTCAGTCACATCCCCTTATTGTGAGCTCTCATTGCATCCTGTGCCCCTCCTGTCTCACTTCACAAGAGCAGTTTCATGTTGCCTTGTATGGGTCTCTGCTGTGTCTCACTGTCTTATGGAACTGTCAGCTTCATGGGATGGAGGCCAGGTTTGTTTTATTTTTTAATTTTTAAAAATTTTTTTAACATTATTTAAGTTATAGTTAGTTAACATACAATATAATATTACTTGCAGGGGTACAATATAGTGAGTCAACACTTCCATACATTACCTGGTGCTCTTCGTATGCTCATCATAGACAAGTGCCCTCCTTAATCCCCATCACCTATTTCACTCATCCCCCCACCCATCTCCCCTCTGGTAACCATCAGTTTGTTCTCCAGAATTAAGAGTCTGTTTCTTGTTTTGCCTCTTTTTCTCTTTTCCCTTTGCTTGTTTGTTTTGTTTCTTAAACTGTGCATATGAGTGAAATCATATGGTATTTGTCTTTCTCTGACTGACTGACTTCGCTTAGCATAATAATCTCTAGCTCCATCCATGTCATTGCAAATGGCAAGATTTCATTCTTTTTTTTTTTTTTTTTTGGCTAAATAATACTCCACTGTATAACTGTACCACCTCTTCTTTATCCATTTTTCAATTGTTGGACCCTTCAGTTCTCTGTAATATGGCTGTTGTTGATAAGGCTGCTATAAACATTGGGGTCCATGTATCCTTTTGAATTAGTATTTTTGTATTCTTTGAGTAGATATCTTAGTAGTACATTTGCTGGATCGTAGGGTAGGTCTATTTTTAACTCTTTGTGGAAACTCCATACTGTTTCCCAGAGTGCATGTATCAATTTGCATTCCTAGAGGGTTCCCCTTTCTACACATCCTCACCACACCTGTTGTTTCTTGTGTTGTTGATTTTAGCCATTCTGACAGGTATGAGGTCATATCTCATTGTGGTTTTGATTTGCATTTTCCTGATGAATGATGTTGAGCATCTATTCGTGTGTCTCTTGGCCATCTGTATGTCTTCTTTGGAAAAATGTCTATTCATTTCTTTTGCCCATTTTTAAATTGGATTATTCATATTTTAGATGATGAGTTTTATAAATTCCTTATATATTTTGGATACTAACCCTTTATCAGATATGTCATTTGCAAATGTCTTCTCCCATTCTGTTGGTTGCCTTTTAGTTGTGTTAATTGTTTGCTTCCCTGTGTAGAAGCTCGCTATGTTGATGTAGTTCCAGTAGTTTTTTTTTTGCTTTTGTTTCCCTTGCCTCAGGGGATCTGTCTAGAAAGAAGCTGCTAAGTCAGTGTCAGAGAAGTTGCTGCCTATGATCTTTGAAGGATTTTTATGGTTTCAGGTCTCATATTTAGGTCTTTAATCAATTTTGAATTTATTTCTGTGTATGGTGTAAGACAGTGGTCCAGTTTCATTCTTCTGCATGTGGCTGTCCATTTGTTGAAGAGACTGTCTTTTTTCCACTGGATATTCTTTCCTGTGTTGTTGAAAAGTAATTGACCATATAATTGCAGGTTCATTTCTGGGTTTTCTATTCTGATCCATTGATTTATGTGTCTCTTCATATGCCAGTGCTATCCTGTCTTGATTACTACAGCTTTGTAATATAACTTGAAATCTGGAATTGTGATGCTTCCAGCCTTGTGTTTCTTTTTCAAGATTGCTTTGACTATTCTTTTGTGGTTCCATACAAGTTTTAGGACTACTTGTTCTAGCTCTATGAAAAATTCTGGTGGTATTTGGATAGGGATTACATTAAATGTGTAGATTGCTTTAGATAGGATAGACATTTTAACAGTATTTATTCTTCCAGTCTATAAGCATTGAACGTCTTTCCATTTCTTTGTGTTATCTTCATTTTCTCTCATCAGTGTGTTATACTTTTCAGAGTACAGGTCTTTCACCTCTTTGGTAGGGTTTATCCCTGGGTATCTTACTGTTTTTGGTGACTCGTAATGGGATTGATTCCCTATTTTCTCTTTCTGCTTCTTCATTTTTAGTGTATAGAAATGCAACCAATTTTTGTACATTGATTACTATCCTGCAACTTTACTGAATTTGTTTATCAGTTCCAGAAGTTTTTTGATGGACTCTTTCAGGTTTTCTCTATAGAGTATCGTGTCATCTGCAAAGAGTGAGAGTTTGACTTCTTCCTTACTGATTTGGATGCCTTTTATTTCTTTCTGCTGTCTGATTGCTGTGGCTAGGGTTTCTAGTACTATGATCAATAAAACTGGTGAGAGTGGACACCTCCTGTCTTTTTCCTGACTGTAGAGGAAAAGCTTCCGGTTTTTCCTCATTGAGGATGATGTTAGCTGTGGGTTTTCATAGGTGGGCAAGGCTTGTTTTAGCCTTAGCATGGCGTTCTTCATAGAGAAGGGGCTCAGTGAATATTTCATGAATGAACAAGGGAATGAATGCATGAATCAACTTTAGGAATAGGAAGTCTTTGTTGAATTGTCTCTTTTGAGTAGTAAGGCAAGGTTTTTCTTCTGGGACAAGGGACTTTTTAACCCTGTTTGCATCATCCTCTTGTCACTCAAGTTGTGAAAAGTGCCCAGAGTAAGCCTCTGGGATTCTATGGGAAGTAGTGGAATGGGGCACCTTCCCTTGTGCCACTGGGAACACGGCCTCTGAATTTTTCTGGCAGTAGCCCCTTTCTGAGCAGTATCTTCATCCTTCCTCCATCCTCTTCTGCCAAATGAGTTGGGCCAGGAAGAACTTTTCAGATTCACCACCCAGTCAAGAGTAAGAACACAAAGCCATCACTTTGAAGATGGGAGTATGAGAATGACATAAATAAGTCAGTCAAAGGCTGTGTCCTCCAAATAATTTTGGTGGAGTTTTGCCTGTTAATCCATCTTCTAAAAATATCTTCCAGTTTCTTGACATTCCTCGATCTTGATCTTTACCATTGGCCACTCTGCCAACAGCATAGCATTCATAACAGTCCAAAAGCTGTTTGGGTCCAGAATTCAAGGGAACACAGAACATCATTTTTCCTTTCCATTTTCTGGGTCCCACCCATTCTGTGAAAGGCTAAATAGGGCAGATCACTGAGTAGTGGCGTATGGTGTAGAAAAGAGCAATGGCTTTGGAGATTGATAGCTCTGGGCTCTGACACTAGATAAATAACTTAGGCTTTTGAGCCTCAATTTAGTCATCTATAAAATGAAATTAAAATACTACAGTGTTTTAAGTTTAACTAAGGTAATATATGTAAGTTTTTTGGCTCAGTGACTGGTCAGTTGCTTACTGGCTATTCTCTGTTAGAGTCTGTCCCTCAGTGGCTCCTCTTAGGGTTGCAAATCCATCTGTTGTCTTGACTGAGATGAACATTGGGCTTTTTCTTTAGCGCTGGTTTCTAGCTGCCCCAGCTCTGCATTTAACACATAAAGGTTCTTACTCCCTGAAACTTTGCTTGGCCAACCCCAAAGCTGCCCACTGGAGGCATTCCCAGGTTAGGCCTGAGGCAGGACTAGCCCAGAATACTCACACCGAACTTATGCCCTAAATCCATACCTGGAGCTGCCATCATTTTTATTCCTGGGAGTCTCCAGTGAAGTGCTTCTCAAAGCCTTGTTACACTTTTTTTAAGAGGTTGCACGAGGTAGAAACCTCAATAGCTCTTCCCTGTCCTGGAGTTCTTGGTACTTAGCAACCATGGATGCCACTGGCCATGCTCCCAACAGTCCTTAGAGTCAGAATCCTCAGTCAAAATAGTATTTTGGTCTGGAAACAGAGGGAGGCCGTGACTCCTTTTCTGTGGAATGATTTGGGCCTTCCACCTCTGTGGTCTCCACCAGGTGGCCCTATGGTAGAACTTGCTCACTTTTTGTGTGCTGGGTGCCCAGACCAGTGTCCTGGCAAAGGAAGCTGGGTGGGTCCATCTGTGGAGATGCTCTCCTCTCTGCAATGGGCCATGTGCCTCCTGACCATTTGCCTGCATCCTCCTGCATCTCCCTATCTTCTCCTCTGGTCTGCAGTCGATCTTTAATTTCTCATCCTTTCTTCAGGTGCCACATATGTGACACATGATTTTCACATACTTGAAACAGTCCCAAACATGTCCAAATTTTGAGCACCTCCCAAAGAATTTTGTGGAGGAGGCACAGCTGTATAACAATTTATAGTGGCTACAGTGCTTCGGAGTGTCTCAGTAGCCTTTTTCTCTTGCAGATGGTGACCCAGATCGGGTGGTCTTCAGATTTGGCAATTCCCAGACAGTAGCTATATTTCTTTGCTTTCTTTCTTACTCACATTCAAATACACTGAGTGAGAAAAGTAAACTAGGATTTGTTTAAATGTATTTAAAAAAGTTTAAAATCTCAGAATGTTAGCTATTAGACGTTCTGGCAAGGACACGGCCTTAAGGTAAGGAGCCCAGTGAAGGTTTTTTAAGATCATCTTCAGGTCTTTCAGTGAAGGCCCTCTTCACTGGCTACCTAGATATTCATCATCTCTTGAGATAATTGAGTGTGACCGTGGGTCTTACTTGAGATGGGCAGGGTGTTCTTATCAAGCCTTCTTGAGCCATGCTCCAGTGAAAGGGACTCATTGGGACACTTAATGAGATTAAATTCTGATCCCCCAAGGTTGGCAATGGAAGGGCAATGTGGCATGGTTGGTGGGAGTGGTCTTGAAGCTGGTCTTCTAGGAGCCACATTCCCATTGCAGGTTTTGCTGATCAGTGCCGCTCCTCTCTGGAGGTTATCAGTAGCTTCATCAGACTCAGGCCTGCTCTTTTGCATACTTCCTCCCTTGGCATGATACTTCACATCACCTGATAGGGCCCTCTTAACTTCAGACTCTGATTCCCGATCCTCTGTGAGCTACCGCAAGGACTGTCATGGTGGTTGTGGTGGAGAATGCCCTACTTTTGCTGTAGCTTCTTTTCCATCCTGGAGTAAGAAGCGTAAGTGCTGCTCCTCTTGTGTTTCTTATACTGTCCCTTCCAAGGCACGACTCAGAGCCCAGTAGGACTGACTCTGTGACTCTGCTGAGGAAAAACAGCAGCCTAGGCTTTTGAAAGAGTGTCGGGACAATGGCAGGGTGGTGATTCTGCCAGCCCTGTATCTTCTCTGGCTTTGTACCTGCTTACTCCTCCACCCCCAGGGGCCCGGCTCTTAGAATTTATGGAGATAATCATTGCGTGTCCTCTGAGTCTTCAACAAGGCTTTAGCTTTGATATCTGTCTGTTGTGGTTGTTATTGGGGGGATGGCGGAGAGAAGTACCACTTTAACCTCTCTCCCCCATTAGTCCTGTCCTGCTGATCCCCAGAGCAGCAAAGAAAAATTCCAGCTTGGAAGATGGGCCCTGGTCAGTTACGAATCCCCCAAACAGGTGCCTCTGGCCATCAAAGTCTTGAAGCAGTTAAACTTGCTTTCACCTTTGTTGCAGTTCCCTTAAAAGAAAATAGAGAGATCTTCGAAAGGTGGAAGGGGTGGCAGGCCAGAAACGTAAAGTGTGTGCAATCACTCAGATACAAGTGGCACCACTAAAAATTGCCTTCATATATCAGCTTATGGTTTACACACTCTGGCAGAAAGGACACTAAAAGGTCAGTCGAAAAAAAATTTATATGTCAGGCCTGGAGCTGTGACTCCAAAGGTGGTGAGAAGACACAATCTGGGAGGGTTCTAGAGGGACCGGCTAAGTGCTTGATGTGGCAGGATTCTTTTTTTCACTCTTTATTTTGTTTTATTTTTAAGGAAGTTGCTTGCAAACGTCAGCAGAGAAGCTAAGGTATAGACTCAGGGTAACCTCTCGCTCCGACCCCCGGTGACAAGACAGATAGTTCCATTCATCTATGGGTGAGCAGTGGAGGCTCCCAGCATTTTTTTCCCTCTTTGCTTGGATTCAGGATATATTTGTTTGCAGAGAGGGATGTCATGCTTGTGAATGCACTGCTCAGTCATGTGCCGGGGGTGAAATCAGAGGAGGGGAGAAGAGAAGAGACAGGAGGGAGGAAAGGGGGTGGAGGGCGATGTAGGGAAAGGGCAAGCTATACTCTGGGGGCTTTGAGTGATGCCAGCTCAGATCCAGGAACAAATCTTCAACCAAATGCTAATGGAGAATGTGCCTTCCAACCAGAAGGATCAGCGAATATGCTGTAAATTAATAATGCACCCTTTTAGTGGCAATTGCCTTGTGAAAAACTCTGGGGGAGGATTATTTATCCACTCCCCCTTCCATCCTACCTCCTGTAAGAGAAGGAGCTAGAACATTGTAGGTCTCTGGGAGTTTTGTTTAAGACCGACCTCCCCCTTTATTAACCATGTAACATTTTAAGGTGGTTTTTTCCTCTCTGTCTCCTCCAGCAAGTCTCTATTGATCACTGTTTACAGTTATAATCCCTTTCAAATTTGTCATCCATGACTAACACTGCATGTATTGATTAGTGTTGACGGATGTCCCTCTACAGTATAGAACCCCTGTGATCCTGGCTGGTGAAATATGGGGAGACAGAGAGGGAGAGGAATACACAGTTCCCACTTCTCCTCAGTTTTCTTTTGGTAGTTTCCCCTGTTCTTAACTGTGATGACTTCTTTTCCACCTATGCTGGGAATTGCTCTGTATGTTTTATAAGACAATTTCTTTATTCTCATGGAAACCTTTAGGGAGGAAAAGGAAGTAGCCGTGTTGCCGCTGGGTGGCCGTCCAGGGTCTGTGACAGGACCTGAAGGAGATCAGATTTATGAGGGACATCCATGTGTCTTAACCTAAAGCCTCAAGTACCAAAGATGTAAAGGCTAGTTTTTTTAGGGCCAAATTAGATGTCACTTGTGACTATAAGGACAAGGTGTCTGAATCTCTACTAGAAATGGAGTCATTTGTCAATGGTGCAATTTATTTGGGCCCTTTTTCGCTTACTCTCTGTAGTGTCCTCTTTGCCTTACCTCGGGCCCTTTTGTGAAGCTGTGCACTCACCTGTTGCCCCAGCCACTTGTCCATGCTTTCTGCCTTGGAATGTCCTATAAGTGCCTAAAAATTACCACCCTCCACACCAGGCTGGCATTGAACTGGCTAATATCTGGCCCTCACCTGCAACCAGCCCACTCAAGGGTAAGCTGCCTTGCAAGTCCGGAGCTTAGCTGCCTCCTCCCTGCAGTTTTCCTTGCCCAGCTGGTGGGGACGCAGGAGAGTACCCGCTATGAAAGGACCACAGAAACCAAGATGCTCTGTTCTTCTTCCTCCCTCATCTCTCTCTTTCTCCGGGTCTCAATCTCCCTCTCTCATGCTCCATGAGAGCTTTATTACTCTCTGAGGAGGTCTTTCTTCTGTTGCCTGACACTTTAGTGGAGGACCCAAGGACTAGTCTTGAGAGTAGAACAAAGAAATCTCATAGCTTAACTCTTTAATTTGACTGACTCATGAGGAAGCTGATAAAGCCTAAATTTTGATGTCCCACAGTGTCTGAGGCATAAACCCAGGAAGAGAACTGTTTCTTATTCTTAGGCAAGTGTCTCCCCTTCTCTTCCCTTGCCTCCCCTTCTCACCACCTCTCCATCTCTCTCCTTCTCCTCCCCCTTCCTCCTTCTCTCTTCCCCTCTCTATATCTCCCCCCTTTCCCTCTTCTTCTCCCAGTGGGTCAGCAGCATTGTAGTCTCTGGGTAGGGACACAAGATCCTTTTCCTCTTGAAGCTTACTTTTACTTTGGAAGGCAGAATGATTTTATGAGGAACCCAGGATTTCTTTACAACAGAAAATACACTTTTAAGAAGTTAATTTTCTTTCTATGGAAAGAAAAGGGAAGACCATTCAGCTCCCAGAGGAGGGCACATCTACCTAAGCAGTGTGCCATTCTGTCAAGCTATACTGCTTTTGAATAGCTATTTAGTTGACTCATATGTAAATGATATTTTGTCCTCCCTCATCGCCTCGGCCCCCACTATTGACAATAATTTGATGGGCTGTTTTTTGCCTCTTATCTATTTTCCAAGTTTTCATGGTCTGTTTGTAATAGTGTTTTTGGTTCTTTGCACTACTTTAAATTAAGTTTCTCATATGGGTCTTATTATACCTGAATACTGTTCAGTTATTTGATGACATAGTTGTAAATCCTCAATAAAAAGATCTTTAATAATCAGTTGGCATTTATTTAATATACCACCCATCTTATTAAATCTAACTCCTTAGATTTAATAGGACAGTTTATTGTATTTTCATATCGGAATAGTGATGCTAT
The DNA here is from genome assembly GCF_020171115.1 of Neogale vison. Classification (NCBI taxonomy): domain Eukaryota; kingdom Metazoa; phylum Chordata; class Mammalia; order Carnivora; family Mustelidae; genus Neogale; species Neogale vison. The sequence goes on along the minus strand of NC_058098.1, from coordinate 82,302,102 downwards.
AGTTATGCTTGAGAAGGCACTTTCATTATAAACTCCTGTTTTTAGGCACTTATAATTTTCTCAAGTAGCACATTTATTTCAATGTGCAATCATTTTCTGTTCTCTTCTCCCTCCCTCTCTCCATTTGTATGATTTTTCTCATTTTTTAAAAGTTTAATAAGGAAATGTATCTTAAACTTTAGGGGAAGAGCTGTGTCATTGGCTGAGAATGCTGAACAAAGCTGCCAGGGCCTTGAAATCTAGACTCCCTTGACTTCAGTCAGCTTGATGCAGATGGTGGGGAAGGAGGCTGCTAGCCCCAGGATAATGTTCCCACGATGCTTCCCCAGTGCTTTCAAGTGAATTTGTCGTGTGAGTGTTAAACATTCTCCAGCTTTGGCCAGTGGTAGGAAACTGGAGGAGACAGACTAGAATGGATTAGAATGGAGACAGACCTTCTAACTCCTCACATGGTGCTTTTCCTTTCCACTCTACTCATGGTGGAAGGTGGGCTGTGCGTGCTTTGCACGGGTTGTCTCCCCTATTCACTCTCTCCCTGCTGAACGCCAGCTCATCCCTCACATCTCAGCTCAAAGTATCACTGCCTCAGAGATGCCTGTCACAACCAGGTAGGCTGGGTTTGGTTCCCTTGTTCAATATCTCGTAGAATCGGGCTTTTTTGCTTTAAAACACATATTTCATTTCCATTTATTATGGTCTCTGGTACACTGGAGTGGTCTCATACTGTCTTATAAGAGCTGAATGTCTCTTCCCAGCTCCGTGTTTAATGACATCACCTTAGTAGCCTAAAATCAGTCATGGTGGGAGTTTTTCCATCAAAGAAATGGGCAAATGCTACAAATCAGAGTTTGCTCTGCTCCTTTCCTCCAGAGAGCTGGTTTTAAAACATTCACCAGTATACAATGGACATGAGGATTTGTGAAACCTCTCTTCTCCATTAAATGTAAATCCCACGAGAATAGGGACTTAGTCTATTTTGGTCTGTGTTGTATTCCTGTCACACATGTCTGGTGTATAGTATGTGATCAAAGAACTGAGTTTGTAAAGATATTTGGGAATAGACAAAGTCTTATTTAAGCACAGAGCTGGGCCCTTCAGAGGATCTTAATCTCACAAGATCAAGGTTCTCCATGATTTACCTCTAAGAGTAATTCATCCTGCACCAGGATCTGGCTTCCTAAGAAAAGGGAGATTGTTAGATATTTAATTGGTTCCATTAATGAAATGATTCATCATGAAGCCCTTGAAACTGTTTAGCCAGGTGCAACAAGGATAATTCTATTTAGGCAGGTACAGAAGCTGGATGATACTCTCTGCGTCTTTTGAATTTATTTTATTAAAGAAGTTCTCTTGTTTCTACTACACAGCTGCGTCCAGGGGCTTTTTCCACAGGTTTTGTGTTCCTGATTCTGAGATAATGAGACATTTCGCTTCTATCTCCTCACCATGCTTCTACCTAGGTAGTCACTATCCCTTTAAGAGCTTTTGTTATCCAGTGACATGGGGTCCAAACATGAAGTCAGAGAGATCAGTGTTCAAATTTGGGCTGTGCTGTGGTTTTATAACCTTGGAAATTAATTCCACTCTTGGAACATCAGTATCATCATGCCTAAACTATGATACATGGTAAAGCTGTCACATTACATGAGATTTAACAATATGAGAAGTTGCTAACAAAAGTAAAGATTATCATTAATTTTTAAACTTTTCTAACTTTTGTCCAAGACCTGGACTGTGATTTTGTTGTTGTAGTTGAGGGATGGATGACAAAGAGGTTGAGAATATGTAAGGATGGCACAAGTAGCTTAGGTAGTGTAAAGGAAATGTAATTAACATTAGTGATGCATTAAAAACATTTCCTGTCAGGAGTTTTGCTTTCTGTAATGGAGGGCTGAGTAATTTGGACAACCATCCTACTGAGAATAACTAGAAAAGCTGGAAAAAGTGTGACAAACATCTATTGACAGGCATAGTGGAGCTGATAAGACAGTGCAAACTAATAGGGCCAAGACCTGGGAGAGTAATGAATCTAGATAGGTAAGGGCAGCATTTGGAGCAGTATTCTCCAGTGGAAGCTACTGGAATCCTGGAAGAGGTTACCCAGATGTTGAGAAGCCTGACATAGTATCCTGGCAGTCTCACCACATTGGGGGAATATACGAATTCAGGGATTGCAGAGGATTGAGAACTCGAAAAACACTAGCTTTTCAACCGGGTTAAGATTAAGCTGATTTTATATATATTTGTACAGACTGAAACCCAGCTTCAAATCATCTCAGTTTCCTATTGGAAATGCCATGCTGATGTTTGTAGCTGTCTTTCAAAAGCAAATATAAATCCTCTCTGTAGGAAACAATATACTCCTGATTCTGAAATTACTGCAATAATTTTTTATATACTGCATTTTGCACTCAGGTAAAAGTAACCAAGCCTGTTAAAATATAATGTGATAAGAAATTAAGAGAAACAATATGTAATATAAACAGACCAGAGAGATCCAGATAATGAAGTTATCATATATGAATTTTCAAATAACCATGATATATTGATATGTGATAAGAAATAAAAGGAAAGATTGAGAGTGTGGGATATCAAACACATACATACATACATACATACATTCACACATACATAAATATTTTAGAACTTAAAATACAGTGAAAATTAAGAACTCAGTGGATGGATTAATAGTGAATAGACACAGTGAAAGAGAGAACAAAAAACTATAGTATCAGTCAAAAGAAAATATTCAAAATAAAACATTGGGTATAAAAGAATGATATGGGTAAAAGAGAGGGGGGGAAATAGATAATGACAGAAGATGTAAGACGTGTAATTGGAAGCCTGGCAGGACAAGAAACAGAGGATTGGTAGAAGCAATGTTCTAAGAGACGATGGTTGAGAGTTTCCCAAAATTAATGAAAGATATCAAGTCACATATTAAAGAAGCACTGTGAACCTGAAGCAGAATAAATATAATAAAGTTATTTGTAGTATTAAACTCCTTTAAACAGAAGACAGTGAGAAAACCCTAAGAATAGGCAGAGAGAGAAGAGCAGAGATTAGCAATAGACTTTTCAACAATGATAGTGGAAGCTAGGAGTAAATGAATGATATATTAAAAGCACCGGGAAAAAAGTGACAACTTAGAATTCTATACCAGTGAGAATATCCTAAAAAAAAAAAAAAAAAAAAAGGCACACGGAAATATTTGTAGAGAAGCAAAAACTGAAAGGTTGTGTCACTGGCAGATTTCATAGTAAATCTATGAAATCATAGTAAATCTATATATATCTACTATGAAATCAGTGATTTCATAGTAAAGGTTGGGAATGTAGAAGAAAGGAAAAGGGTAAATATGTGGATATATATAAATAGATAGTAACTATGAAATAATGTTATGTGGGAGGAATAAATATATGGAAATAAATGCACTTTAACAGTGGGGGTATAGTTAATGGAGTTAAAATATTTGGGGGGACTTGAATTGTCCAGGAACGAGTAAAAGTCTCAATTCACATTAGAATTTGATAAGTCAAGAGCATACATTTTTATCTCTAGGTGGCTACTAAGTAAAACGGATATATACTTACACTAAAAGAACACATAACAGCATAATAAAAAGGAGTCTGGAATAACTCAGTGGATCCAAAGGAGGCAACAAATGATAGGGCACCAATTGAAGATCTGTAAGTTGTCAGACTAAATAAAAAACAATCCCAACTATATGCTGCCTGTAGAGACACAGCATAAAATATATAGATACAGAAAGGTTGAAAATTGAAAGATAGGAAAACACCTACCAAAAGAAAGCTGATAAAACTATGAAGACTTTAATGTTACTAAAGACAAAATGTTACTAAAGACGAAAATGGACATGTAATGCCGAAAGTATCATTGCACTGCAGGATGTAACAGATCCAAATTTATAGCCACCTACTAGACAATCCCAAATATATAAAACAGTCCTCAAATACATAAAACAATTCAAGGTAATCCAAACGAGAAATCGAGAAATTCATGAGCACAGCAGGAAAGTTTAACATACCTTTCTTTGTAACTGGTAGAACATACAGACAAAACGTTAGTAAAGGTATAGAACTTCTAAACAATGTTATGAACCAAACTGACCTAGCTGACACATAGAGAACCCTGTAACCAACAACATTATTTTTTATTACTAATTTCTCTTTATTGTTTTGCTTGCTAAAGTTAGGAGTGCTATTTCAGGTAAATTAGAAATTTACCTTCAATTTAAATTATATAAAAACAAACTTTTTTTTTTAACAAACTTGCAAGACAGATAAAAATATGGTGTCCTACTATACATGTGAGAAAATATAACATACACTTTAAAACCCAGAGTTGAAATTTCATTTAGATTGGTCACAATTAAATTACAGATCTTATATAAGGAATTTAAATTATAACACTTATACTCTATTTTCAAATAACCAACAACTTTTTAAAAAATTATAAAATATATGTTTCATAAAATTTACTATTTTAAACATTTTTACATTTTTTGATTCAATGACATGAAATACACTCACTTTTTTGTGCAGTCATCATTACTGTCCATCTCCATCAACTTGTTTTTAAATTCACAGAGAACATATACTAAAATTGATCATATGCTGGCTCATGAAGCAATTCTGAACAAATTCCCAAAGGACTGAAATACTTAATTTATTCTCTGACCAGAGTTGAAATTAAGCTAGAAGTCAGTAACCAATAGATAACTTGAAAATTCCCAAATCCTTGAGAGTTAAGGAGTGTACTTTTTAATATCTGTTTTGTTACAGAAATAATCAAAACAAGAATTTTTAAAATTTATTTTTCATAGTAAAAATTTTAAAAATATTTTGAACTGAATGATAAAGAAAATGTCATATATAAAAACTTTTGTGATGCAGCTAAAGGTGTGATTAGAGAACATACAACAAATATGTATAGGAAAAGAAAAAAAGGCTGAAAATCAACAGTCTGAGTATTCATATCAGGAAGTTAGAAAAAACCAGCAAACCAGACCCCCAAAAGGAACAGAAATGAAACAATATAGATAAGACCAAAGAACTAATAAAATAGCATGCAAATATAGAATAGAGAAATTCAGGGGCGCCTGGGTGGCTCAGTGGGTTAAAGCCTCTGCCTTCGGCTCAGGTCATGATCCCAGAGTCCTGGGATCGAGTCCCGCATCGGGCTCTCTGCTCAGCAGGGAGCCTGCTTCCTCCTCTCTCTCTCTCTGCCTGCCTCTCTGCCTGCTTGTAATCTCTATCAAATAAATAAATAAAATCTTAAAAAAAAAAAAAAAAGAATAGAGAAATTCAGTCGACCCAAAAGTTAGTCTCTGAAAGATTGCAAACTGATAAGCCACAAGTTAGATTGAGTAAGAAAAAAATGGGGAAGGCACAAATTACTAATATCAGAAATAAACAAGGTATGGGGTGCCTGGGTGGCTCAGTGGGTTGAAGCCTCTGCCTTCGGCTTAGGTCATGGTCCCAGGGTCCTGGGATCGAGCCCCGCATCGGGCTCTCTGCTCAGCGGGGAGCCTGCTTCCCCCTCTCTCTCTCTGCCTGCCTCTCTGACTACTTGTGATCTCTGTCAAATAAATAAATAAAATCTTAAAAAATGAATAAATAAACAAGGTGTTTCCTACAGATGCTATAGATATTAAAAGAGTTATCAAGAGGAAATTAGGGAAAATTTTATGCCAAAAAATCCTGAAATTTCTATGTAGTGGAAAAATTCTGAAGAAAATATAATTTATCAGAATTATAAGAAAAATATCAACTAAGGAAATTTAATTTGGAATTAATAATTTCCGTAAAGAAATTTTCATGACATGACCTCACAAATTATTTGTATCCTTTTAAAGTCATTGAAAAATTAATTCTATTTTTTATTTTTTAAACTTTTTAAAAAAACATTTTATTTATTTATTTGAGAGAGAATAAGTGAGAGAGAGCATGAGAGAGGAGAAGGTCAGAGGGAGAAGCAGACTCCCCAGGGAGCTGGGAGCCTGATGCGGGACTTGATCCTGGAAGTCCAGGATCATGACCTGAGCCAAAGGTAGCCGCTCAACCAACTGAGCCAACCAGGAGCCCCAAAAATTAATTTTATAGGTCAGAATATGGTCTATCTTGGTAAATGTTTCCTGTGTGTTTTTAAATTATTGTTGAAAAATGCATAAAATAAAGATTTCCATCTAAACTATTTCTAAGTGTACAGTTCAGTAGTGGTAGAGATAATCACTTTGTTGTGTAGAAATATTAAGAATTTTTCATTTTGCAAAATTGAAACTCTATATATCTTATACAATTCCTCATTTTCTTCTTACTCTATACCCTGGCAAGGATCATTCTGTTTTCTGTTTCCATGAATTTGACTACTTGAGAAACCTCATATAAGTGGATCATAAAGTAATTGTGTCTTTGTGACTGGTCTGTTTTACTTAGCGTAATGTCCTCAGAGTTTGTCCTTGTTTTAGCGTGTGTCAGAATTTCCTTTTTTAAGGCTGAGTAATATTCCATCCTGTGTATATAATGCATTTTGCTTTCCCATTCTTCTCTCAATGGGTACTTGGGTTGCTTCCACATCTTGGCTATTTTGAATAGTACTGCCATGAACATGGGTGTACAAATACCTCTTTGAGATCCTGCTTTCTGTTCTTTTGGATATATACTCAGAAGTGGAATTTCAGGGTTAGGTAGTATTTCTGTTTTTAGCTTCCTGAGAAATTGCCATACTGTTTTTCACAGTGGCTTCACCACTTTATATTCTCACTAGTAGTATACAGTAATAAGATTTCTCCAAACTGTCATCAGCACTTTTAAGCAAAATTATTTATCGTAGCTATTCTAATGGGTGTGAAGTGATAGCTCATTGTGGTTTTGATTTGCATTTTCCTGACACTTAATGATATTGAGCACCTTTTCTTATGCTTGGGCATTTGTGTATCATCTTTGGAGAAATGTATATTTAAGTCCTTTTCTTATTTTTTAATTGGGCTATTTTTTTTGTTGTTGAGTGTTAGACATTCTTTGTATATTTCCTTAGTGTTATCCTCTTATCCGATATATATGTGATTTGCACATATAATCTCTTATTCCATATGTTGCCTTTTCATTGTTTTGATTATGTCCTTCGATGCACAGGTTTTAATTTTAATGTAGTCCCATTTGTCTGTGTTTACATTTCTTGCCAGTACTTCTGTTGTCATATCCAGGAAGTCCTTGCCATATCATGAAGATTTTGCACTGTTTTTTTTTTTGTTTGTTTGTTTTTTGTTTTTTTTTAAGTTTTAGTTCTTACATTTAGGTTTTTTATTCATTTTGAATTAATTTTTATATATGTTGTAAGGGTTCAGCTTCATTCTTGTGCATGTGAATATTCAGTTTTCCCAACACTGTTTGTTGAATAGACTTTCCTTTCCTCCATTGAATGGTCTTGGCACTCCTGCCAAAAAATCATTTGACCTTATATACAAATGTTATTTCTGGGATTTTTGTTAATTTTCCATTAATCTGTGTGTCTATCTTTATGCCAGTCCCACACCAGTTTGATTACTGTAGCCTTATGTAATAAGTTTTGAAATCAGGAAGTGTAATACCTCCTACTTTGTCCTTCTTTTTCAAGAGGGTTTTGTTTGCTCAAGGTTCTTAGATTTCGTATGAGCTTTAGGATGGATTTTTCTATTACTGCAAAAAAAAAAAAAATGGCAGTGAAATCTTGTTAAGGAGTGCATTAAATTTGTAGATCGCTATGGGGTGTTTTGCTCTCTTAACAGTACTGTCTTCCAGTACATGAATGTGGAATGTGTGTCTTCTTTCATTTCTTTTAGCAACATTTTTTTAGTTTTCAGTTTACAGGTGTTTTGTTTCCTTACTTAAGTTTATTCTTAAATTTTTTATTCATCTTGATGGTATATCTATGTAAATGATTGTTAGTTTCCTTTTGGATTGTTCATTGTTAGTGTATTGAAAGACAGCTGATATTTGAGTATTGATTTTTTATCCTGCAACATCGCTGAATTCATTTATTCTAAAAGTGCTTTTTGTTTTGTTTTTGTGGAATCGTTAGAGTTTTCTACATATAAAATTGTGTTGTTAGTGAACAGAAATCTACTTGAATACATTTTATTTCTTTTTCTCTATTAATTTGTCTTGGGTTTCCATTAAAATGTTGAATAGAAATGGTGAAACCAAGCATCCTTTTCTTATTTCTGATTTTAGAGGAAAAGCTTTCAGTTTTTAATCCTTGAGTATGATTTAGTTGTGGATTTTTCATATAAGGCCTTTATCCTATTAAGGTAGTCTCCTTCTATCTCTAGTTTTGAATGATGTTCCATGTGCTTTTGAAAGGAAAGTGTATTTTGCTGTGGGTGGATGGCTATATAAATATGAATTAGGTCAAATTGGTTGATTATATTTTTCTGTTCTTTATACTTAATGATTCCCTCTCTGCTTTTTTATATCAGTTATTGATAAAAAGAGGATTGAAACTTTTTTTTTTTTAAAGATTTTATTTATTTATTTGATAGAGACCACAAGTAGGCAGAGAGGCAGACAGAGAGGCAGGCAGAGAGAGAGAGAGAGAGAGGAGGAAGCAGGCTCCCCGCTGAGCAGAGAGCCCAATGCGGGGCTTGATCCCAGGACCCCGAGATTATGACCTGAGCTTAAGGCAGAGGTTTAAGCCACTGAGCCACCCAGGTGCCCCAAGGATTGAAACTTTTGATGTTATTTTATCTATTTCTCTTTTCATCTATCAATTTTGCTTTAGATATTTGGAAGTTTTGTTATTAAATTCATAAATGTTTAAGATATTTGCCCCTTTGCTGGATTTTTCTTTTTAAAAAAATATTTATTTATTTGAGGGAAAAACAGTGAGAGCAGGAGGAGGGGCAGAGAGAGAATCTCAAGCAGATTCCCTGCTGAGTGCAGAGCCTAATGCAAGTCTAGATTTCACAACCCTGAGATCATAACCTGAGCCAAAATCAAAGGATTGGGTGCATAACCAACTGAGCCATCCAAGTGCCCCGAATTTATCATTTTATCTTTATGAAATGAGCCTCTCAATCTGTGGTTAACCTTCTTTGCTCTGAAATCTATATTGTTTGGTATTAATATGGCTACTCCCACTTCACTTAACCAGTATTAGGGTATTATATTTTTTTCATCTCTTTCCTTTAACCTCTTTGTATCTTTATATTTAAAAGAAGTTTCTTGTAGTCAGACAATAGTTGAGAATGAATTCTGAGCAAGGAGTGAAGATATGGAACAAAAAAAGCAAAAGAAAGTGTCTTCCATTAGTTTATAAATATCTAAACCAGTCTTTCAAAATGAAGCTTTCTTTCTAGTTCTATAATGTCAGGTTTAGAGAAGGAGAAAGTGGCCAGATTATGAGAACCTACAAAGTTAGGGATAGAGATCGAATTTAGGGGAAATTGAAAAAAATCCACAAATATAAATCTGAGCCTGTTTCCAGATTGAAACTGAAATTGAACTGTTTCTACCTCAGAAATGTCTCGGTATAATGGATGTTAATCTTTGCTTCTCTACCATTTTGAAGTCTGCCATGTTTTGAGTGCATTAAAGCTCCACTCTAGAGCTTGAGTCAATTGGAAAGTAGGAATTTTTGGTACTTTTAATGTTCTGTAGCAGTGGTATAAGAAGTAGTAATATGTAGAGGCCAAATAGAAGGGAGAGTGGGAAATATGAAAGGTAAATCAGTACCATCAATACTGACTTGTGCCCTGAGGGTTTCTGCTGAGCCCTAATGACATTGCAGTTTGACTTAATGTCTAAAAAGAGCATGGGAAGGTGGAGGTAACACCTACCCTCCTCAGTGTAGGAAGTCTGACAGAGGCCTCCATGTAAATGTGGGTTTTAAAGGATGTGTTATAAGTATGAACATGAACAAGAAAAAAATGCAGAAAAACATAGCAAGGATAAAAATTTGCCTTTGTTGCTAAGCAAAGGCAGGGAGAAGGATGTTCCTTGTGAATTAATAACTAATACCTTGCTCTCATGTGAGTTTAAGGTCAGAATTCATGCTACCTATGCAATCAAAAAAAAGTTCAGGTGGAATTTATTTGGTAATCATTCTGGGCTGGATTGCTTTCCTTTTTTCTTTGGAGAAAACCAACTTAATTTATGCCTAAAATATTCTAAAGATAAAGTTGCAAAGCAGATAAACAGCCCAGTCAAAAACCATAAAACATGCAAGGAAGCAAGGTGCCATGAATAAAGGCTGATGGAAATAACTGAAGGCAAAGTCAGACTTGTAAAATATTCAATTGTTGTAATTATCAGGTACATAATTTAAATTAACAAGGTTCAATATATTTAAAGAAATAAAAGGGAAGCCTGAAAATATGAGAAAGGCAAGAAACTATAAAGAATGACCAAAGTGATTCAAATAAAGAGTCAAATTGAATTTCCAGAGAAGACAAATTTAATAATTGAAATTTAAAACTCACTGGATAGTGAGAAAAGCAAGGTAGACAGAGCTAAATGGAGACTTAGTGAACTGGAAGAGGCAGCAATAATAATTTGGAGACTAAGGATGCAGACCTAGGAGACAAGGATATGGGAATGAAGGGTTCAGAGAGATGCAAGATGGAATTAGAAGGTCTAACATATATCTGATCAGAGATCTAGATAGTTATTATAGGAAGAATGGAAAAGAGCCAACATATGAAGGGGATTATCACTGAGAGTTTTTCTGAATTATGTAATACAAATTCTTAGAACCAGACAGCCTAACAAATGTCAAGGAGGATAAAAAATAAATCCACTCTGAGATTAAAAAAAAAATTTACAAAACCACAAAGACAAAGAAAAGATCTTAAAAACAGCAGAGAGAAATGAGATATTATTTACAGGAGATAGTATTTAGACTTTTCAATAGCAACAATAGAATATAGTGGAAAAGTATAGTCTGTGTGCTGAAAGAAAATAACTCTTGATGCTGAATTGTATGTAGAGAAAAATCTTGAAGAATAAAGCCTAAATAAGAATATTTCTGACAAATATAACTAAATGACAGATAACCTCATTAAAAGCTGTCCTAAAAGATAAACTTCAGGGGGCTCCTGGGTGGCTCAGTGGGTTAAGCCGCTGCCTTCGGCTCAGGTCATGATCTCGGGGTCCTGGGATCGAGTCCCACATCGGGCTCTCTGCTCAGCAGGGAGCCTGCTTCCCTCTATCTCCCTCTCTGCCTGCCTCTCCGTCTGCTTGTGATCTCTCTCTGTCAGATAAATAAATAAAATCTTTAAAAAAATAAAAATAAAAATAAAAAAATAAAAAAAAGATAAACTTCAGGTAAAAGGAAAATTATCCTAGGTAGAAGGCCTGTGGTGAAGGAAAGAATCATAAACAAAGAGAGCTGTATGTAGGTGGGTACACTAAGCAAACACTGATTGTATGAAAGTAATACCTGCTGGTTTTGGAGTGGGATAAACAGAATATAACCAAAATAATGAAGAATTGGGATGGGGAATCAAGCAACAATGTTCTAGGTTCTTGTGATTCTTGGGACGGAGACAATACTATTAACCAGCTTTGGGGTACCTGGGTGGCTCAGTCAGTTAAAGGTCTACCTTCAGTTCAGATCATGATCTCTAGGTCCTGGTATTGAGCCCTGTGTTGGGCTCCTTGCTCAGTGGGAAGTCTGCTTTTCCCTCTCCCTTTGCCCCTCCCCCTTACTCATGCACTCTCTTTCTCAAATAAATAAGTAAAATCTTCTAAAAAATCAGCTTTGGATTTTGATAATTTATATCTGTATGTTAAAATTGCTAGGGTAATCATAGAAAAAGAAATATAGAGCATATAGCATATAGCTTTCAAACAAATGGAGGAAATAGAGTGGGAAAAGAGACTTAGTCTAAAAAAATGGAATAGAAGACAATTTTAAAAGAGATCTAGAAAATAATAGGGAAATAGAAATATACCATAAAATGGTAGAAATAAATTTAAATATAATGGTAATCATTATAAATGTAAGTAAGCTGAACTCTCCAATCAGAAATCAAAAGCTTAAGACTGATTTAAAAATTAAGCTAAATGCTATTTATAAAAGGTATACTTAAAATATAAGCACACAGGAAGATTGAAAGACAAAGGGTAGAAAAAGATAACCAATGCAAATTCTAATGAAAATAAATCTGAGATCACTATGTTAATTTCAGATAAAAATGTTTATACAGATAAAGAGAGTCATCACATAATCATAAGAATTCAAGTTGCTAAGAAGACATTACAATTCAAAAATGTATCCTGTCTTTGTAATTTAAGCAATAAAAATAGAACTATTAGATAAGATAGACAAATCTACCATAGCATTTGGGATTTTACCATACTTCTTTTAGTAACTGATAAAACACGGTGAGGAAGTAGTATAAGGCTATAGAAGACTTGAACAACCCAGTTCACAAGTTTTTTTAAATGGATATATATGTGGACCACTTCAGCCATCAACTGCAGAACACACATTATTTCAAGGACACATGACATGTGTGTGATCAACCACCATTTATTGAGCCCCACAGCAGGTCTTGGCTAGTCTCAATTTGTCATTACTATATAGACCACATTCTCTGAAACAATGCAATTATATTATAAAACAATAACATTAAGCTAGAAAAAAGCCATATGTTTGGAAATTAAGAAGCGTGCATCCAAGTAAATCATGTGTGAAAGGACAAATCACAAATTATTTAGAATTGCATGACAATAATAGTTTATCTATCCCAACTGTGGGGTATAGCTAATTAAGTACCTGGAGAGAAATTTATAGACTTAAATATTTTTACCAAAAGCTTTAAGAAAAACTCAAAATTAATGAACAAATCATCCTGTTTTAGAAGAAAATCATAAACTCCTGAAAAATCAGAGGAAAGAAATAACAAAGATAGCCATAGAAAGGAACAGAATGGAAAACATACAGTAGAGAAGAGCACCAAAGTCAAATGCAGATAATATGAAGACATTAACAACATAGCATCTCTGGGAGGACTGATTTGTAAACAGAAAGAAATAAAACTAAATTAGAAACAGAAGAGGGGACAGGACAGCTACCAAGACTGTAGAGATAAGAGGATGCCTCCTCTGGGGATGTCCCTTGTGAGACCATGGACCCACAAAGGCATTTCACTTTTAAGTTTTCACTGTCACTGTGTTCAGTGTATATCTTGAGGAGATGCTGCAGGGAACTTGCTGAGTAAACCCAAAGGCAGAAGAGTAGACAGGATGGGTGGGTTGTCTAAGAGTCTAGAAGTCTCCTACTAGAATTTGAAGGTTTCAGTAACACAGGTAGACGGAGAGCTTGCCGAGAGGCAGTCGAGATGGCAAGAGCAGAAGGCATGGTGGCAAGCTTGGGAAGTCAAGTAGATGGGGAATTGGGAGACACTCTCCCTCCACAGGCACAGGTGAGGAAGGGGGGTAGAGGGTGAAAAGAATGGGGAAAAGGTTGAAGTTTCAGCAGTGGCCAGAGCTTGGGAAATCTTTAGCTTTTTACGCTATCTTTCTGCTCTGTGCTCTTGGCTCTGGGCTGCTCCTGATGGGTCCTCCCCCACTGCCCTCTTGGTATTCCTTCTTGTTTGCCACTGCTGTGGTATCATTGCTCACAGGCAGAGCCTCCATATCTACAAACATAAATGGCTATTCTCACTCCCAGTGGTGTATGAAAACCCAAATGACTGAACTCTGTTCCCTTTCAGAATCCTTAAACTTGACTTGATTTGACTTTCTTTACTCTTACTTCCCAATCTTATATTTGTTTTTTCCTCCCTCCTTCCTAACCCCTCTCTCTCCCATGCTTCCTTTCTTTCTTCATCCCTCCTTCCCTCCTTGCCTCACACTTCATTCTTTCCCTCACACCACACATTTGCTGAGTTCTCCCTGTGGTATAGACCAGTGATAGCAAACTTTTTCTGTGAGACTAGCTAGTAAATATTTTAGGCTTGGGGGGCCTTACAGTCTCTGTCACAATGACTCAACTTGTTGGGACTTTGAAAGCAGCTGTAGACAATTTATTTATGAACATTGAAATTTGAATTTCATGTCATTTTAATAGGTCACAAAACATTATTCTTCTTTTGATTCTTTCCAACCATTTAAAAGTGTAAACAACATTTTTAGGTCATGGAACACACAAACATACAGTGGGCCTGTGGCCCATAGTTTAATGACCCCTTGTGTCGAACCCTGGGGAAAAAAAAAAAAAAAAGAGTCTAAATGCCAGCCCTGCCTTCCTACATCTGTGCTGCTATGGCACAAGTCTGTGACACCCTTGTGTGTGAGATCAGGTTAGAAGTAAGTGGCAGGAGTAATGATGAGGAAGGGAAGGTTGTCTCTGGAGGAAGTGACATTTTTATTGCCCCTTAAAAGATTGGTGGGTTTGGATGTCTATAATTAGACTGCTCTTCTGGGTGACTCCTCGTTCTCACTTCATTTCCCAACTTAAAACATCAGGCAGGATACCTGTCTTTTTTTTTCTTTTTTTTTTTTTTTTTATAAGATTTTATTTATTTGTCGGAGAGAGAGAGAGCGGGCATGCACAAGTAGGCAGAGTGGCAGGCAGAGGGAGAAGCAGGCTCCCTGCTGAGCAAGGAGCCTGATGTGGGACTCGATCCTCGGACCCTGGGATCATGACCTGAGCTGAACGCAGCGACTTAACTGACTGAGCCACCCAGGCATCCCAGGACACCTGTCTTTTATCTTTGAAAGGCAGTAGACCCTTTCAGCTGGCTTGGATGCAGCTACAACCCAGATTCTGCACACCCTCCTCCCCCAACCACAGATGATCCTCCTTCCCTGTGATTTGGAACCCTTGATGGATGTGTATGAGTGAGCTGTGCTTTTGGGGGTTCGAGTTCTCAGAACCAGAAAGTTTCATGAGTAGGAAGAGAAAATTTCTTGCTTCAAGCTTTTGGTCAAGACCCTATCTAAGAGAGACACATGTGTGGCCCAGTTGGTTAAGCATCTGCCTTCAGGCTCAAGTCATGGTCTCTAGATCTTAGGATGGAGCCCCACATTAGGCTCCCTGCTCAGAGGGGAGCCTGCTTCTCCCTTTCCCTCTGCTCCTCCTCTACTTGTGCTTTCCCCGCCCCCCTCTTTTTCTGTCTCAGATAAATAAACAAAGCTTTAAAAAAAAAAAAAAAAAAGACCTTGTCTAAGAAATCCATTTTGATGGCCCTATCTGGACCTGCTACACAGTCCTTTACATTGGACTTGACCAGCTAGTATACCAAAAAGAGGCTCTCCTTTTCCCGCTTTAGTTTTCCAGTTTCTTTCTCTGCCTTTCCGTACTATTTTTCTTCCTTCAAGCCTTTGCAAAAGGCCAAGGTACTAAATAAGAATTGAATGTGCAAAACAAACTCAAATTTACCTGGGGCATAATATACAGATTTTTCATTTATTTCCCTTCACATCTTCCAGTCCTTGAGTGTGTATATAAAGGGTAGGAGACCTAATTTATCACAGTGATCATAAAGAGATGCTGTGGCTTTTGTCTTTGAAATTCTAATGATTAGATGGCATTGTTATTTAGAGCTGAGGCCTGAGGGCTGGGGAAGCTCTGAGAAAGAACCTGGCTCAAGCTGGCATTTTTTATGATCAGAAAGCTGGTCTTCACTTTATCTCCCAACACGGTCATATAGTAAAAAGAACATTGACCTTGAACCTTCAGAACTGGATTAAGATTCCAGCTTGACTACTTGCTATGTTTATTACCTTGGGAAAATTACTTAACCTCGTGGAAAGTCAGTTCCAGTTACCTATTCTTCAAAATGGAGATAACAATTTTAAATTCATGGAGTTGTTGGCAGAGCACTATGAGACAACAGATATAAAAGTGCCTTGCACAGTATGAAATTGGAGAATCTTTCTAGGGTGGACTCCAGATCACCCAAGACTCTTCTGAGCTCCCAGGGACCTTGCTAAAGAAGGTGATGAATGTCAAAGAAAGAGAAATTATTCCTTGGTCTGGTTTAAGACTCTGCTTAACAATCGCCCAGCTTCCTATTTCTCCTCATGGAATTTTCTTTAGTCCCTCAATGTCTTCTTTCCCCAGGTTCCAACTACTGTCTGGCTATGACTTGTAATGTGGTTCACAACATGCTGTCCCAGAATATGGGGCCTTGGAATATTGAGGACTTTAAGCTGAAGGAATTGGAGCAATGGCAGGTGGGCAGAGCAAACTCTCTGACCGTCCCCTTTTATCCTGAAGCAGATCAAAAGACCATCATGTGACAGGTGCCCTCCGTATACCCAGAGGAAAGGCGCATCCTTATATTTGAAGCAGATATCCTTTATACCTTACATCCTTATGTGTAGGGACATCAAAAGGAATCCAAACAAACATGCCTTGCTAAATTTCCCTTTGTTTACTACCCTTAACTCACACTTTTTTGTCCTATCATATTTTTTCCATGACTTTTCACTCTTTACCAGACCTAGTGTAAAACTACTCAGGCTTAACTGCTTTTTCAGGTCTTCAGTTAGTTATGAAGGCTCTTCTGTCACATAAAACTTCTATTAAATTGATGAGCTTTTCTCTTTTAATCTGTTTTTGTGAGTATAATTTTCACACCCACCCAGGGACTCTGAGAGGGTGGGGGAAACAGTTTTTCCTCCCTTAAACTTAACTACAAATTCCTATATTCTTCCCTTTATAGTTATCAGTTCATTCTGAAGCCCCCTCTCTGTGGGTATATGGAACTTTGGCTCTGTTTTCAAGGCCACTTCCTCTAAGGAATGTCCTATAACTTCAGCTTCTAGACAGAAAAGGATTGCTGCTCTGAGTTGTACCCTTTGGAATGTAATCATACAGTCTCTTTTGTTATGTAAGCCTTTCTTGGATGACCGCGCGCGTGCGTGTGTGTGTGTGTGTGTGTGTGTTTGCAGTTGTAAATACTTTGAAATGTATGTCACTAGGCAGTTCTAGGCCCACAGTTAGTGACTGATAAATAGTTATTTTATTAAAAGTAAGCCCATTTAGATGGCCTGAATTTGAGGTTTTTCCCTAGGTCTCTGAGGCCTCTTAGGTTCATTGGAAGCCCTGAATTTGTTCCATACGAGGCTGATTTGCAGGAGTTGTTAGCAGAGTGTTAGCATGTTTATGTAGGTGCTCAACTCTTTCCATAACCACCTGCACAACATGCTTAATGCCCAAGGGAAATCAGCCTGAGTTAAGGCTGCTAGAGTGGTCCCTGTCCCCATCCCAGAGCTGACAGATACCCATCTATAGATATTTTAATAGTCACTGAGGCCCTTCAGGGTTCCTCAAGTTAGGTGGCTGTTGATGAATAATTTGGGGTGTTGAATTAAATGGGTCCTTTCTACAGGTGGATGAGGTTGGTTTACTTGTTTTGGCTCCTGAAGTAATAATAAAACTCACTCAGAGCATCATATGTTTAGCTACTGGGTGGAGAAGAAGTGGATATACAAATAATTTGATTATCTTCTCTTTGAGAAAATTCTGATTGTGCTTGTCTCCCTGGATTAGACTGTCTTAGAGTCAACTCACTTTGGCACAGGCCTCTGTGCCACTGAAGCAGAATATCTGTGGGCAGCAGAGAGCACTGGTCTCTCTTCCTGGAGAAGCTTAGAATGTTTGGTTACTCAACAGCTCGCTTTCAAAGTGCCTCACTTCCTGTTAACGTTCACAATTGCCTTTATAATTACTTCTTTGAAGTCTTTTTGATCTACCAGTGCTTCTCAACCCTGGCTCTGCATCAGAATCACCTTGCTGGGGGGCGACATTTGCAGAATCAGAGATGCCAGGGCCCTACACTCCAGAGATTCTGACTTAATTAGTCTGGGATAGTCTAGGCACTGATTGTACTTTTGAAAGACTTCCCAGATGATTTTTAAATTGCAGCTAGGGCTGGGAACCGCTGATCTAGACCAGGGGTCAACAAATATTTTGTGTGAAGAGCCAGACAGTAAGTATTTTAAGTTTTGCAGGCCATGCGATTCTATCACAATTAATCAACCCTTGTTATTGCATTGCCAAAACAGACACGGATGGGTGTGGCTGTGTTCTAATAAAACTTTATTAACCAAACAGGTGGTGGGCCAGATTTGCCCTATGGATTGTAGTTTGTGAACTCCTGCTCCAGAGTCTAGACAGTCACCTTCATGAAGACAAGGCACTGTGCTTATGAAGTTCAACCATGGGTCCTCAGCGTGCAACAGACACACCATGAATACTTACTAAATTAAATTGAGCTCTGTGAGTTTATTGTACTCATGGGGTAATATCTGAGAAGGAGACAGAGTGGCTGGCCTTGGGGAAAAAGTATAGCATTTTGGAAGAAAATGTTTATAGCTTAAAGATTTGGGACAGTTTATGGAAATTCCTGTTGAACTTTGTTAAGCTTTGTTGAACTCTCTAGTGAAACTTTTCAAGACAGATTCATATAAAGTTTTTGTGGGTGTGTATATGTGTGTGAGAGACAGAGCTGGAAAGACAGAGACAGAAAGAGGAAGGTTTTCTGTAGTTTCCATTTGCCTGCACCTATAAAATTATAGAGCACTGAATGGAATTCCCATAATTAGTCAATCAGTGAGTCAGTTTATGAAAAATGTGTTGTCAGTTGGCTAAACTGCCCAGCCTCTTAAGTCACACCAGCACAGTGGTTAAGTCATGTCAACAAAACCTCTGTGTCTAAATGGTTCAGAATGTATGAGTGAGAATAAATATGTTTTGGGTCTTTATGGTTTGCATTGGTGGGCAGGCGGAGCACATATCAGCCATAAATGCTTTTGGGCAGTTGGCAAGCCACTGGGTTGGAAGTAGAGGTTCACAGTCATTGCATCATGGCTTCAGATATGACCAAGCGACCCCAGGGATGAGAATACAGAAGCAATCACCAGAGAGTATTTTCAAAGCAAAACAAAACAGAATACATGGGAAATTCCTACAAGGAAATCACTCTTGCATATAGATACATAGAAATCTTGGCCAGGCATCCATTTTCACTTCTCCTCTTTGCAGATGCATCCGTCTTATATCTAACGTGAGTCTGTACATCAGTGGCAATACAGACACATCTTTGATGTGACGTGGCTCTGCTCTCCCAATGGGAGCTTAGGATTCCTAAATTCTGCTGTCCTGAATGTGGAAATGACACTGTGTGTGTAACAGTTGTGTGACACCAGCATCCTGGCCTCAGCAAGCCTTTAGAAAGAGTGCGTAATATATAGTATCTAACTAACTGGGACTGCTTTTCTGCAGCCTGTAGGTGAAGTGCAAGAAGGTTTCAAATAAAACCCTTCCTTGGCTTTGGTTGGAGTCAAGGTTTCATCTAAAACCCATTCCTTGACTTTGATTGCACACTTGTTGATCTGTGGGCTCAAATGGCCTCTGGAAAGAGTCTCGTGCTATGGGGCCCTGGTGTGGACACAATATAGAGAGGAGGAGGGCAATGCAGGAAAGTTATGTTTATGAGCAGTGGGTCACTGTACATTATGTGATCACAGCGATCTGTTATTAGCAAGAAGCTTATCAGAACAAAAGGGAACATATCTATGGCAGAGCAGCAGGGAGAGGATTTTAAAGTTTTAATGGAAAACTAAAATTGCTTAGGAAAATACAAACTGTTTTCCTTTCTCCACGTGTGACTTTTCAATTGAATTTCTTTTTAGGCAATAAGGTATTGTTTTATCCAGGACAGAACATGGAGGGGTCTGAGTTTTGAGGCTCCCAACATTTCTCTGTAGGATTGTTAATGCAAGTCCCTTGGGAAACATGCTTTTCCGTGCATGTGTCCTGTATTGTCTTTTCCTTTCCCTCCTCCTCCCACCGCTTCTCCTTACCGCAGAGGTAGCAATCCTCCTGCTATTAGCAAGATGTCTATTATAGTGTCATTAAAAAAGCCATAGTCAGTGCGAGGAATGACTCATGTCATGGAGGACTTAATAATTCACTGTAATAAAAGTATAAAGTTTTATGATAAACCACTCTCAGGGGAGTTAAATATAATCCTTAGCGGGTCACACACTGACTACAAAGCTTACATTTGTAATGGTAATTTGAATTTACTACATTGCCTTTAGTTTTTAAGCGTTTGTGTGTCATTAGACCTTATAAATTGATTTATACGTTTCAACTCCAGTATAATTCTGCATAAAGGTACAATAAATTTTATGGATTGGAGATATGGCATCTAAAACATTTTAATAAAATTATTGTTCTAAATTCACTTAAATGGCATTGATGAATAGCTGCAGCAAAGATGCCAGCCTTCCAGAACTTTCAGGAACGGATGAGGTGGGAGTGACAGCTGCAGGTGAGGTGTCCTTGGTGTAATTCCCCACTTCCTTCTCCTTGCTTTGTTAGTGAGTAAGGACCTCTGGGGCCCTTCTGGAAAGGGTGCCCACTGCCATACGGCCTTTTGTGTGGGGACCTCAAAGCTCTGGGTGAGGCACGGATGATGAGTTTGCTGGAGAGAGGGGCCCACTGCTCCCCTCAGAAGAACCTGTGATTTGTGGAGCCAAAAAGAATTCTGTCTTTCCAAGGAAACGAAAAGAAACTTGTTCCAGCCAGCAGCTTTCCCACTAGAAATTGAGAGCAGATCACCCATTGCTTCATATATTTTCTCCTCCAGTTTCTGAAGGAAAGACGTTCAGAGGAAAGAACAACAGCAACTGCAGGGGGAGCCTGATGGGAGGGGCTGCCACCCTGGTTGGTGCCTGGACTCCCTCCCACGGGTTTCAGCAACTGTACTTTTGAGGAACATCTCTCAGCCACACTCCCTCTTTCCCTCTGTTATCAGAAAAATAAAGGTCAAATAAACTGGATTATGAAAAATGAAAACGAAAACCCAGAAAAACAAAAAACTCTTGTTTATTTCCCTGGCTTGGATCCAAATGGCATAAGCTCAAGCTCTTGAGAGGAAAGGAGGGAACAGTCCCACCCTGCCCCTCCCCCAATTACCCCCCCCCCCCCGCAAATCCTCCTATTAACTTTTTACTTTTTCTCATTGGTATTATTTCAACTAGTCAGCTAGGAGTGAGTTGTGATTAATTATATTTTCCTTCTAACTTTGCAGATTCAGGGGCGCTTGCTCACTGGCTCCTGTCCTGTGGGAACTTTGTTTACGTCTGGCAGTGTGCTTTTAAGTCACTGAAAGCAGCACTGAAATTGGCTAAAAATACTTGATAAGCTATACCGTCTGTTTTAGGTTCTCAATAATCACCAGCTTTTTTTTTTTTTCTTTTTCTTTTTGAATGCACCTTCCCCAAAGCTGGTATAATTTCAGTGCAGATCTTCAAAACCCCTTTGTGTAATCCCATGTATAGGCTTTCCCATAAGGAAACTTAAAGGTCCCATTCCTCTCTGGTGGGCAGTCCCCATCACATTCCCTGTAGCCTTTACGCATTAGAAAAGCTTTATCCCCTCATCAAGGGCAGGTTTTCTGTTAGGAAAGCACCAAAGTAAACCTCCCGGGGCCCTCAGGACTCAGTGGGTGTGTCACTGTTAAATGACCCAGCCAGCTGGACAGGTGGAGGTACAATTTACTGGAAACATATTAAAAGTGTCTTGGGAAATGATTCTTAAAAATGTTCCCACTGCTGGTGTGATGCAGATTAGAACCCCAGTGTGCAACTGAGAAAAATTAAATTGTAACAAGAAACCCCTGTTGGTACAATGATGGCTTGTGGGGAGGAGGGGTGGAATTCAAGGAACTAAAGGCAGAAAAATCAGGCTCGGCAGTCTTTCTTCCCCGGGCCCAAGCCAGGCCTGTCTGCACAGGGCAGGAAGCCTGATGGGCCCAGGCTCCTCTGACAACTGACATCTGTGTGTGCTTCCCAGGTAGTGGAGGTGTCAGACTCTGCATTCTTCCCTCTTTTCACCCTGCCCCTTAGTGACATCTCAAGGGAACCAGAGCAGCCTTGTGCATAGACAGATTTGGCAGCCACTTGTATGATGTGATTTGTGCAGTGGAAAAGGGTTTCTGGCTGGCATGGTCACCTTTCAACTTGTTTTTTTCCCCCAAAGTGAGGACTCTCCAAGAATCCCTATTTAAAATGCAAATGACCCAGAGAAAGGGAATAGACATTCGTCAGTCATCAGCACACAAAGGTGAGAATTAGTGTCATTGGAATTTAGCAAGCTGAACAGGATCTAAACAGGATCTAAAAAGTGGGACCAGAACATAGGAATTTTTTTTTTTTTTAAAGATTTTATTTATTTATTTGACAGAGAGAGAGATCACAATTAGGCAGAGAGGCAGGCAGAGAGAGGGGGAAGCAGGCTCACTGCTGAGCAGAGAGCCAGATGTGGGGCTCCATCCCAGGACCCTGAGATCATGACCTGAGCCAAAGGCAGAGGCTTAACCCACTGAGCCACCCAGGCACCCCCAGAACATAGGAATTTTGATGAGAAGAAAGAATTTCTTTGGAGTTGCTTAAGGCAAGCAAGCCAGCATGGTACACTGCAGAAGAGGCTGGGGTCATCAGGAGAAGTGGTGAAGGCTGGGGCTGGGGAAAGTGCGAAGAGTGGAGACAGAGACTGTAGAAAGGAGATGTGGGAGAGCAGCCAAGTGAATTTGACCAGGCTTGAGTAGTTCTACAGATCATGTCACTTGGAGTTTTGTCCTAGAACTCTCCTCTAGTATCTCTGGAATTGTCTTAGTCCAATGGCAGTTGGCCCTGGGCCCATTAAACACTAAAATAAAGCAAAATTTATGAAACATATATGACAAATACAAAAATATGCAAAGCACTTTCACATAGCCCCTTTATTTTCATCTTCACAGTGGCACATAATAGATGGTTAATAAATATTATTCAGATGAATTGAATATGTGAAACAGTTATTAATAGCATTCCCATTTTATGGATTAGGAAACTGAGCCTCAGAGAGGTTAAGTAAGTTGCCCATCAGACAACTAATCAATGTTGCAACCTCTTTCCATTCTTAGTGCCCCCAGTGTCATTAGAAACTTGTAGTACCCCACTTTGGCTTGTCGCCCTTAGGTAGCTCCAAAGCAGTGCTTTCTTCCATATGGGAATGGTATTGGGTGAGGCTGTATGTACTCCGTTGTATTGAATCAGGGCCAAGCAGAGAAACTGAGTGTAATTGTGAGGGAACTCCTTGACCTTTTAATTACAACCTGCTGAGTCTGTTGGACTCTAGGTCTGTAGCCGCCCAACCAGATAGACTTTTCCAGGCAACTTGAGGCCTTGGACAGTATTTCATTTGGAAGTAACTCCTGTGGTCTTAAACTGGAATCATTGGCTCTTGTCTTCCGTCATGAGTGATAATGCCTGATTATTGGGAGTTGGTTCCCCAGAGGGCCGTATGACCCAGAGGTAGTCAGTGTTTTCAAAGTGGGATGAGCTGATGGAGAAAATGCCCTTGATATTCTTGAGAGGCAGCCAAAAGCCAGGGGTCACAGAGCTGGATGGGAAAGGCAAAACTAGAGTGGCATGATGGAGGAGGAGCCGGGTGATAAGCTCAACACTGGTGAGTGCTTGCATAATCGACTGGCGGTGGATGGCCTTCGCTGCATCAGACTAACTTAAAGGTAGAGCGTAGAGCTAGTTCTACCATACGCAGATTGCCCAAACTTGACTGCAAAACATTGTTTCTCTCATTTTATTCCTCTCAGTGTGCCTGCCCCCAACCGAATCTGTGACATCCTTGTCTCTGAGATACGAGGGTCACTCTTTCCAGATCCCAGAGTAATCCAGTGGCTGTTTGGATGGGATTCTCTACATCATTCTCTCCTTTTTTATTGTGGACTCAAGTTCGATCCCCAAACATTCATAGGTCATTGTTGAACACTTGAGCTGAGGCACAAGAATGACATTTCTTAGGGTTACTATTTCTTTGAATACATAGTGGCTTAGTTATGTCATGCTATTTCTCTTGAAGTATCACAAATCCTTCCTTTCTTTTTTTCTCTTTTACTCCTTTGTGTACGTGTGTGTGTGTAGGTGTATCTGTAATGCATAACAACTGAATGTGTGGAGGAAGAAAGTGTGTGACCCTCTAGGCCTGTACCATCCCACAGTTGGAGCTATTAGCCACTTACATGCACAATTAACCAGCTGATTCTTAGATTGAAGGCTGAGGGAGCTAATTGCAGGTGCAAAAATTGCACCCATATAAAAAGAGGTTGGTCTGGAAATTTAATCTTTAAGCCTTTCTTCAGGGTGATTCGGTAGTGTCTTTGTGTATGTGTGTGTATATATGTGTGATTATGTATGTATATATGTATTTATTTTAAGTTGACTCATCTCCCTGGTTTGCTTTCATCATAATTACTGATGGCATCCAGTGGAGTCCCCTATTTATGTCATAAGTAGCTTCAACCAAATTACATTCCATTTAAGTTCTGACACAAAGATCTATTGCAGGCTCTTTCTCTCTTTATAGTGAATTTTCTCTTAAATCTAGAATCCTGCAATAATTTATTAGAAAAATATGAATGGTGTGTGTGTGTGTGTGTGTGTGTGTGTGTGTGTGTGTTGTGTGTGTGTATTTGTGTTGAATATCTTATTAAGAAGTGTATCTGGGAAGGGAATTCGTATTTATTGATAGTCTACCTTTTATGGGGCAACTTCATCCATTATCTTATTTATCTTATCAGGAACCCATTGAGGTTGGTGGGTTATTTCCATTTGATATGTGAGGTTACTGAGGTTCTACAAAGTGAGGTAATCTTGCCTGGGGCTATCCAACTAATCTTCGGTATACTTGATGCCAAATGCTGGCTCTTTGCATTGCTCAGTACGACCTTTCAGCTTCATAAACTTCCATGAGTTGGACAGACTCCATTCTTAACATCTCTGTGTAAATATGAAATGCTGTGGTTCAAAACAGTTCTCTTTACACTGTCTCTGGAAGTTAGAGCTAGTGGTAGTAAGACTAAGGCTCAGACTGCCTATATTAGACAAACTGTCTAGGCTTCACATTCGGGCTTACGTTCGGGCTTTTCCCACAGCGGCACACATTGATGCTGAGGAAGCATCTTTGGGATATTTTTTTCTATGCTTCTTGTCTGTTTTCCATCACCATTTCTCTGGCATTCCTGTCTCATCCTACCCTTTGAATGCCTTGGGATTTTTCCCTTCTCTGAGGACATCCGGTTTCTGCTCTGCCCTACCCGTAGTATTCCATGATCTGGATCTTCCCTTCCCATTGCCATTCAGTAGTGCCAACAAAAGCATAGCTCCAGCATTCCTGCCTGAGGCTATGTGCTCTGTGTTTCCTAGTTAGTTAATAAAAGAATTCCACAAGAACATGGAGATTATTACACATTAATGGATTAATAAATTACGATGCAGCCGCTATATCCCACTATCAGTTTCCTACTTGGAAAAACGAAGGGGCGGGACTGAAGAAGCTCAAAGATCCAGTCTTTTTCAATTTCTTTTTCAATCTATGATCCATGAACCTCCACACGTTATTCTTACGTTTTGACAAGGGCCTTCCATACATAATGGGGCTTAATTAAATGAGCACTCTTCCCTCTTCTGCTTCTTAAGTGGAATGCCCAGGTTTAACGCTTGGCCATCCCCCCTCTTATGGGGGATCCCGGTGACCCCACGTTTATGCTGATGACTCCTAAATCTGTGTTTCTGGTCTGCCTCTGACCTTGAGCACTAGATGCCTACATGAACCTGTCTGCTGACCATTTCCATTTGGGCTTTCCACAGTCCCCCCAAATTTAACTGAACTGGGAACAAGACCATCGTTTTTATAACCCTCCCAAGCTGCTCTTCCTACTTCCTCACTGTTCATGAGTAGTGTCACTCTCGTTGTCACCCACTGGAGAAATTTGCTCAGAGTCTTGCGTTCTCCTGCTTCCTTGCCCTCACAACCATTCCAGTGAGTACATGCTTTTCATCTTAAACTTCTCTTGTCTATCTGATACCCTTAACTCCCCAGAGTAGCCCTCGTCAGATTTCTTAGAAATTACTGTAATGACAGGTTCCCATCACCTGGTGCTATTTTATACTGGGGTTATGCG
This sequence comes from Neogale vison, assembly GCF_020171115.1. NCBI lineage: Eukaryota > Metazoa > Chordata > Mammalia > Carnivora > Mustelidae > Neogale > Neogale vison. Next base: position 82,276,112 of record NC_058098.1, on the reverse strand, counting down.
ACAGGGTCAGTGGGAAAAGCAAATACGATAAGGAACATGGATGTGTTTTATAAAATTTGAAGTCTTCTGGTGTGCTCTCCTATGTGTTATGTATTGTAAAGACAGAGCTGATTCTGGCTTCTTGAGTCTTTGTGCTATTTTCTGGGCCTAGAATGTTCCCCTTTCTCCCCTCTTCTTTTTAAAATAATACTCATTCCTTAAGACCTAGCACGCACCCTTGTCTTCCAGAAACATGATCTAACCATGTTCACCCTCTTTAACATGTCTTCTTTCTAATCACCTATGATTTCACCCCTCGCTCTTACTTAGTTGTCCTCTTGAACTGCTCTTGGATTTCCCGACTTATGGTTTGTTCTTCGTGATCAGGTTGTAAGGTCATTTGAAGGCAGGGGCCGTATCTTTATTATTCTCTAAAGCACATTAGAAGGTGCTCAAAAACACTGGGTGGATTTGTCATTGGACCTCTGTTTGATTTGGCTTGGGACTATAAATCTGGCACATGCAATCTGTATGAGAAGGATTCCTATATCCCTTTTGTCACAGAAGTTCAGCCGTCCAAGCCAAGGAGCAGGGTATATGGATCCTGAACCTCTGACTCCACTCAGGGTCAGAAGGAATGAAGCTAGTGGAAATACCATGAGCCAGTACATTTATGACCCCTTTCATGCCTACTGCTTTTCTTTCTTTCATGGTGGAGCAGGAAGAGGAGACACAGCCAGGTGAATGTCAGGGGGGCAGTGTGGAAGGCAAGTGTGCAGGCCTGTGGTGCAGTGTGCACGTTCCTCCCTCTGGCAAGCACACCAGTTTGTAGCCCGTTGTTTCTGCTGCCCACATCGGCACATTCAGCACTTCCACCACAAATGTGGTCAGTGTCCTCCCTTGCTTATCCAGAGACACAATTGCACAATAAATGAAACCATGGAAAATCCACAGTGCCAGAGGTCTTCGTTCATTGCTGATTTTAAATGAACTTTGATGCATAGCATGAAAAGAGCCATTAGCAGCAGAGAGTTTAAACTACATTAGAAGAGGGGAGAAAATTGTCCAACATTTGGTCAGTCTGCCAAGGTAAAAAGGAATGTGGGGTGGGGGCAAGCTATTAGGGAAGGGAGGGCTTCCGTGTACAATGGTGCTGAAGAGTAGGCATGGGGTGGAGTGAAGTGCTGGGGCCGGTCTGGAAACAATGCAAGTGTGTGCAGAGTCCCCAGGCAGGAGAACAATTCTTTCTTTACAGTTAAAAACCTTGCAAATGCCTTCTTGCTTCCCTCTCTCTTCTCCCAACTGTGCCGCCTTCTTCCTTTGATTTTCCGTCTGTGGAACTTAAAGAATATTTGCGGTGCTTAAAGGAAGCCTTGAACTACTGTTTAACAAGTCGATACTAATTATTGTTTAGCACTGGATTATGGGCCGGATCATGGAATTAAAACAGAGGTGTTAGGACACCTTTGTACCTGGCAAAGAGGTAATGAGCACATGCGGGGTCCCTGCATTAACGGCCGGGCTGGTTTGCTATTATATTTCAGTGGCAAAGAAACAAAATCTGATAAATCATTTAACTCTTATCTTGATGCTTGCTTTCTTCATTAGGACAATATGAAAGCTACATTGTAATATTTATCTTAAATTGGGATATTATTTTTTCATACTGTTCAGATGGTTGGTTATCTGCAGTGTGGTACGCATATTGGAGGACAAAAAAAAGATGACAAGTAATTTGGTATCAGCAAAAGGTACTGGATTAATAGCATAAGCAGAGAAGGTGATTTACTTCTGAGACCATAGATGGTGACCAGACTCCTTCATGACTGTGCGCATGTGTAGATTACAGATGTAGAATAAGATACTGGAGAGTGTGTGCGTGTGTGTGTAGGTATAGTACCGGAATCTACATTTCTAGAAGTCAGAGGGCAGGGTTTCTGACTCCAGACCCAGTCATTTGGGGTCTCTTGGTTAGGGCTCCATAACTAGGATAATACGGGGAAAGGGAAGGAAGCTGGAAGGAATAGGGGTGAGTTACGAATGATCTGTTCATTCTGATTAGGTGCCCAGCTGGGATGGTGACCAGACTTCTCATAGCAACTTAATTCACCAGATCCCTGAGCAACTAAATGGTCATGGCTTTGGGGTCCTGCTGACTGGAGTGAGACTTGAACCAGTGACCCGTAAGCGAGAAATGCTATTTGCTGTTGCTAGGTGCATGTGCTGTTTAGCTTGACCCTCTCACCACCCATCATGGGCTCCTCAAAATTAACATTTAGACTTGTTCAGCACTGAAATGTGAGGTGAAGGAGACTGTCCCACTAATCCTGGTGATCAGACCTATAGTTAATTTTAAAAGCTTTGGGAAATGATTGGTAACATACATTATTTATATAAATTCAGTAAGTTTTAATTTTCTTATGTAAAAAATAAAGCAGGGAAAATTATCTATACATAAGTCAAAGTATATAAAAGATAACATACAGTTTTTTTTGATAACATACAGTTTTAATAACAGATTCTATTTTTCTTCCCATTAAGTGTTACTTAATTCTTACTTCAGTAATTTACCATATTGGAATTACTTTGTGGGAACTAGGAGTCCATTAAGATGTGTATGTTATGTAGCTGGTATTATATGTAATATATATATATTTTTAAAACTCTTAATCTTTAACCTCATTATGGCATAAAGATGTAGGGGATCAATTATAGATAAAAAGAGGGGAGATCTCAGAGGACTTGCAAACTTAATGGCAGTTTCTCAAGATACAGTACTGAGTCTGTATATATTGGTATTAAGTTTTCCATGGCTCAGACAAGAAGAAACATAATTGATTTTATTTGAAAGGAAGAAATGAGGCCAAAGGGGGACTTGTGGTCTCCAGGTTTTGCTTTCAGCCCATATAAAGTAAGCATACTTACTAGAGGTGTTTAATGGTGTACTCAGTCTGTGTGTGTGTGCGCGCGCGCAGTTTTTTTTTTTTTAAATGCAAGTGTGAATGGATGCCTCAGGCTAAGCAGGCTCCACCTCTCAGAACCTCAGAGGCTGTGGGAATGATCCCTGCCCTCCCGACCCATCCTTAATTGGCCTATAGTCCAAGAAGCAATTAAAACTAAGGGTCTGATTCATAAAATGTGAACATGCTATTTAAATGTGTGCAGGGGGGGATTCCTGTTCATAATGCTGGGATAGAAGCAGCAAGGACCTTATTTTTATCCTTTTAGCCTACCTTTCATTAATTTACTTTTATTTTTTCCTCTGGGCCCTAAATGGCCTCTACCCTCTTTTTTTTTTTTTTTTTTTAAATAAATCTAAAGCCATCTTCAGGACAAAGGTTGGTCTTAAGTCTTTGGGTGCATGTCACGATGGCCCAATGACCTAGTCCCCACTTTGCCTCCTTAGGCTGGACATTTTAATCCTGATTTTCCCATATTCATTTCTATTATTTAGTTATTTTAATATTTTGCCCAACAGTATAACTCTAGAAATGGCATTGAACATTGCTGTCTGCAGAGATTGAATTTAAGGGAAAGCTGCCAGACCTTGCCAGAGATAAGCTTCAGAAATGAGCTGGGGGAAGAGAAAGTACCCCTGAATTCCACAATGTTTAATTATAATACCAGGGAAACCCTAATTTGACAATCACTATTTACGTTTTCCCACAATTTATACACTCTGTACTCTCAGCCCTCCACTCCACACTATTAAGCTCCTAGTGTTGCTAATATACTGGGTTTCTGAAATCAGTGCAGAAGTTCTGTAAGCCGAATATGATTCTTGGAAAGTGTTTCATATATTTTTCTATTATTTGTTTTAGAACTAACTCAGAGACAGAGTGAGTCTCTTATAGGAGATACCAATTAGGGTCTAGAAATCATGTATTTTAGCTCAGCCACAATTCTAAGCACCGGAGTCCATTCGAGATGCCTTTTAGACTAATGTCCAACCATACAGAAGAATTGTAATAATATGCCCTTGAGAATTTTGTGCTAGCTGTCTGGGACAAACTATGTTGACAAATAATCACTTGATTCAGTTCTTATGTTTGCTTCATCTAATAAACAATTGTCTTATTCTTTATTATTTCCTGCAGTTTGTGTTATACTGCTATTCACAAAGTTTCAGTTTATATTCCAGAATGGTGCTATAGGCCTCATTATCCTGGACTCCTCTTTTAGCTTTTCAGATGGGGTAGGGGGTTATCCGGTACTTCAGCCTAGTAAAAAGGCTGCATCTACACCACACCAAACAACCAGGCAGAAAGTGAAAAAATTTAGTCCGTCTCCCAGATGGCCCCAGATGCATGGCATTGTGTAGACCGAAACAGCCAGATGGCTGAATGGATTTTTCACTTTCCATCTGGGTGCGTGACATGGTGGAGATGCAGCCAAAGTCTTGAGCCAAAAGAAAATGCCAGCCAAGGAGATGAGGTATTGCTACTTTCCAGGCACCTAATTCCTGCTGGGTGGTATTGTGACCTTGGACTAATTTATTCTTCCAAAGCAGGTCACTCTTATGGGAACAATGATTGTCAACCTCTAGAAATAAAGAGGGAGGCAGACAGACCTGAAGAGACTTGTAGAGAACGTCTCATCTCCTTTCTTGCAAGGATGGGTTTTGTACTGACTCGGTGGGAGTGGTCACACCTTAGGAAGGTCCTCTCCTTCCGGGGCTCTAGAGGTCAGCAGGCTGGAGGCACTACAGAACACCAAGTAAAAATGAACACATCAAGGGGCTTGCTGTCCATCATGGGCATCACTAAATCTCTTTGAACAACCCTGGGCAGTGAATTATGGCAGCATGGAATTGACTTACAGTTTATTTCTAGTAACAGGCAGTTACTATGTCAAATCTGAAACCATTCAGAAAGGCCTATAAAAATATATGACAAAGTAACAGGCTACCTCTAGCTCCTTTTAGCATGTTTATGAGTTTAAACTGCACTGAGCTTGTGTTTATAGAAACAAATACAGGGATTTCTTACATCCCATTCTTCCTCTTTCTCCCTGCCTGGCAATCAGCTCTTTTGTGACTGTGCACTGGTGTCTAGGACCTTCAGAATTTTTGACCTCCCTACCGGAGTCATCGTTTTTTTCAGAGGCAGTCTTATTGATGAGCATACAACTTGTCTTTTGCTGAGATAGTTGAAGTTCTTTTGTTGAAGAACAGGATAGTTAAGTGACAGTTGCAGAAGAAAATCATTTCCAAGTTACCTTTCACCCACTCTTCCCCCCAACGCTGTTTGACACTTACTGAGAAACTAATTGCAGCCTGAGTGGGGCCATGGGACAAATGCTGCAATCCAGGCATAATGCGACACCAAATATAATAAGGTAACATATTGTTAAAAGTCAATACCCCAAGTCTAACAATACGGTGTCACAGACTCATAAGCGTGTAACCATATAATACATAATTGTCATCTGCAGAGAAAAGATCTAATTTTGATAATGCATATTGAGATTGGTTGTCTGAAAAATGCTTATGGCTCCAGAAGGTTTGACAGTCCTGAATATCACATAATAGCATGTAGCCAAGGAACATGGGATGAAGGGAAGAAAAAAAGACTCTATTCCAGAACGCAAGCACTCCCACTCACAGTTTTATTTTTAAAAGAACACGATTCTGCTCAGACAATGAGCAAGTTTACTGTGAAGGGTGATTTGTTCCTGGGTTTCCATATCTGGAATCTGTGTGTGTGTGTGTGTGTGCGTGCGCGCATGTGTGTGTGCGTGCACACGCGTGAATGCACACACGTGCTTGAGCAAAGGTCCCAATCTATCCTCCAGGGTCTGAACTATAGGATCCTGCTTTGACAGACACGAATATCCTGAGGTCTCTGATGTATAAGGACTTAATTCCAAAGAAATTAAGCAAAATCAATGGACTCTTGAGACATACTGTCTACTACTACCATATTTCCTCAATACTAGGAAATAGCTTTTTAGCATTTTAAGATAGCTGTGGTCAGCATTATGCTTATAGTACACTAAACATATCTTTTTTTTTTACTTCTTTTTCTTCCTAAACACTTTTTGAATCAAAGACATATGTTCCAATCCACGATACCTTAGAGTTAAGAAGATATTATAATAATATGTGTGGTAGTTACTATTTATTGGACATATGTGGTGTCTTTAGTATATTAGAAGACCTTTGACAAATGTTTCATTTTGATCTCATTTCCACCGTATGGAGGAGCTAATGTTATTTTCATTTTACAGATGAGGATTCCAAGGCTCATAGCCACTGAGCTCTATGAAAGGTTTTCCCTGTATTTGAGGATCTGGCCATCTCTGAACGTGTCACCTCATGGCAAGGTATAGTTGCAATAGAGTGAATTGTTACCGTACTTGTAAATTTGATAGGGTCCACTGACCTGGACTCCCTGATCCTTGAATCTTCTTAGCTCCTATAGACTTGGACTCTACTTGGTCATTGATGTAGCTCTCATAACTAGAAGGTTTGCACCTCTTTCAAACTTCAGGACGTTTATGCTTCTTGCCTCATTTTATTTACTTGAGGTTGCTCTGTGAATATGCATTTATAACCATGCCTCAAGTCCCTTTACTGGATGAAGGCTTCTCAATGGCAGGGCCATTTCTGTGACCCTTCGTGAATCACACCATCAGTGCATTTAGTTTGCTTATGGTGTGTGACATTAAATACGTGTGGAATAAGCCTGTAGTGTTAAAAGAATAACAAACATCGGGCTAGTGCCATTTAAGGAGGATGAAAGGAACTTTGAGGTCATCAACCTTGCTTCTCATAGCATCTGACTCCGTATGGCACTTCCTTTCATTAATTCGTTCATTTCTTCCTCAGATTTTTGTGGTACATGGTTCTGTGTTCAAAGCATTGGTCAGATGCCCTGAGGAATACAGAGAGAAATATGAAATAAAACCTGTCCTGGAAGGGATTAAAATGTAGTTGATGAGATCATGCAAATGTAAATATTAGAGGAGACTTGTGGTTTTGTGAGGCCTGTATAAGAGGTTAGAATTTTTAAATTATTATTTAAATATCTATCAGTCAATGTAGAACATGTTAATTGCTCTGGGAGTTCAGAGAAGGGAACAATGTCAATGTGGCTGATTGGGGAGGACATTTTTTTTTTTTTTGAGGGGTGGTTGTACATGTGAAAGTGAAGAACGGCAGAAGGAAACAGCAGAAGAAAGTCAGGGTCTTGTACAGCAATCATTTCCACTTTAGCTGCAGTTGGAATGCTGGTTCAAGAGTGACCACAGTTGAGATATTTGCTTGGGGAGAATCTTGGAGGACTTTGACTGGCAGGCCAAGATGTCTGGGGAGCTGCTGAGAGTGTTTGAGGAGGGGAGATGCCTCATTGGGTCTGTGGTCTTGGAGGATGAACTTGGCTTCTGGTACTGATGGTTGTTTCAGGATGCCTCAAGCCCAGGAATAGGAAGTATCAGGGGAGAATGAAGATCATCAGATTACCATTCAGAAAGATGCTATTTTGTTTAAATAGGTTTAAGGTATTTTTAAAAAATGGTAAAAGCTTCTCTTAAAAAACTGGCTTTGTTAAAGCCGGTTTTCTATGCTGATAATGGAACTGAAGACCTCCATTGGATGACGAGGATGTGGTCACTAGGAATGCATGGAGGAAGCTGGAGTTGGAGAGCAGGCACCTGAGGCAGCCACATACAAATCCTGCCTGGGAGATGGAGCCACAGGGGCACGGCTGCTCTGTGGACAGCAGATCTGTGGAAGCATACTAGATTCTCTGAGAAAAATGGGGAAGCAGGGAAGAGCACAGCAGGAAAGTTGTCTTTATTAAGTTCCTCTGTGTATAGGCAGGATGATGTAATGCTGCTGCTTATTTATGCTGATTCCTTAAATCTCTACAATATTCCAACGAGGAAGGTGTTATTATCCCCATTTCACATGAGAGAAAAAACGAGGCTCAGAGAATTTTAGTGACTGACTTGCCCAAGCTATGTAGGGAGCACATTTTTTCAAGCTTCTCAGGGGATTTGGGTGAAGGCAGGTATAGCTTCATCTGGAGAGGGTCAGGCCAGTGTACCCTTTCCACCAGTCATGCAGTATGTCCCTGTGGGTAATAAGGATGCTAGGCAATGGGACTGTATTAGATGATTAGATGATTGCTCTATGCCAAGTGTAGTTAGTGCTTCCACGTGGACTATTTAATCCTTGTAGCAACTGTGGTTGCCCCTCTTTTACAGATGAGAAGACTGAGGCCGAGAGGGAGGGGATAAGTAACTTGCTCAGAGCCACATGGCTACTGAGTGATGGTGGTTTGATGGTGGTAGCACTGGCCCCACTAGGCGATGCTGCCAGAAATCCTAGAGAATTCTCCTCAGGCGCTGGAGAAAAAAGAGAAACAAATTCTTAGTGCTACTTGCTAACAACTGGCCTTAAAAGTTGATCCATCAGAGGTACTGACAACAGGGTAAGAGAGGTAAGAACTGTGTAGTATAGTTAGTGAAGTCTTTTTACTTAGAAATAGCCAGTGGGCTATTATTTAGGGTTGCTGGATTTAGCAAATAAAAATACATGATGCCTTGGGATGCCTGGGTAGCTTAGTTGGTTGAGTGTCTGCCTTTGGCTCTGGTTGTGATCTCAGAGTCCTAGGATCTAGTCCAGATGTTGGGCTCCCTGCTCAGCGGGGAGCCTGTTTCTCCTCCTTTTGCCTGCTTCTCCCTCTGCTTGTGTGCTCTCTCTCTCTCTTTCTTTCTCTGACAAACAAATAAATAAAATCTTTAAAAAAATACATTATGCCCAGATAATTTTGAACTTCAGATAAACAGAAATGATTTTATTTTAGTACAAATATGTCCTAAATACTTCACAGGCCATACTTGTACTAAAAATTTATTCCTTGTTATCTGAAATTCAAATTTAACTAGGAATCCTGTATTTTCTCTGGCAACCCTAACATTGTTAATACTGTCAGTTGCTAGGTAAGGATTTCCTTGAACTTCTATGTCTCCTTCATAGCATTAGACAAAGTCAAGTATTATCTAAAATGGCAAAATAATAATTATGACCAAAGAATCACAGGGAAAAGAGTACAGTGGAGAATGGTTACAGCTTTGCTACTCTTTGCTGGACAGTGACTATGTTCATCTGAAGAGCAGGCTAGGTTTTTGCGTCTTGCCCACAAGACATCAGAGGAAGCCACTGAAGCCATAAGCTCAGATTTGGGAAGTCTCGGTGCTGTGAAGATTTGGGAAGCAAAAAGCGGAGGATTGCCCTAAATGGGCTTTTTCTGATGTAGATCTTCAAGAGGAAGTAAAAAAAGGGGATATTAGAGAGTTGAGGTGATGTATTTCTAAGTAGAGGAGAGCAGACATAGACATACAAAAGGACAGAAGGAAAAGCTCCTCAGAGCTGTTGTGGGGGGGTCCACTGACTTGGAAATTGGTTGGAACGTATCACAAAGAGCTAAGTAAGTAACTAAATACAATTTAATGGGTACAAAGTACTAAATTGTTCTGGGTTAAAGAGTGTCCTCTCAAAATTCATGTCCCTAGACCCTGTGAATGTGACCTTAATTGGAAATAGGGTCATTGCAGATGTAATCAAGTTAAGATGAGGTTATACAGAATAGTATGGGCCCTAAGTCCAATAGGGCTGGTGTCCTCATAAGAAGAGGAGAATTTTAGACATGGGATGCAGACACACAGGGAGAAGGCCATGGGAAGAAGGAGCCAGACATTGGAATGATGATCTGCCGGCCAAGGGATGCCAAGGATTTCTGGTGATCACCAGAAGCTATAAAGAGCAAGGAAAGATCCTCCCCTAGAGTCTTTGGAGAAAGCATAGACCAGCAAAAACATCTTGATTTTGGATGTTTAGCCTCCAGAATTGTGAAAATGAATTTCTGTTGTTAATAGCCACCCAGATTTGGTCATTTATTATGGCAGCCCTAGAGACTAATAAAAGTATATGCCCAATTCTGTTATTACCTTCCATACAAATAAAAAGATCAAGTGCCATTGAGGAAAACTAGGGAGGAAAGACAATTCACCACACATTTCCTACTTTAATTAGCCTCTAAAACAGACTCAATCACAAAAGACTGGGGTCAGCAAACTTCCTGTAAAGGGTCTGATAGTAAATATTTCAGGCCTTGCCGGCCATGGGTTCTCTGTGGCAACTACTCAATGCTGCCATTGTAGAGTGAAAACAGGGTAAGCAATACGTAAACAAACGGGCATGGCTGTGCTCCAGCAAAAGTTTATTTACAAAAACAGGTGCTGAGCTAGTGGTTTGGATGTGGTCCATGGGCTATGATTAGCCCAACTCTGACAAAGGACATGGATGGCTTTTGCAGACCTCCCTTGTCTTGTAAATATGTAGACATTTATTGCTGGCTACACCAAAAGTCCACTTATATGACTTTGGCTTCTTGCATCTCTGGTGGCCCTGAAAATTGTAGGATGAATATTTCCTCAGGCTAAGTGACATCTCAGTGAGTGTGTCTTTCAATATTAGTTACTTACGCACAGGCTGCCACTGTTCAGGGTGTGCAGAGAACTTGCCCGTTACAGCCACTCTCAGAACCAGGATTTGAGCCAGCCAAGGCAAGCGGACTCATTTCTTCTTAGCTAAACCTCACTTAAATCCTACATGTGGTTCCCCAGTTTGATTGCTCACCTTGTTCCCAGACTTGGTTATGAGCAATGTTTCATTTATTCTAAGTCAAATTTACCTTCAGAAGATAAAATTGCTACTTTTGGGGGCTTTCCAATGAATTTGCCAAAGAATCTGACAAGGAGTCCCCATGAAGAGTTCCAGACTCTTCTTCTTCTGGTGACATTAGTAGAGTAAAGGCTCCACTTCCCAGGACAGCTCTTGGAACAGGATGGAGCCTCAGCTGCATGTGTAAATGGAGTGAGGCTTATGTAAAGCTGGTTTCCATCATCTTCCAGACTCCCTTCATTTGACTGGCCCCCAGTGTAGGACGCACACATGTGCGTGCTGCGCACTATGGGCAGAGCCATTCCAGAGACACGGGGACACACGACAGCTTTACCCCTACAACCACCACCTTTACTTCTCTGCCAGTTACCCAATGCCTCTGAAAAGAGATCCCTCTTGGGGAAGCTTTTCCAAAAGCATCGGCAACTTCCAGACCTCGATCTTTTCTCCGCAGAGGTGCAGCTGTACACATGACAGTTTATCAGTCCTGAGACGAGCTGCTTCCCCTACTCACTGCTGTGGACGTGGGCCTCAGAGGAGCCCTTCTGGCTGATATTGCCGGACATTTTCTTACCCTCTCCACTTTAGAGCATTAGTTTCCTGCTCTCCACAGTGTTCGTTCTTGTCAGAGGGATGTGGAGTGTGTGAGAGCATGGAGCACCCGAGACTCACTCAAGGCTGTCACATGTGATTTCATCTCATTTTCTGAGGCACTGGAGGGAGGAATGCTGGGTTTCATTTGAAAGTTGGGTCTCACGTGGTTGCAGGAAGTGTTACTCAGACCGTCCGTCCACTTCCACTAAGTTTTAAAATTAAAGAAAATGTAATGTGTTATGCTTTATATTATAATATATATCATCATATAAAAATTATAGTACATCTATATAGTATATGTTATGATAATTATGTCACTATTAATTATTAATTCTGGAGATGATAGGACTTTGAGGACTCCCAAAGGATAATCTTTTTATGTGGAAAAGCACCTTAGGTTTGCTCAAGTAGAATATTCCCCAGGAGCAACACAACTAGAATGATATCTGCAAATAGCGTAGCTTTACCCAGCTTCTGAGCTGACCCCAGAGTGTCTACATAAAGGTACCACATTAATGAAATCATTTGTCTGTGTTTTGAATCGTGTTTATCTGCTGGAGAAGTAGTGACATTTGTGAAACAGTTCCCATATAGGACCTTAGACTAAAGTTTCTCTGCAGGCTGAATGCTAGTAATGTACACCTTAAACCCTCTGGAGCCTGTGGTTCGGTGAAATACACTTCCTTTTGGTTAAGAACTAGCTGGCCAGATAGAGAACAAATATCAGTAATTTTTTCTTGTTCCAACAAGTAGATTTATGGACTGTCATTGCTAAATACATATAATTAGTCCATGAAGGAAGACAGAGGTAATTCGGGCGCTGCTGAAGCAGGAAACATGTGTACACCTTTGTTCATGTGGCATTTCATGGAGGACTAGGAAAGAAGGCAGTGTGTTGTCATGGAGTGAGGTTAAAGAACCTCTCGCTGGCATTCAAAGGGCAGAGTTGGAAGGCAGCTTTGAGGGTCTCATCACTGATTCATGTATTTAAGTGAACTAAAAAGGTCCTCTAACCCAGTAGCGCATGTGGTATGTGGGGCCTCTTTGGCCCAGAGGGGGCTGACTTTGAGAAAGCCATGCTGACCTTTTTCATGATATGAGCTTCCTCAGCAGAGGTTTCAAGACAACTCCACCATCGTCCATTCCTGGGTTACTTAGGATTACTCAGCAAGGCATTTGGAGAGCCATCTGATCGAGTTACCGAGCCCATCTGCACCTGCTGGTTCCTTTGCTGATGCTCATCTCCTAAAGGTCTATGGGTAGGGTCAGAAAACTTTTTCCGCAGAAGTTCAGACAGTAAATATTTTGGGTCTTGTGGGCCATGCAGTCTCTGCCACAACAACTTAAAACTCTGCCACTGTAGTGGGGATGTAGTCATAGACCAAGTACGTAAATGAACAGGCACAGCTATGTTCCAGTAAGACTTTATTTACCCTAACAGGCAACATGCAGGAGTTGTCTTATATACCATAGTTTGCTGTCCCCTGGGGGCAGAAGGTTTCTGTTCTCAGACACTAGCAAATCTTGTATTTTGGGTTTAACTTGGAACACTACAAAGATCAATAAATGAGGAGGCATGGGCTCTAATGTCCATTCTGCCATTGCTTGTGGTAACTTCCTTAACCTCGCATGCCCCAATTTCATCATCATAAAACAAGTTTAGATTAAATGATCTCTGAGGTTCCTTGCAGCTGGAAAATTCTGATTGAAGAGTTGGGTGTTCCAAATTTTGGGCTCTAGGGAATATTCTTCCTCACATCTTCAATCATTTTGGGTTCTTAACAGCAATGGTGGTGTTAGGAGGTGGGGAGAAGCTGGGAGAGAGTGATGCTTTATACAGTGCCTGTTCCCTGGAGCAGTGCTCTGCTTCCCAAACCTGGACTTGGGTCATTGGTATCTAGCGCCCCAATTATTCTTTCAGCAAATCCCATATTCAGTACATTCTTCACTGGCACCATTTTTCTTTTTTTCACCCATGACAGCAGAATCAGGAAGTACTTTGTTTCCCACTTTTCTTCTTTTGCCCCTAAAAATGAGTTCTCACTTTGTGCAGCTACTGCACTGTTTATTTGAGGGACTATTCTCCCAAGTGGAATGGGGTGGAGCCTACACTTCATGTCAGTAAGTCTTTTCTCACAGGACCTAGTGCAGTGAAGAGCATACGGTAGTACTTACTACATCCCTGCTGGCTTGAGTTCAGGGAAAAGTGTGATAGAGCCCTGTCCTCCATTACTCCACATTCAACGGAGAGATGGATGGAGAGAGCTTATGGGATAAGCTCAGGGTAGGTCACAGAATTGATGGTACAATGTTGGGAGCACTCTTGTGTACAACGTTGATACTCTGCCCACATACCCTCAGATCCTTTTTTTTACCATTTTTGTGCACCACCAGCCACTTAGTTTCTGACAGTCAGGAACTGTAGCTTGCCTTCTGGACTGTCTTCAGACTGTCAGAGCCTGCTTTTTTTGCTCATGGTTTGGAGAGCTGAAAAGTACCTGGGAATTCAGATCTCCTCAAGGAATCCTTGACCAGTAACAAACAGGCCCAGGGATATGAAAAACCCAATTTCTTGTCTTCTGGTGACTCTGAGATACAGCTCAGACTCTATAGAGTTCCTCTGAGGATCAGGCTGAAGCTACCTTCCATGAGACTTCACCTGAAATCCAGCCCTTTTCTGGCCATCTCCCCTTTCTTGTCCTGATTCTCCCATTCCCCCCCAGATTTGCCCTGGGAAGACCCTACTCATAAATCACAGATGTGCACTCATCCTCATGGAAAGTCCAATTCTAGGGAATCCCCTGAAACAAGAGCCTCGTATGTTGCAGCCACTCTGTTAGGCACTTGACACATTTTATCATGCTCTTTGGCCCAATCCTGCAGGGCAGGTACCACTGTCCCCATTTTGCAGATGCGGAAACTGAGGTCCAGAGAGGGGTGACTTTGCCAGTTTATTCCAGTCAGAAGGGGCAAATCCAGAATTCCAAGTTCAGAAGTCAGACTATGTCTCTAGAATTCACACGCTTTCTACTCTGAGGTTTAGTTTGCTACAAACGGAGCAAACCACTGAGGGAAGTTATCACAAAGATACCAGAGGGTCTTTGCAGTTTTACCTCAGAGGGATATCTGCCTTAGAAAGAGCGCTTTCCTACATGCCAGGATCTGAGCATCTTCCCTCCTCCTGAGAGAGCTGGATGACTTGGACAACTGGAAAAGGTGTCTTTTATTATTTATTTATTTATTTCAATACAGACCCCCCCACACTATGTAAAATGGCAACTGCCAGAAATACTGTCTTCGTCTCTCTCCAAGTGCCAGTAAAAAAATTAAGTTATGATTCTACCCTCTGCTGAAATGGGCTCTTTCCTGGGAGTGGAATAGTTACGGTCCTAGTGCATGAACTATTCATCACAGTGGCATTGGCAAATGTTCGCACATGCTAACTTTCCCCCAGTGCATCTCTTGCATTTCCACAGCTAATGGTTAAACAGGACTTGGACCCATATTTGCATCTCTCCCAGCCTCTGGCAGTTTGATTATTAGTGTAATAAATATACAACATTTAATAACTCTTCACTTTTCCACTTTGAAACCATTAGTTGTCTCCAGGTTGACTACGAAGAACTTCAAATTCGATTCATTAACATTTCCTTAAATAGTCCTCTTAACAATGCAAGTCTGGCTTTCCCATTATGTCCTGTCACTAATAATGGTTTTTACTTCTTAACCTATTATTAATTAAAAAATAAAAAAAAGAGCCCTCCAGTCTCTCCATTTCTGAGTAAGGTTTATATCCTCTCTGTGTGAACTGCAGAGAGGCCTTTAGAGTGTGGTTTGTAGTGTTTGATAATTGCTATCAAAGTAAATAATTTAGCTGGTCAGACAGAGTGCACTTCTCCCCGCCTCGAGTGGACGGCTTAAGTCGAGACCAGTCGGGCAAACCAAACCAAAGGCAAGGAGAATCAGAGCGGCATGAAACCTGGGTTTGGAGCTAACAGGAAAAGGTGGCCTTCTGTAAGGAATGCCGCAGTGACCTCTGTCACTTGCCGTGACCTGGGACACTGCTCTCCTTCCCAGTCTGCAGTCAGGCCGGGATGTCTGGACCCCAGAACTTCTGCAGACAGAGGCATCTTTCCCCAAAGGCTTTCAAGATTTTGCCATGAAGGACAAATGAACAGGCACAGATCCTCTGGACGCCCTAATCTTTTCTTTCTCTACTTCAAAGCCTTCAGAGTTGCCTCTGAGCCTGTAATTACCCTGGAGGTATTTTAGACTTGAAGCGACACCAGCAAAATTGCACTTCCTGATCATGGGAGTCCACAGTTGTGTTTAATCAATTATGAAGCTGGTCATGAGATGGAGCTTTTCAGCCATAACCATTAAAGGGGAATCGTGATCTAGCCCAACTCCTTGAGCTCAGGGTAAGGGACCCACAATCTGAAATTAAAGAAACACTAGCCACTTGATGTGGTTTAATTTAGTCTCTGCCTCCTTAATTAAAAGCATACCATTACCCACCCACAGAACAAACTGGCACTTTTATGCCAGACTGTAACTCAAAAAAACCCCAAAAAACAAAAACCAAAAAACCTGCAAAAGTTACATGGAGCTAAAACACTGATTTTAAGACACCAACAAAGGCTCCCAAACACAGGGTAGTAGGATCCGGATTTATTTAAATGGAAAGCTTTGAACGAGATTTGAGGCTTTCTGAGAGTCAGTTCTCTGCCTGCCTGTCCCTTGCCCCCATCCCCTCTGTCTGTCTAGTATCTCTCTCTCTCTCTCTGTATTTCTGTCTCGATCTCTGTCTCTCTCTGTCTCTTTCTGTCACTGTATCTTTTCCTCTGTCTCTGTCTGTCTCCTCTGCAGGGTCCCGAGCACATACTATCGCATTTATACACATACCTTTGCTTATTTGCCTTTAGTGGTACAGAAAGTGAAGAAACAGTTTCTTGAATATTCTTTTTGGAGACCCGTGGTCTTTTTGATCAGGCATGGGGAATTTCAGGGAAAAGAACTTCAGGCCACCCTTCAGGCATCCATTCCTGTAATCATGGCCATGTATCAGCAAGCCTGGAGAGGCTGGCTTTGAGGAGGCTGGCTGAGTGGAGGGTGCAGGACTGCACGAGCTGCCCTGTGTCTGTGGTGAACTTTGTTTGCCAGCTCTGCTCAGAGACCTCCACAGGCTTTCAGAGACTTTTGGTGGCAGCAGGGAGCTCATTGCATATGGTCATACAGACCTGGCTGGAGCGCTTTCTGCTCAGTCTCTTGCCATGGACTCTGTTGAGCGCAAACCCCAAAGCTTGGGGCAGCCTGACCACCAGTCCGGGCCAGCATCCTTAGCTCTCTTTCTTCTCGCCCCCAGCCCTGCTTAACCTGCCTCAATTCTTGGTGGCACATTCTTGCTCTGCTTTGAGAGGTGGTATAGCATAGTGGACACTAACCGCTAACACTGTTGTGTTTGCCTTCTTGCTTTGCCACTCCCTAGCTTTGCGGGTGCATCTCAGTCTCCTCACCTGCAAAATGGGGATGATAAGGGTAATGACTTCAGATGTTTTCTTGAGGCTCTGAGGAGTTAATTCAGGTTAAGTACTTAGATTAGCACATAACAAATCTGAAATGTTATTAACTTTTAAAACCTGAAGCCACTTCCCATTTCCATAAATTTGAATGAATCACGACAGGCTGGAATATAATCTTTCAGCCATTCAACGCTGAGAGAGCTTCATGATCCACCAGCTGGACCGTCTCATTTTTTTAATGAAGAAACAGGCCTGGTGAGGTAAAGTAACCAACATATTAAACAGATTGAGTGGTGGAGTGGATTCTACTTAATCCAGTGCTCTTTGCAAATATTTCTCCTTGTTCCTGATGAGAGCTCCCTGGGACTTGGGCTTGCTAGAAAGAGAAGCACTGCTGAGCACAGGATTTAGAACTAAAGCCTTGGCTGACCAGCCTCAGATTCATACAGGCAGTTGGGCTCCTTGGAGTGAGTTGAAGGATGTTTTGAAGTCCCTACATGGCTCCCCCATTGCTGTGGACATCCCACCCTTCTCCAATCATTTTTTTTTTTTTTTAATAATAATCACACCAGGGGAAAGTGAGTCCTCCTTTTAAAAAATTGTGCATGGTACGCCGAATATGCAGGAAGCACCCACCATCTTACTGTGAATGAGATGCCGTCTCTCCTCGGCAGTGCTTGGGAGCCTTAGGCCCCAGGGAGAAAATTATTTCTGAAAAAGGGGAAATGTATAGAAAGAACAGGAGCCTCTGCAAACAAGCTATTTGGACTCTACAGTTTTGCCTAGGGCGAGCGTGATCTTACGCTTCCAGCTGCGTCTCCTCTTCCCCTTGGCCGACTCTGCCTGGATGAATAATGGATTGGGAACGAATGTTTGGAAGCAAGCCCCGGACTGATTGGGTGACCTGTGGTTGGCAGCAAGTTACCCAGAAGGGCGTTGGCTGTCCAGCCCTGGTGAAGGTCACCCTGCAGACCTCTCAGCTTCCCAGACGGAAATCAGAAAGACAGGAGTGAGGTGGCCCTTTCCTCCGTCCCCACTCCTGCAACCCCCTGAGGATGCGAGATCCAGGCGGGGTGACATCAGAACCTGGAGTGGTTGGAGTCCTCCTCCCTATCAGCTCTGGGCTGCCAGCCCGCAGTGCTCTTGCTGTGGGCCGCCTCCACCGAACTCCGCCGAGCTGGTAATCATGCTGCCTGAGTGAGGAGGAGCTGGGGGTGGAGGTTTGACTCAAGAGGATCTCTTCATTTTGAGCTGGAAGCCTGGCATGCTGTTGTCTGAGTGGTGTCTCTAAGGACTGCATTCCCTAGTCCCAGTGCACAGTTCAAGCCCAAGGTAGAAAGCAGGAAAAACAGCATGTGCCTTCTCATGTGATGTCCCAAGGAATCCCCACCTCAAATGCATAACCTGAAGCTAATCATGAAGAAGTATCAGGCAACCAGAATACAATCGAGGGGCATTCTACAAATAGCTGGCCTGCATGCTTCAAAAATGTCAATCTGAAAGACTAACCTAATTCTAAGATCAGCTCCTGGTTTTCCCTGGGACCCTGATGGCTGCCACTTTGGAAATACAGCCTTCCTTTGTGTAAGGTTCCATAACTCCTCGTACCTACCAAAGTCCTAGCTGGTGGAGGAAAACAAGAACAACAATGGTGTAACTCTCCTTCCCCCACCTTCAAATGCAAGGACTCACTGTTCTTCGTTTTGAGGAGGTGATCGACTGGCAGCTCGTACATCGTGTGTTTCATGGACAGTCAGTGGAGAGCAAGCACTGAACAATCAAACAAACCATGTTGATAGAAATTGCCACCCTCAGTCCAGCTTGCTTAAGCAGAACTCTGTGGCAGCAGCTTTCTGGCAGTGGAGGGAACAGCATGAAACTGTGCCATCCCTGAGAAAATGCCAGATTGTCTTCTAGGAAGGTTGGACCAGTTTCTCCATAGCTTCAGAGTCTGGACAGCTGTTTTCTGGAGCTTAACTCAGAAGATGGTGCTTTCTGGGACAGGACTGCTCTGTGACCGTGGGTCTTAATTTCTTCTTCTGCATAATGAGAGGTTTCATTATGGTCTCCTCAAACTCAGAAACTGTTTGATAAATATACAAATATATCAATAAAAAGACTAAAAGGATATGTGATCATTGAATGATATGATATTGGTTTGTGATGTGTCCTATAAGGTCTGTAATTTAATATTGTTTGCAGAGTCATGGGGCTGACTTCTGGGTATGTCTGGGCATTTTGTTCTTAAATCTCACTTAGAAATAAGACTACATTAAAGAGCTCTTATTTATAGCATTTGTTCAGATCATGGCATACACCCTGAGCAGAAGAATGCACATTATATTCTTATCTCTTTTACTCTAATAAGGAGGGTCTGTAAAGGGGGTATTTTTAAATAAGATTTTATTTATTTATTTATTTGAGAGAGACAGAGGAAGGAAGGCAGGGAGGGAGGCAGCAAGTGCACATGAGCGAGGGAGAGGGAGGGAGAGGGAAGGAGAATCTCGAGTATACTCCACACTGAATGAGGAGCCCACCTTGGGGCTTGATCCTTTGACTTAGGAGATCATGACCTGAGTCATAACCAAGAGTCAGATGCTCAATCGACTGAGCCACCTAGGCACCCCTAAAGTGGGTATTTCTGAACCCAAGCCCAAATTCTAATGAGGTCCCATGATCATGTCCTTCAAACCTCTGAAAAATATAATCTCATATTCTCCATAACTAAGACTGTCACTTCTTGGCTACATGAAGCATACCAGTAGTTTTAAACCAACCTCAGGTAGTATGTCTCTTTAAAAATTGAGTGAAAGCAATGACTCTCTTCTTCTCCTAAAATGCAAGTACTTGCAAAATATGGCATACAGTAATGGGGGCTCCTTGGACCTTCCAGAAGGCCTTAAATGCCAATTCAGGCACCTCTGTTGTGAAGGAACACATGCTGAAGAGGCAAGGACACAATCAGCTTTTTTGCTTAGTGGTAGTTTGAAACAAAAAGATACCCCAAATCAAGTAATTATAATTTTTAGAGTCTTCAAGGTCAGAAGGTAGCTAAGTCTCTTGCACCCCCAAACAGACCTTTCTGAGTCCTTGTTGCCACTAAAGTAGAGGAACCTTCTATTGCATCTCTGTTGTACTTTCTGTCCTGCTAATTCCAGGACATCCTAACACTAGGCTCCTCTTGATTTGGGGAAATGTCAGGTTTCTTGGGGCCACGTAGAAGATTGCGAGAAGACCCGCCTGGCTCTTGGGAGGTCACACAGCCACTCATTTCTCTGGGGATGGAGAATCTCTGTGCAGGTAGAGATCATCACCTGTCACATAGCTTGGTGAGCAGAGCCCCAGAGGTTGTGCCTACAGATTTGCTTCCTGAGGTATTTTCTCTCTTCTCCATCCCCCATCACTTTAGAACTTCCAGAGAAGTGCCAGAATAAGAGAAAGTAGGAGAGTAGGAGAATCACATTTCTCTGTAGCTCCGGAGTTTTCTTTCTCTGCTTTTGAATTTTTGGTTGTTGACCATTGGCTAGGACCATATGGCTCTCCGTTGTTTTCATGCACATCTCCTTTCCAACTCCCCACACAATGTTGGGACTGTTTGCAAGGCTTCTTTCCATCAGTCCGCCCAGCAGCATATGACATCTTGGGGATTTGCATTTTTTAGTTTAATCATTAGTTTAATGTTTGGGGGACATTAGTCATAGGAAGTTAGTCTCATTCATCCAGATGCGTTTTTAAAAGTTACAGCTCTTCTCTCCCCACCATAATGCCCCCCTTGAGCATCCCTTCTCCCATTTCCTTTTAAAAACACTCTGTTCTCTGGAACTCTCAAATGAAGATATCAAAGCTGGAAGGAATTACTAATTTAGAAACTACATTTGAGTCTTCCAGAGGAGCTGAACCTGGCTGGAGTTGAATAGGAACTGTGCTGGTGTTTGGTCAGGAAATGACTTAAACCTGATCTTTAAGGGCCTGAGATTGCTCCCTTGAAAAAAAGAGGAGGCATTTCTCTTGCCTACAACCCTTTGGGGAGACCTGAGTCCAGTGTTTGCTTCTCTTTCAATGCAAATGAATGAATGAGTTTTCTCCCCAGGCTTCTGGCCAACAGAACTGGGAACCATTCTTGGAAGTTGGGCTGCCTTTTGAGTCCTTGGGCTTTGTAAGTTGCTAGACAGATGGCTCTGGAGGGGAGGGTAGGACTTGACATGGACTTTGGAAGTGCTGACTTTAGATAGAAGGGAGGAAGATTTTTCCAGGTGAGCAATGACATAAACAAAAGCGTGGAAGGAGGTATGATAATGGATATTTTGGGCCTCATGGATACATTCCTTCTGAACTAAGCAGGAAATCAGAGTTGCCGATTCTGTAGGGTAGACCATGGGTAGAAGGATTTCCTGATACATTGTTTAGAGTTTAGTTTCACTCTATGGTTAACCTAGACCCATTGGAAGCATAGGAGTTCAAGAATCAAAAGAAGTTTTAGAATTGTGAATTAGACACTGATAACTCCACAGCTGGTCTTGTGGAAGTCCCTTTCCAGAACTTACTTTCTCAAAGACCAATGACAATGACATCTTTCTTGATAATGAACTTGCCCAGCTCTTAGCATTGCTCCTCTTTATATGTTTAAGACTCCCTTTCAATTGTAAATATGACTTAAGCAATCCCCCTCTAACCCTCCCCTCTTTAAATTGACTATCGGACTGCTTTTGTCCTAAGCACAAAGCCTCCACAGCATTGACTTTAGAAGACCTTAATTTACGTAGGTGCCAGAGGCGTGATCCAAAGAAGCTATTCTTCTGCTTCCTACATCCCTTTCTGGGCCACAATCTCATTGCCCTTGTGACTCCCACATACCCTATATTTTCCTCTTTCTCTCCCAGCCTTACTCTTAATCTGAACATTTTCTAATAACCATCTCCCCCAACAGGAAAATATTGTTGGCTCATTCTAGGAATGGAAAAAGTTAACTTTCTTCTTACCATTCACCTGCTCAAGATCCCCGCTTGAACATTTTTAGACATTGTTATGACTCTAATCCATTGATTCCTTCACTTTCTATCACTTTCACCTGCCATGTATCTAGCTGGTTATACTCACAGTCTTGCAAATGCCCTCACCTTCTTTCCTTCCTTCCCACCTGGCAGGAAAATACACACTCTAGATGAGCTCAACAACCTATTATCTTTGTACCTGTAATTAAACAGCAAGACATTTCTGGCAAGAGAGAGAAAGAAATGGAGAGATTGAGAAGGGGGTTTGGAGGGGCGGGGAAGGAAGGATGGAAGGGAGGAAAAGAGAAGATTATCACATGACCGAGCAATGTATGGCCACTGTATATTGACCTTCACAACCTCCAACTAGGCTCTCAACATTGCCCAACATTTTTCCTGCCTATCTCTAGTAGGCTTGCTTTCCCACACTTGAGAGTCCAATGCATCTTCTTTCTTCTCCTCTCCTTTTGTCATCTCTGCCTCCTACCTCCTTGGTCTACCAGACCTCATAATACTTAGATAAATGCTTTTTTTCTAACTTTATTTAAGCATAATTTTATTTATTAGTCTGTACCTTCAAATTGTCCAAATTTCAGAAGGTACAAAAGCTACTGTTCTACCGCAGTTCTCTGTACTCCCTGTTTTCCTTCACATGGGGCCACCATTGATCTCAGTCGTCGTGTTCCAGAGGCAATTCATGCATATAAAAACAAATATAGGGGTGCCTGGGTGGTACAGTTAGTTGAGCACCCAACTCTTGGTTTTGGCTCAGGTTGTGATCTCGGGGTTGTGAGATCGAGCACTGCACTGGGCTCTGCGCTCAGCATGGAGTCTGCTCGAGATTCTTATCCTGTCCAGCTCCCACCTGAGATACCAAAAAATACATACTCTCCTCAAAGACTGGCTCTTTCATATATGTTCTAGATAGTACTCCTTTATTTTTTCCCCTTAGACCATGATCTTGATTGGCAAGCTCTTCTTTCTGTTGCATCTTCAACCTTTATTCCTTACAATTTCTTTCCATTGATCTCAAGCAAGCATTAGTACTCTTCAGATGTCTTCCTTTCATCCCAGTTCCTCCCTCTGGTTACTACCCTAACTGTACTTCACAGCCAAGCCACACAAAAGAAATTTGTACAAATGTTTCCTCTTCCACTTCCTCACCTCGCAGCTGTTCTTCCAGATCTATATATACATATGTCTTTTTTTTCTACCACTCCTGACTGTTCTTGCTGAGGTCACCAGTGACCTCCATTTTGCTCCATCTAATGTTGACTACTCAGTGTTCATTTTTTTCAAATCTCTTTTTAGTAGCATTTGTCAAAGTTGACATCTCCCTTCTCCTAAAATACTCTCTTTTCTTGGTGTTCATGACATCACACTCCCTGTTTCCCTTCTGAATAACTCCCTTGCATTTTGAGTTTAAGGTGTCCAGAGCTAAATCCCTTTCTTTTCTCTAGTATCACCCATCTTTGTAAGTGGCACCTCCCGCCATATGGTTGTACCTGCCACTAATTTAGGCATTTTCCTGGAAAACTCCCACAGCTCCAGTCCTGTATTAAATATGTAAACATTTCCACTCTTTTCATTTCTGACATTTACCTCGATTCTACCATATTTTCTTATTATGAAAGCCATAACATCTCTTTCCTAGACCATCACGATATCCTGTTTCTACTCTTACCTGTTCTATAATATATTCTCATGAAGCAGCCAAAGTTTCTAAGCCTGCCAACTAGGTAATGTTTCTTTCCTTCTTAAAATCTTGTATAGGCTTTGAGTCATACTGACAATAAAATCCAAGCTTTCCATCATAGTATGGCAGAGACTACCATTGGCCTTCCTGATATCCATTCTCCTCCACTTCTTGAGGAACAGAATCTGCCTGGTTATAAGATTACATTTCCCTCCCACCCTTGTGCACATGTGGGTTTATGTAACAATATGGCCAAAGATATGGAAATGGAAATGTGACCTGGGAGTTCCGGGAAGGATCCCTTAAGGAAACTGATTTAGGGCACCCTTTTGGTCAGCCCTCCATCTCTCCTTCCTATTGCCTGGTGCAGATGTGACAGCTGGGTCACCACAAACCTTCTTGGACCATGAGGGGACATGTCAGAAAAAAAGCTGACGTGCTGGGGATGGTCGTGTGAGAAGATAGAGAAGGGATCCTAGTTCTGAAGCCATGAATTGTGATACTCATCCTGGACTGATTTCTTTGATGTGTGAGAGAAATAACACTGTTATTTCTGTGTTTCCGTTATACACAGCTGAACTTAATGCTAACTGATACATATGGTTCATAAAGCTCTGCTTGATGAGCTGGTCCTGGCTCCCTTCTTCAACCTCGTCTTGTGTGCCTGTCCCCCTGGATCACTATCTATTCCCCACACTGGTCTGCTGTCATTTTCTTGAACTCCTTCCCACCTTGGGGCCTTTCCACCTGTCGTTCCCATGCCTGGAAGGCTCCCCTACTCCTTCTTTGCCTGGCTGACTCCTGTCATCTTTCAGGTTGAAGTTTAAATGTCATTTACTTGGAGAGGACTTCTCTGATTCTCTGATGTAAATTATGTTTCCTGTATCTCTCACACTACTCTGATTTTCCCTTTACAATACTGATTACAATTTGAAATGACATATTTATTTGTGAGGTTTTTTGGGTTTTTTGTTTGTTTGTTTGTTTGTTTGTTTTTTCCAATGTCTGTCTCTCTACCATGGCAAAATCATGTCTGTTTGCTCAGTACTTATGCCCAGAACCTAATTCTAGGCCAAGCATCTACTCAGATAGTAATCATATGAATGGAAGAATATAGAGTAGAGTTTAGAGGCTGGAATCAGTGTTCTAGGAGTCTGGGTTTTAATCCTGACTCTTACTAACTGTGTGACTTAACCAAATTACTTAACCTCTTTAAGCCTCATTTTACTGATCTTTAAATGAGGCTAATAGAACATTCCTGAGGGGATTGTGGTGAAGATTAAGTGACCAAATAGAACTAAAGAATTCAGCATAGTGCCCTTCACAGAGGAAATGCTCGGTATATACTGGCTATTATTAATGAATAAATGAAGAAATCAATAAAAAAATCCAAGGTCATTTTTGGCAGTGTGTTATCTGACCCAGGAAAGAGATCAGCGCTTCAGCAGTGGCGTTCATTTGTTGAGGTTACACTGCCTTCAGCCAAAGGATAGTGGTAATGTTTGTCACAGGCATTTTGAATGTCTACTGTGACCCTTTGTAGGGGCAGATGAAATGCCCCTGCTCCAACAAGGCCCACCCTTGGCTTTTAATAGTTATTTTTTTGGTTTCTACAGCACCCTGACTCACTCTCCTGGTGCCTACTGTAAGATTCCAGAACTGTTGCTCTTTAAGCTCATGTCTTATCTATCCCTGAGGATATCAGGCTCTTCCATGCTGTGCCATGTTTTATGCGCCTACTCTCCTGGCCATCAAATAAAATCCCTCTAAGAGTGAGATTTTAGTCTTTGTTATCAAATGAGGGTGAGAACCAAAACACCTAGAAGTGAAGAATGTGGGAAGGGAGGGGGCGGTTGGCTTCCTGTGTGTAAAACCACTCCTTACCCAATTACTTCAAAGATTTGGAGAAACCACCTCAGAGTTTGTTTTGGTTCTATTAGGGAAACTCCAAAGCCACGGTTTTGGAAAGGCTTCAAACATTCCCCAGACGAGCCGTCTTTCCATTTATAAGATACTCCAAAGTCCTATATTTAGTAAGAGTGGAGCAGGGCACACACACATATACACACACACCGTCTCTCTCTCTCTCTCACACACACACACACACACACACACACACACACACGCGTGCGCGCTCACGCTCACACCCTCAAGCACCAACCCATTCTGGAGTTGCTGTAATCCTGGCTTGAACATTCAAGAGAATACTTGAATAATACTTACCTATCTCACTGGGGTGTTGTTAACGATTAATTAGTTAATGTTTGTAAAGCACTTTGCAGATGTAAAGTGTGTGTATAAGTGCTAACTATTATTATTATTAAGCAGAAGTTCTCTGGTTTGGCTGAAAATATATAGGTATATTTCGCAATCACACATTTAAATGTAAGTAAATCAAGTTTATTTACAAGAGGATTTTGCTTTTAGGGTCACCTTCTGGTTATTATCATTTAACTAATCTCTTTTATTTTTATTTGGGCTGTGAATAGAGCTGCCTGGTCCTGAAAACTTCTGGCTTTGAGATGATTTCAAGAATATCCTAGGGAAATAAATTCCCAGGGACACTGCCCATTTCATCAGGAGCAAGGCTGAGTGTGTTTTTCCTCAGCTAGGACTCTGTACCTTTCCAGTAGCCAGAATTCCTCCATAGAGTCCTTGTCCAATTTAGTTCTAAATTGAAAAAAAAAAAAATTACATACGAAACAGCATCCTGTCAAATAGGCCAGTAAAATTAATTTGTTAGATTTGATGAGGATAATAACAGTAATAATAATAAAAAGTAGGGATTGCATGTATTTGGGTTTTCATTTCTTCACTCCTCTGTCTTCAGATTGTCTTTGTTCTTTGGAAGAATGTGGAAAAGGTGGGGGTAGGAGACTGAGGAATAAGCGAGTGCCTTCTTTGGCACAGCAATATGCAAACTGTCCAGGGGAAAAGCAGCCTTAATGAAGTAGTAAACTGTCTAAGTCCATAACAGCCTGTGAGTAAAGTTCTTTCTTCCAGTGCCTTAGGCAATTCCATGGGAGTCTTGTGGATCTTTAAGGAACTCAGTAGACTATAAATCAACAAGGGATATGACACTGGGGAAAAGGATGAAACAGAAGAAGATCAGACATGGAAGGCTGCTGCCTCCTTACTGAAAAAGCACACTGTGTTTTTGAGGGATCATATTCTTTGGCATATTTTGGGGTGCGTGTTTTTTCCAAGGTATGGTTGGACAGTGGCTATAATTAGCAGGGGATTGACTTTTTCAGATTTTGGATGAGTACCATGCAAGGGTTACATCCTTCAAGTGTAATTTCGGGGTAGGTGGGAACAATCAAGTTGAATTACTGACATAGTAAGGAAATGAAAAGTCAAACTGCTGACCATGCTTATTTTATATTATTTAATTAAAAGTAGATAACAGCATCTGAATGAATCACAAATCAGATAAAAATGGCAGCATTTTCTCATATTTAGCACATATAAATGTTTGACTTGAGGTTGTGTGACAGTTTACAGCACAGGTCTATGATGTCTCCAAACAGAAAATCAGGAGTGTAGTAAAAAAAAAAAAAAAAAAAAAAAATTTCAGAGGAGAAGGAATATTAACTCCAGTTGTGAGTGGAGTTAATCACAGCCACGGTTCCCATCACCATTATTTCCATCTAATGAGAGTCTCCTCTATTTCTCTCTATATGTTGAAATAAAACAGTGAAATCATCAGAATTTTTATTTTAATAAAATGTGCCTTTTATAGAAATAAAGAGAACGGACAGATTATGAAATCTGTGTCAGGATTCCCTATTTATTTTTTTGTTTTAATGGAGTGTTACTAAATATCCAGCAGTCAGTTGTTCGAAGTTGTCCCTCAGGACAGAACTGCTAATTCATGGGGTTATCTTTAGAGTTTCTGGTTTCGTCAGATGAGCAGTTGTGGGGATGCCCATCTACTCTTCTTCAGTATTACTGGAGTGACTGTTCCTAAATTGTGCAGAGAACATTCTCAGTGAATCTAGACTCTGCAGCACCCATTCAGATGTGTCTGGCATAGCCAGAGCATGGCATCCCTAGACTTGGAGACAGTGCGTAGCCAGAGCCCTGACTCTTCCTGCCAGGCTCTG
Source organism: Neogale vison (assembly GCF_020171115.1). Taxonomy (NCBI): domain Eukaryota; kingdom Metazoa; phylum Chordata; class Mammalia; order Carnivora; family Mustelidae; genus Neogale; species Neogale vison. The sequence continues at coordinate 82,248,534 of NC_058098.1, read as the reverse complement.
TTTGACATTCAGACCGAGTGGGGGAAGATTATGGTGTGTTCTCTACTTTCTGATCTTCAATTATTAGATGACTCAGTTAATTTATCCATCTTTGTTTAAAAATCTTCACAAAAATCTCTCAGTACACTTTGGTTCTTCTGTCAGAAGGTGAGAGTAAAGTACATAAATATATTCCATGACAAACTGATGATGACTGATTGATGTTTCAATACCTTCTTCTGCTTTGGATTGGGCAGGACTCTGGGGTGCTTCTGCATTAGAATCTTGCCTAGTACTGCCACTATACACACTTCCTTTAGTTCTGAGTCAGAATATATCCCCCACTCTTTAAATTAAAATCTTACCTTTTGTTGCCCAGAATTAAGATTGTCTTCCTGATTTTTATTTAAGGGTTCTCCTTGGAGCCAGGACAGAGAACTTGGTATTTTACCAATAGAAGGGGTTCTGATTCATAGGAGGAATGGTATAGAGGCTGATGATTTCAAGTGAAGAAGAACATACCTTATGTTCTCTTGTCTAGAGCAACCCTGGTGAGTGAGCTGCCCATGAAGGGTGGTGACTAGAGAAGGAAGGTCCTTGGCCAGATCTGCTTAGCAGATTGATTATCTAAGTCAAGTACAGCTGGGACTAGATAGGATTTTGGAAACTGGCTCTGTCAAGTCCGAAGATTGAAGTGAGGTTGATAATAGAAGGTGAGGGGAGAGCATCAAGAACTGGTAAAATTGGGTAGGAGACATGATGATTCAAGAGAGAAGTTCAGAACTAAGACAGTTTGGGAGTGTGGAAGAGAGAATTCCCATTTCCTTTAAAATACTGCTCAGTAGGTGGTATAAGAATGATCACAGTTGCTTAAAGCATTTTCAAAAGGGTGGCAGGAAGTGGGAGGAGGAAGCTAAGTCATTGGAGTAGAGCTGTAGAGTATGCTGAGATCTCCAGTAGGAAATAAATGTAAACTTAAGTCTGAAGACAAAGAACAGCATCAGAGTTAGTCTGTTTCATAGATTGTAAGACATTTATGGTCTAACATTTTAGCATCTCTGGCACTGGTTTGCACTTCACAATTGGTGGCATCATGGATTTAAAAAATATGGCCGGGGGGCGCCTGGGTAGCTCAGTGGGTTAAGCCTCTGTCTTGGGCTCAGGTCATGATCTTAGGGTCCTGGGATCAAGCCTCACATCAGGCTCTCTGCTCAGCTGGGAGCCTGCTTCCCCCCCACCCCCGCCTGCCTCTCTGTCTGCTTGTGATCGCTCCCTCTCTGTCAAATAAATAAACAAAATATTAAAAAAAATATGGCCTAGCATGAAAGGCACAAGCACATAAGAAAGAGGTAAATCTTTGACAATAAATAGTTCTCAACAGACATGAGGTCTAAAGGTATACTTTTTGTTGTTTATCAAGTGGGTGTATCGTGAACGTGGCCCTTTTGTCTCTCACTTTGATTTTTCAAATGAAGTTTTTGGAAAGTCTCATTCAGATGCTGGATCTCAGCTTGCTTTCTTTTGACATTGCCACACATTCCTTCTTTTTTTTTCTGTTTGACTCCATTATCCTGTATTTAGAGAGAAGTGGGTGTGGTAGGAGAGCAGGTTAATTGTCAGCCCTGGGAGAGGCCTTCCCAGGCTACTCCAGTCACTATCGCATCACCCTATATCCTTCCCAGCGTAGCACTTAACGCTTTTCTGATAGTTTCTTAATCATTGACTGATTAATTTCATTTGTGATCCATATTCTCTGTTAGAATGTAAGGTTAATAAGCATAAGGGTTTTGTCCACTAAATTGTTTTCTGTTCTTAGAGTAGTGCCTGGCACATAGCTGACTCTTAGTAAATGTGTGTAAATGAGTAAATGGGTGTATGACCTTGAAAAGAGTTGAACTCTTCCCTGGAGAGTTAGAGCTCCCTGGAGTAAAGAGTACTGAGCATTATATCCAACTAATGTGTGTTAGAATGTCTTGTGGGTTCCTTTACATTTCCCATATATCTTTTAATCGAATAAAAAACTTTAAGAATCATGTGATTCTGGGTCTTTAAGATAGCAACCCTAAAATACAGCTTGAGATTTTCCAGAATCTTAAATTGAAGCCTCCTCATCTCCCTGTCTGGACTCATGCATGCTGATCCAGTTTCAGATCAACCAGCAGCTATTATTCACCCTAAAATTAAAAGCAAGAAAACAACCTCTCTTCTTGGAAACAGACATTCATGAAAAGTTTTAGCCTTGTGATGGTGGCTGTGGTCTTAGTGATCCATATTTATTTGGTTATAAAATATCTCTGATGTATTTAAAATAGATTTATCATGAATATCACACTAGTAGTTGTAATTACTAAGGTTATTACTGCAACATATTTAAACCAACTAAAACTACTATGAAAAGAAATTAACCTACCTCCACATACAGACAGCTTTCAAAATAGCTCATTTATTGCCTAGAGATGGAGATCGTGCTAGGAGAAATAGTGAAAATGGACATGAGTCATGAAAGTAACTTTTAGCCTAACCTACATTGATCCCTTGAACAAGCATCGCTTCCAGAATAAAATTAACCTCGTTGATTTAAGCAGATCAAGTCCCATTATGCCCTTATTCTAAGTTAAAAGCAAAAATATAAAGAAAACCTGTAAAATTTTGAGTATGTGTGATACAGAGTCATCCAGGAATCATTTAGGAATTTCCCTTGCTAAACTTAACAGCATTTGAAAAGGCAGGTATATATAAAGAGAATAACCCTCACTTAATCATATTAGGGTCACCTTGATGCTGGCAGGGGTCCTTGTCATGCTGGATAAGAATAGTCTGGGCAGTCATCATTATCTTCAGCTCGATGGTTCAAGGATGAGGCTTAATACTTATATACAGATGAATAGTATTTGTTATTTCTTCAATCTGAAGCCCTTATTCTTCTGTATTCTTAGTGAGTGAATGTGTCTGAACTATGGTGACCTAAGGGCTCATTCACTCACCAGGCATTCACCAAGCATCTGCTGTACGGAAGGTGCTGAGCTGGGTTCTGAGGATACCGAGGGAGACCCTGATCTTTCCCTTTTAACTGCTTAGGTACATCTCTGCTTTCCTGGCAATATTATGGCAGTGTGTAAATAACACTATAGTGTCTGAGTTGTCTGTGGAAAAAGACTCATCGTAAGCCTGTGACGTGTCTTACTTTGAGATTATTGAAAAGTAAGACCCAACTATCAAATGACTGATAGAAATTCCTTTTGATTTAAGTGTTTTCATTGTGAATAGTCATGACCATTGGGGTTGGATCATTCCTTGGGTAATTTTTGATTTGCTAAGATCTACAACCTTACAGGGTATGTGGCATTGTTTCCATGTTACCTGTGAGGAACCTGAGGTTTAGGTAGATTTAGATTCCTGTGGCTGCTGTAACAAATTACCATAAACTAGGTGGCTTAAAACAACAGAAACTTGTCCTCTCATGGTTTTAGAGGCCGGAAGTGGGAAATCCATGTGTTGGCAGGGCCACTCTCCCTTTGGAGGCTCCAGAGGAATTTGTTCTTTCCTTCTTATAGCTGCTGGTGGCTGTTGGCATTCCTAGACTTGTGGCTACATCATTCCAATCTCTACCTCTGGGATCACATTGCCTCCTTTTCTGATCCTATGTCATCTTTGTGTGTCTGTCTCATAAAGATATGTGTGACTGCCTTTAGGGCCCCCTTGGAAAACCTGAGATCTCCTTCTCATCTCAAGATGAATAACTTAACTGCATTTGCAAAGACCTTTTTACAGATTAGGTGACATTTAGAGGTTCCAGGGATCTGACATGGATATCTCCTGGGGAGCTATTTCCAGCCTATCTCAGAGGGTAAGCCTTTTCCAAGGTCATGTAGCTGGTGGAAGTGGGATTTGAACATAGCCAGATCTGACTCTAGAGTCCACTCTCTTAAATCTCCATACTGATACTCTGGGATCTGTGTTGGCATTTGAGAGATATTGGAGTTTTCAGGGCAATTACATAACTAGTTGTCACCTAGAAATCTAGCATGAAGAACTAAGATGAAGGTTTTATTGATAGAAATATTTTATTACTATCTTCTTCTTGATTCATTCAGCAAGAATAAACCAGTATTTGCTGTGTGCCCAGGCTGTTCCAGGCTCTGTGCTGTTACAGAAACTTGATGTTAACCAAAAACAGCCACTACTGCAGTCCTTCCAGACTCAGCGTCCTGTGCGGGGGCAGAGCTAGATATTATGTAACACACAAATGAGTGTGTAATCACCAACTGAGAAGGAAAAGGGACATAGAACAAGGAAAGCTGACCCAGGTTGGATGTGAAGAAGTTTTCCCTGAGGAAGTGATAATTGGAGTCAAGATTTGAAAGCTGAGTAGGAGTTAGCTAGCTAGATGAAGGAGGCAGGCAGTAGGGAAAACCATTCCAGAAAGAGAGAATGGCATCTGTGAGGGCTCTGTGGTAAGAGAGATCCTCAGCTTTTTAGGAATTGAAATAAGGGTAAAGCATAGAGTGAGGCAGCTTTCTCAATATGAGCATTTGTTTCCAGGTGTCTTACTGGGTACAGAGTAAGACTTAATGAATTTCTATGTTGGCAGTCCCTTTGAAGGCATGGAATGTGTTCTATTCATCTCTGGGTGCTCTGGCCCAGGATAGTATCTGGAACAGAATATATGTTCAATGTTATGCTTGTTGATTGACAGGGAATAGATGAATGAACCAATTAGCCTTGACCTTACGTATGCAGGTTGTTTGACAAAAAAGATGAAATAGCCATAGTCCTGCTTGCTAGGCCTTCCCCTTCCAAACCAGAGGCTCATAGTGTAGCCAGGTATATTCTGGCCAATTGTTATACCTGCCTGATTGTCCTGTGTGAGCAGAAGGCTGGTGAGGGAGGGAGCCAGGAGTCAAAGCCTTTTTGCACCTAGTTGTGAAAAACTCTGGGAAGGCATTGGCTTGAGGACAGAAAGCCGGGATAATTAAACCTGAAGGAGCTTTCTCCGCCCTCTTCATGGCTTTACCCCAGCACAGACCCTGCTGATTGCATCTGGAGGCCAGAGCTGTGCCCATGGATCCCTCCAGCTCCTTTGAGGGGAGAGACAATGTGAGGCTTTTCTGCAAGCCTGAAAGCCTCTGTCTGTTGCTCCATATTTTATTGCACCAGAAAAGAGCTAGCTTTGGGTCCTAAAAAAAGGGACAGGCCAGGAGGAAGGCTTTCCCATCCTCCACTCTGTGAGTTTAACGTCCCTTGTTCATCACATGCCAACTGGGCCACCTCCTGTTAGAATGTATGCTTGTGAGATACATAACTTCTATTAACACTCATTTAGCTTCTTTATCTAAGAAAGAACAAAATTCATTTCTATATAGAACTCACTTAAGGGGATAAGGTTTGAGGGATTGCCTGAGTGTTCACGTTGAGAGTTCTGCATGGGATGAAACCTGGCTAGCGGTTTTGGCCACACAGATGCCGCAGATGTGAAGGTTTGGTCATGAAAATCTCGGGGGCAAGTGGATGAAGGCCCTCAGAGGCCTGTGTCTGTAATTGCTACCATTCTATACAGGAAGCTCTCAGAGCTGACAAATTGTGTCCTGGACTTTGCCTGCCATACATGGGGTGTCCACTCAGAGAGAAGTATGATATTGTAAATTTTTTCCTAAAATAGGGATTCTCCGTTAACCTACTAGCCTTGTACATCTAAGGTTATCTTTCTTCCATGGCTTCCCTATCATCTTTCCTGCTTCTCTCATCTTTTTTCTCCTGTTTTTAGTCTTGTCTTGACATGGTATGAGGTACTAAAAATGGACAGTAATCAGGAGAGCTCTAGGCCAGCTCTGGCCCTAAGTAGCTCTGTGGGCTGGGCCGTTCCACAGAACCACCTTGGTCTTCAGTTCCTTCATCTACAACGTGGAACTATGGACTCTGCATACTGTGTGAAGCATTCACTTCAGTTTTTAGCCCTTCCTTCCCTCTTTTCCCCCCAGACAGTCCACTCTTCTTTCCCCTGCCCGCAAGGGCCTCATCTCTTTACAATCGTTTTCTGTACTTCCATCCCTCTTCAGTCTTTCCTCTGTCTTTCTTATTCTTGTGAGGGGTAGAGGATTACAAGTTGGATGTGAAATTTATTCTCTTTGGAAAATAAAGGAGAGATTTCTAAAGCTCCAGTTGATAAGATCTATTAGCCATAGTTGTGGGGTCTGTACTACTCTAATTAGGACAGTCGGCGCCAAGATGTCGTGGGCTGCGAGAAGCCCTGGACTGCCAAAAGGTACTGGTTCATGACACGGGAAGGAACTGGGATGAGAGGAAAGGTGCGAGGCATCTCTTTTTCTTTGCATATCTGTGCCCCTGTTTGTTTTCCTTGTATTGGGGACCACAGTCCCCGAATCCTCAACTCTGAGGGAGGTCAAGGGATTCCCATTTGTGCTCCTTCACAGGACTCCAGGTGCTCCCCAACAGTGGACAATGTTGGCTAAACTCACAGGAGACTCTCCTCCTCCTTTCATCTGCTCTCCCAGATTATACCTTCTTTCTACATTGTTTTTCAGAGACAAGACCACCTCAGAATGCGGCTTCTTCCAAAAGAGCATTTGGCAGCTTGCTTCCAAGCCTGAGGGTAGACTGAGAAGTGGTTTCTTCTTTTTCCTAATACAGGTATTAAGCTGACTTAATATTCACTTACTCTGAAAAATCCCACTTCACAGAAACATTTTTTAACATGAGCCAAAGTGTTTCTTCCTAATTCAGCACAATTGCGCCTGGTTTATATCCATTGATGCTAAATGATTTCCCGTTTAATATCAATTGGAAATGGCTGATTTCCTACCCCAAACAGTACTTAATGTCAATTATGGCAGGCAGGGCAGAGCTGTTTTTCAATTAACTACACCACTCCATTTTGTTTGCTGGTGAGTGGTGCAGAATACATGCGCACAGAGCCCCCTTGTGAAACAGTGACAGAGAGGGATTTTGTTTCCTGTTCTTGACCATTGGTTGGGGCCGTGATGGTGGGATAAGGGTTGCTGGGAGCTTCCCTTTTCCTTTTTCCCCAGGGACCAGTCATGGTTTAATGAGAACTTGCCCTTCCATCAGAGGAACCACTGGTCTGTTAAGGACCAGAACTTGTCAGGGAAAATACAATGCATTACCATATACAGTCTTGCTAGAACAGAGTTCCCAGACATGTGGAGGCGGGGTTATGGATTCATAAAGAGGATATTATTGTGAGGTGGATTTTCCTGTAATTTTCAGATAGCCTAGTGTGGTTGTGGTGTAAGGCTGAGAATGGCAGCTAACATCTAGTGAATGCCTCCTGTGGGTCAGCAGTGTTCTGTTATTTAATCCTCTCAGCAACCTTGTAAGGGTGTATGCTTGTTATGTAGATGTCCATATCTGAGGCTAATAGGATCGTGTAATGCCATTGAGCTATTCAGTAGCTGGAAGTAGAGGTCAAATCCAGGGCTGTCTGATTTTATCTCGTGGACCCGGCTCCCTTTGTAATGAAACAAATGGTTGAAAATATCCCTGGTGATTCTATGTGATCAGGGCCTCGCTCCTTGGGATGTTGGAGGATAGTACCAGAGGCAAATGGCATCCAGGGCTTTCTCTTCTCTTTGGTCCAGGATCCATAGCTCGACACAGTCTTTTCTCATGTTGCCGTGTGTTTTTCCACCTCTTCTGTGTGTGGAAGCCTTTCCTCACACTCCTGCCTGTGCTAATCCCATGCCTTTCAGGAACTAGCTTGAGTTGTCTCTGAAACGTGCTTGACGGCTCTGCCCACCTTGGGCACTACCTGCTGAGCTCTTTCAGCACTTGTGCTCGCAGATCCTTTGCTCACATTTTCCACATGTGCCTGCAGCAGACTTTCTTCAGAAACCAAGCAGGAAAGAACTTCATAGGAGGGGGCTAATAGGTCGGAGCTAAAATTCAGTTTTGTCCTGTTTTACCTCATTTTTCTTCCTTCAGTGAAGAATTATTAAGCACCTGCCATGTGCCAGGTGTTATGCCAGGAGCTGCTGATGCCAAGGGGCCTGTGTACTAGTGGAGGGAACAGACACTGAATCAGTGCTTCAGTGAAGGATCCTAGGTGCTCTGGGATTGCCTGGGACAGAAGCACTTCATCCGTGATAGAGAGGAGTCAGGGAAGTTTCTCTGGGATGGACATGTGAATTGAGTTTTGAGGAGGTGGCCAAGCAATGGCAGACAGGGGTCAGAGACTGGAGAGAACGTTTTAGCACAGGAGTCAGCAGCTGCCTGGGTGTAGGGAGCTCTGGACCTGGCAGGTTATTGATGCTCTCGAGGCTCCATCCTTTGTAAGGCTGCACCTTCTCCATAGGGATGGTGTGGGGATGAATAACAGCGTATGTTTACTACTGTTTGCTCGGAGCCTTGAGTTGTTATAAGCCCTTTCCTTGTTTGAACTCTTTGAATCCTCATAACCATTTTATGATGTAGACATTGTGGTGATGCTCGTTTTACAGGTGAGGAAAACGGAGTCGCAGAGAGTTTACCTCTTCCAAAATAACCAAGCTAGTAAGCAGTAGGGCTGGAGTCAGACTGGCGGTCTAGCTCTCGAACCTGACTTCTTAGCCATTAATCTCCGTTTCCTGAATGAATTGGGATGTACAAAATGCTTAGCAAAGTGCCTGAATAAAGTCATCACTCCATTAGGAGTTATTGCCTTGATTTTTGCCTGTACTTAAACAACAACAACAACCACCATTCCACTCCTTTTGAGAAAGGTAAATTCTTTGTTCTTCAGAATACTACTTTCCTAGCAATAGGTCTGTGCTAGCTGCACAGGGTCACTGTGCAGACCTAAAACAGAACAAGACGTGGCGATAAACGCTTGTGTGGTTGAAGGTTGCCAGCCAGATTAGGAAAAAGTGAAGCTTCTTGTTTCTAGGGTTTATCAGAATGCAGGCGGTTTCTTGTCTGGGTATTGCCAAGTGAACAGGCAACTCTGTTCTCAGCTACTCTTTCTAAGATGGTCCGTGAATGTGCTTTCGTGGGGTCCTCTTGAACACTCAGATTCCAGGATAACTCCTATTTTCTGAGGTGGTTTGAGTGTCATAATTGTGAATGTAAGTTTTTCTAACCAAGTTTATTTGGAGGAAATGTCAAATTCCGGTGCCCAGACTGATCCCATGGGTTGAAGAATATAGAGTATTATCCAAGTAGTTCTCTGACCAGCACTTGAAGATGTACATTTTCTGTTTACTCCTCCTGTGTCTTCTTTTGACCTGCATGACACATTCTGTATATCACATAAATGTCTGAGATGTTCAGGTTTGTGTAAAAATCTGTGGCATTATTTGGCAAGACCATTTGATGACAATTCGAATTTTCTTTAAAATTCTTATGCTAGTAGGAATTTATTCTTTAAAACTTAAAATAATTAGAATGATCCATAAATCCTAGTCATTTTTATTTTCCTGTATGTTTTTGAGTTGAGATTAGCTTTAAAAACTAAAAGGGAAGGACAGTAAAAGAATGAGACATAGGGAAGGGCTGGGACTGAAGAGCCTTTACTAAGTTATTGAGCCAGCTTATCATTGTTTCCAAAAATGGTATCAGTGAGAACTTGCATGCAGTAATTTCTAGCCTAAACAAACAAAAAGAATTTTGTTATTTGATATTAGGCAGTATTTATGGACATTGTTTCATTCATCCTTGCAGTATCTCAGAATGTCTTGAGAATAAATATCTTCTTCAATTCAGACTGGCTCAAGGTCGATGCATGGAAGCCAGACCTTTGGACTACTTTTTTTCCTACATGGCTAACTCCCAATGGTTATCCTTTGCCTTGAATGAAAGCATTCTTCTCTAGGGCTAGGCTCTCAGAATTGTGAAGCATGGACAAAGAAGAGGTTTATGAAGAAATGAGAAGCTTATAAAGAATGCCTTGGGCAGATTGGGCAGATTTTCAACACATTCTTAGTTCTTCAGAGGAAGCCAGTTCTCTAGACCCGATGTATGCACCCCATTGGCATAGTCTTTACAATAAAAGGTGTTGAGAATCCCAGACCTTGCCAAATGAAAAACAGGTATTTGGCATGGTAGTGGGGTAGTAGGTCCACATTATTGTATCTGTCTCACAGGTCTGGTGGAAAGATGGTCTCAAGTTTGTTGGGCACAAATTCTTGACATTTGGTTCAGGTCTCTTTTTGGTGCCTTTAGCTGCTCACCTCCAGTGGTACCTAATCCAGCTGCTAATTAAGGGAAAAATAGAGACAGAAGATGAGAAGTATGGCTTTTTTCCCCCTTTTGAAGCAATTTAAACCTTTGGAAGATACACAAATGTAGTCCTGTTATTCAAGTTAATTTACAGTCCTTCCCTTGTCCACCACAAGGAATTTATGAACCCGGAAGAGCTGGAAGTCTCTTAGCAAAGTAAACAAACTGTAACTCAGGGTTGCATGCTTTCAAGGAGCCTCTATCAGCGGGTTTTATTTTCACACCAGAGGTGAAAAGATAATTTGGTGAGCCATACCTTGTCTTGTTGCGAGCAGCCTACACTGGGCAGTAAGAGAGGGTTTATGCACAGCAGCTGTCATTGCCCTGGTGAGAACAGTGATGTTGAGAGCTGGCATTGACTGAGCCTCACCGTGTCTCAAGGACCATCTTCCAGGTTTCAGCCTCACCACACCCTTTGAACTAGACGCTGTTAATATCTACATTTGACAGATGAGGAAACTGAGGCTTTAAGGTGTTTGCATGTTTTTCTTCTAGAAACAAAGTCAGAATGTGACTTCACACAGTTTAGCCATGGTTGGAGCATTATCTGAGGTGGAGAGTATACTGTGTGTATGTGTGTGTGTGTGTGTGTGTGTGTGTGTGTAGCTTTTCTTTTTAGAAAGGGGGGAGACTTCTTGTCTTTCTGTGTTTGCAGCTCCTTGTTTTCCTCTTTTATTTTATTTTATTTTATTTTTTTTAAAGATTTTATTTATTTTATTTGACAGATAGAGATCACAAGTAGGCAGAGAGGCAGGCAGAGAGAGAGGGAGGAGGAAGCAGGCTCCCTGCTGAGCAGAAAGCCCGATGTGGGGCTCGATCCCAGGACCCTGGGATCACGACCTGAGCCGAAGGCAGAGGCTTTAACCCACTGAGCCACCCAGGCGCCCCTGTTTTCCCCTTTTAAAGCCGATTATGAACACTGGACTGGAGGTCAGGAGGCCTGCATCCAGTCCTCACCCTATACAGTATTGACCACATGATCTTAGATGGACACTTCCTTTCCCCTCACCTGGCATCAGTTTTCATATTCCTAAAGCACGGAGGGCAGCACAGGTGGCTGTTGTGTAGGACCCGTGGCTCTCGGTTTTAAAGGCTTGAGGAGTCGGTGAACCAGGGCAGGGCGATCGATCTTCGCCTTTCAACCCCTCCCTCACCACCTGTGTGTGTTGGGACAGTGATGCTTCCCTCAGATGTGCTAGGCCCTGAAAAGAGAGCAAGTTGTTTTTTTTATGTGCTGTATACCAGACGACCTTGATGTGATGGACTGTGGGATCTGGTGACACTGCACACTCAGTACTATTCAACACTTTGCCTGAAAGGGAGGAAGGAATGGATTTATTGACTTGTGACTTTGACTCGGGCCTGTGTATCAGGCCCGTTATTATGTGGAATGATTAGGCGGCAGTGGCAGGGACAAGTTAAACTAGAACAACAAAAGACCTCCTTAACCTTTACCTGGACACAAGGCCATTCATAATGACTTGCATGGTTTGGAAAGCCAAGTCTCTCCTGGAGCACTCAATAGTTTTGCAGCCCCAGCAAATGAGCAGGAAAGGGGAAGATGGATGGGTGAGGGAGATGAAATGTAATCCAGTTCTGCATAGTCCTGTTTAGAATGCTGAGTTCAGGTCTGTGTCAAAAAACAGCGATGCCTTAGAGATCATCATCATTTCCTTTGGCTTGAAAAAGGAATTTGAAACCAGATACAATGGTTGCTCGCTGAGAAAACTTCAAACTATTTGTTATCCACTACAGCAAATTATGCTGTTTCTAAAAGATATTTTCTCTCCTGAAGGAACCATGTACCTTCTATTAATGTGAAAGGAACTGGATACGTGGAGCTTTCACACACATGCGCGCACACACACACACACACACACACACTGAGTCTCAAATACAAGGTCTCCTTGAGAAGCAAAAATGACCATCTTAGGATACTCTTACTTCTGAAAAATACTCTCCGCTCTAACCCGGCTTCCTGGCTCAGGCTGATGAGCCATAATGTTTGGCAGAATGGCTATCACGTCAACCATTTCAAAATCTTGGGTAGCACATTTTTGTTTTGTTTTATCTTGTTTTTTTGTTTGTTTGTTTGTTCATTTGTTTTTGTTTTTTTGTTTTTTCCAGACACCTTCCCCTAAATATTTTAAGAATTAATGGAGCTGGATGTGGTATACAATTAGAGATTCAGAGTATTACGGTGGGAGGAGACCTTAGTGATCATCCAACCCAAGGGTAAACCAGTCTTTTCTTCAGAGGGCCTGGTGGCAAATATTTTAGGCTCTGTAGGCTAGTCAGTCTTTGTAAGAAATACTCAACTCTGCTGTTACAGCAAGAAAGCAGCCCTGGACAATACGCACACAAGTGTGTGTGGCTGTGTTCCCTAAAACTTTGCTTCCCAAACCAGAAAAGTCACAGGTCAGATTTGGCCTGGAGATCCCTTATCTAAGCTGTTGATCAGATGGTGGACACGGAAGCCCAAGTGGTGAAGATGCTTACCCGGGACCGCTGCACCCAGCTAGCCATAGAGCTAGGACTGGAGATCTGTGGAATGGCAGTCAGATGCTTCATGCTGGGGTACTTGGTCTGGAGAATTTCTTTCAGCAGCATGGTCATAGTCCACTTGAGCTCACGAATATTTCAAAGTGATTTGTGGAAGTTATAGATAGACTCTGGAAACCATAGAGGTCATAGCTAGGGTAAGCTGAGACTTAGGTGTGGTTGTTGGTGACCCTGAAACCAAATACTCCCTCACTCACACTTGTCATCTGGGCAGGCTCTGGCCAACCATGGACTTATGTGGGCCTGTGGGAAGGAACTTAAATCCTTTTGGTCACTGGGACAAGCCTCACTGGGAGACTTGAGTGGGGTTGGTTCCAGCAGACACCAGATTACAGAAAAGGACACTAGGGCACAACAGAGTGAGGAAGTCTGGTAGAAGTGGACCAACTTAGCTGTATTTGGTGAAGGACCAGAGTTCTGGGACAATAAAAAGCTGTACTAAAATCTAGTTGACCTGGTCACCTGGGGTCTCCCATGAATCCTGCCATAATAACACTAAAAAAAAAAAAATGAGATTACTAGGAACCCAAACATCTCTGCAAGGAGTGTCTATGTTCCCTTGCAAAATAGTACAGCCAAAAAGAGCATGCATTTCTTTTCCTGGTGGAGATTTATGTAGCCTGGAAATCTGGAATGGAGTAGTAGTGGACACCAGGTAGAACAGCTGAGAAAGTGGACACCAGCGGGAGATGGAGGTCATGAGTGAGCCAGTGCCGCCACCCAGGTGGCACAGAGAGGCACCGGGGCATAAAACCCAGAAGACGCAGAGGCAGACTATGCTAATGCGCAGGGGTGGTGACAGAGAGGAGAGACCACTTGAAGTGTTGGTTGCGGGTGCGGGTTTGTTGGGCTGACATCAGTGTGTTGGGGCCTCAAGCGGAGCTTCATCAGTATGGCAGGTCATGGTGCTTGGCATAGGTGTGGATGAACCTCGAGAAACAGACCTGTCATAAAGCAACTTACCATTTCTGAGCAGTGACTGGACGTCAGACATTATGTTGCCTGCCCTTCAGGTGTCATATCATTTGATCTGCATTACAGTCCTTGAGGGTAGGTACTGTTATTATCTTCTGTGCCTGTCAGCTAATGCTGCAGTAGCAACCTTCCCCAAATATCAGTGGCGTATAGCAACACAGCATCTTCTTCTCACTCGCATTTCATGAGGGCTGCAGGTTGGCTATAGCTCTGTACCAAGGTGAAGGTGAACTGTGGGTCTGTTTATGTGTTTCCTCATTCTGGGACCATGGCTGAAGGAGCAGTCCTTATTTTAGACATGCTGTTCTCATAGTGGGACAATGGAAGGAAAACGCAAAAGCAGCTTGAACTTTGTAATCACTTTTAAAGCTTCTGCTTGGATGCTATGTGCATCAGATCCACGCACGTGCCACAGGCCAGAGTAAATCATGGCCAAGCCTGACAGTGGGGTGGGGAAGCAGTCTCTGCCTGCCAGGAGGCAGGGCAAGTCACATGACAAGAAAAGGAAAGGGTGTTTGTGACTAATTTGATCTATCATGTCATCTCTGTTTTATAAATGAGAGAGGAGTCATTATATCACATAGCGATTCATTCATAGCCACTCATTACACTATACTTGGCGATGCGAAGGAATACACAGCTGACTTAATTATATGGAAGCTCTCTTATGCCCTTTGTCCCCAGTCCATATATACACACTAAGGTGAGGCCATCTGGCAGGTGGAGGATACTGTGCCTATAGAATGTGGAACACACACAAGGCATCTTAATTTGGAGTCTGTTATAAAGTTGAAGCTCGGACAACATTGAAAGTACACTTTTAAAATTCATGGTACAAACACTTTCCTGCTATTGTACAAAAAGGCTTTTCTTCTACCATGCCCAGTCCTCTGTGGTACCGTAAGGACTCTGATCTTGCAGAGTCAATAGTGTTATTCTAGAGCTAGGACTGCTCTTTGAAGCAGGCTGCCTTGTCAGATTGCTTTGGGTAAGATTTGAGGTAGAGTATCCCTCTGTCTTTTTATTATTAACATTTTCAAATCTGCAGAAAGGTTGGAAAGAATTGTACAGTGAACACAAGTTTCAACAGTTCCTATTTTCTCTATCTGCAGATATCTAAACACACACACGCATGCGCACAGATGCATTTATATGCACACATACATGTATGCATGCACTGAGCCATTTGAAAGTCATTTGAAGACACCGTGATATTGCATCCTAAATCCTTCTGAATGTAACTCCTAAAAATGGGCACATTCTTTTAAATAACCATATTACCATTACTATACCTAAGAATAATTTCCTAAGTCTACAAGATGTCATTTGTAGCTGGTCAAGGTTTGGTACCAGGATCCCATCAAGCTTTAAGCATTACATTTGGTTGTAATGCTTCTTTAGATTCTTTTATTTAGAAGAATCCCAACAGTATTGCCACTTTTTAAAAATAGTATAGATTTTTTAAGGAGACTGGGATAGCTGTCTTGTAGAGTATCCCATCATCTGGATTTGCTTGTTCATTCTATTCTCTCTTGGTGTCCTTTGATTTTTGCCACTGTCCCCTGTATTTCCCATTACTGGAAGTTAGCTCTAAAGGCCTGGCAGGATTCCCACAAGACCTTGATGGCCAGAATGGTTTACAGGAGGTTCTGTGTGCTTGACATTGCTTCTTATCAGGAGGCATATGGACCAGGACATCTCATTATCTGTGATCTTGAGTTTGATCATTTAGTTAAGGTAGTGAGTGCAAGCACTTTCCATGCTAGGTTTATGTTTTTTCCTTTGCAACTCAGAGTGATACTTTGAAATCTTGTGATTGTCTTGTTCCTTATAAACCTTTTGCCACATGATCACAGCAAATAAAAATACAGATGCCCAGTTGAATTTCAATTAAACAATATAAACATTTTTTTTGGTATAGCGTGTCCCTAATATCGCATGAGGCATATGCATACTAACATTTTTTTCTTGTTTATCTGAAATTCAGATCAAACTGGGCATCTTGTATCTTGTCTGGCAAGCCTAGTTTCTGAGCTCAAGCTTGGGGATGTTGGAGGTGGAATGTTGTGGAAAAGGAGGGGAGAAGGGAAGGTACCAGATGCTAAAGACAACCTGCATGGATGTGAGGCCGCCCACCGACAGATTCGTACATCAAGGTTGGGACCAGTACGTCTGGGGATGCTTGGGATCCCCATGCTGCAGGGGTCGCAGTCTGTGTGAGGGTCATGTGGGAGGGCGAGCTCTTCTGCTGCCTCCTGCAGTGCACACATCGGGCTCGATCCCGGTGTGAGGCAGAGTGGTGTTCTCGTGCTTCCTTCTCCCACTCTTCAGTGTATTTCAGACAGTGGAGGGGCTTTGAGGCTTCCGGTCTGAGTGGTATGGGTCAGCGTTTCTTTAACGTCAGTGTTCACACAGGTCATCCGAGGATCTTGTGAAAATGCAGTTGGCATGGAGTGAGGCCTGAGATTCTGAGTTTCTAACACATTCCTGTCTCCGCTGACTTCTCAGATGGTCTTCTAGCTGGCTCACACAGTGGGGAAGCGAATGGTATTGGGGCCAAAGAAGCCAGAGTTCAGGGCTCAGCTTCGCAGCTTCTGATCTGTGTCCTTGGGAGGTTATACCATCTTTGGAAGCTTCCATTTCCTCTTCTCTAAATAATCGTGTCTAGCAAATAGGGTCCATACAAGGATTAAGTCAGGCAGTGGCTGTGAAGCTTGTCATGAGGCCTAGCATGTTATAAAATATGCAATAAATATTTGCTGTTTTTGTTAATATTCACAACAATATATATGTGAAGTAAGTAGATATCTCCAAACTCATGCATTTAGTTCTGTTGGAGTGGATGAGATTCGCCCCCAATTTGACGTGATTTATACAACATACAAAGTACAGTAGACAAAGAGGGCAGGTGTCCTCTTATTCAGAATAGTACATTTCTGTCTAGGAAAAAGTGTACATATTTTCCAGGAGAGGACAACAGATTAATTCCATGAAGGGAAGAAAGCTATGATATCCAGAACTAGGGGCAGCCTGGAGATCTAAAAGGTAACAGGTGAGGGGTGTGGAGGAATCTTTAAGTAGGTAAGTCAGGGTGAATGTGCATCAGTTGGGGGTTATTTAGTGTGAGGGACAAACAGCCTTGCTTCATTTCATAGTCACTAGTGGGATCCAGTTTCTCAAAGAAAATTCAGGATAACCATTGCAAGAATGATATAGGACAGTAGACTTTCATTAGAAACAAATGACACTTGACTTCTGATTCTACGCTGTAGAATTTCTTGGGATTACTTGATGACTCCATCCATGTTTTAATAATGGCAATATGGCTGGACCAAGAGGGGTTCATGACCTGTAACCAGAGTTATGAGTTTGGGAGGACATGTGTACAGCTGGCTATAGCAGGAACTTTCGAGCCAGACAGATAGGAATCTCTATCCTAGGCACTAGAGGGTAGAGGCAAAAGAGCACTAGTTCAGAATCAGACTGCCTGGATTCCATCCTACTTCTACCACTGAGCAGCTATGTGACTTTGAGTGAATTACCAACCCTTTCTGTACCTCAGTTTTCTCATATGTAAAATGGGGATAATGATCATAATATCTTCCTCATGGCATTTTTATAAAGCTTAAATAGTTTATGTAAATATATAATGTGTCCAGTAAGCAGTAGTTCAGTGAATAACATCATTACTGTATCAATGAGAGTCACTGCTTTATTTATTTGTTTGTTTGTTTGTTTAATGTCCAACCCTGAAAGCTCAGTATTATCTATGAGGGATAAGTCTCTGCCAACAGCCAGGGAGCATCTTGCCCCTTGTTTTAGCCAGGATGACAGATGTGCAGCAGCTTGAACTGAGAGATCTGGTTGGTTGAGATTGAGGTGGAAGTGGGGAGGTGAGGGTAAGGCGAGCTCAGAGGATCTAAGTCCAAGGTGTAGAGATGTCATGGTATGGGAAGCCAGATGAATCATTGAAGGGCATTATCAGGAGACCTGGTCCTGATACCTGCTGAGACCTGCTAGCTCATTGTTGAGGTCAGAAGGTGAGGGACAAAGCACACACAGGTTGGAAAAGGTTAGACAAGTGGAGATATGGCAGGGAACACAGATCAGTACCACAATGCTGGCTGTATTTTGGCCAACTATCTCTCCAGCTGCACAAACCAGAAACCTAGATGTCATCTTGACAACACCCCATCCCACACATCCAATCCAAATCTCTTTGCTTCTGCCTCCTAATGCTTTTGCTTTTTCCCTCATTCCCATTTTCAGCACCACCCTTAAGAGAGCCAAATCACCTTTCACTTCAACTGTAAAAGACGCCCATCTGATATCTGTGCTTCCATGCTGGCTTCCTTCCTTTCTTTTTCCCATCCTGTAGCCAGAGGGACTTTTCCTAAAAACCAATATGATTATGTTGCAGCCTGCAAAAGTTTTTCATAGTTCTGAGGACAAAGTTGCAGTGTGGTTGAACCCCCATGCATTCTTCTGCAGTTGTGTCGTTTTCCAGGTGTTTCATCATGGTCTTCTTCTGTGACCCTGGTCTTCCTTTAGTTCTACTGGTCACCACACCAAACACAGCTCTTTTGACTGCATTTGCCTTTGCCTGGAGCACTCTTCCTTCCTCCTTTTATCTACCAAATATCTTCCTATATATCCTAATCAGAGGGCAAGCATCAGGGAAATTATCCTTTATCTCCCCGATAAGTCCAACCATTCCCCCTCATTTTAGGTTTTCAAAGAGAACCGTGAATTTCTCCTTTGTGGTGCTTAACACAGTTGGAATTCCACGTTTATTTGCAGTTAATTATTAATAAGCTCAATGAAGGCAAGAATCATGTTTGATTTTGCTCAGCATTATATCTCTAGAGTGTAGCATGATGTTTAGAATAGACTCTCTACTTGATAAATATTGGTTGACTGAGTAAATGCATGCCTGAATAAATGAATGGATACATACACAAAAAAGCAGAGCTTCAGGCAGAATAAGGTTGTGGGATTGTCTAATAGTACAGGTTCATCAGGAGATAGTAACAGCTGAGTCATCTTGCCAGGAGATAGCTCAGCTTCCCAGATTGTTCCCTCCCTTGAGCTCACCTTTTCAACCATGAGGGATCTTTACTCTTCTACAAAGTTCAGGAATGTAGAGGTTCCATTCTGGTTAGGTTATCTCTGCATCTTAAGCTCAGCTTGTGGCATGCAGGGGGCACATAATGGATTTTATTCTCCCTAGTGAGTGAATGAATGAATCATTGCCTGGGAGAATAATTTTCCACAATCTCATCTTATCTACCGTTTTACTCTTGGAAATTTGGGCTGGGATGTCTGGTCTCTGTTGGAATTGGTACAGACAGTGTCTCTGATTGTATCTTAGATCCACCTCTCCTTTGGAAAGGTTTCTGAACACTGTACTTTGATGTTTTAGGTCATTCACGATCAGAGTTTTGGTCTCTCTATCCCATCTCTGCCATGTTGTGACATACCAAACAAACCTAAGCCGCCTCATTCTGGGGTGAATTTGGACCAGGGCTGTTGTCTTTGTAGGGCACTAAGCTGGGTCAGGAATCTTCCTCCCCTCCAAGGCCTGGGAGTACCTCTCTTTCCTCAGTTGTTCTGAGGAAATTACTTTTCTGGAAAGAATAGACCCAGGCCCCAGTTTCTTGGCAGCTAGCATGGGAGGGAGAGTGCAAGCTGAGCCTTATCCTTTCTCCCTGTACTTTACAAATATCTCATTCTTTATTTCCTTCCAACAACATGTGATGACCCTTTGGCAAGTCCTTAGTGCTAAATTTCTTTTTTATGGAGGCAGCAGTAAAAATTCTAGGGCCTTTGATAGGCAGTGCTGGGACGTTGAGCGGATGTAAATCACTTGAGCATTGGCTGGATTCGGTTGACAGATTTCTAGGTTCAATGAAACGTTCCTTTTCCAAATAAATCATATTCTGACCTATGAAGGTCTAAGCTGGGAACACTTCTGAACTGTCTGCATTTGGACTGAGGTTGGAGGTTGTCCTATTTGGGTGATGGGCATGGATTTTGTAGTAAGCATGAGAGGAAACTCACGGTGTAGTTTTTCATATTTCCCTTCCGTCTGAGGCTTTGGTACTTTCTGCTCCTGGTCCCTTAAATGAATGGATGCAAAATACATAAAAAGAAAAATGAGGTCTTGGCATAAGCATGGAGAATTGAACCGAAGCTTTGGTGGTACAGATAGTTTTACTTGCAAAGAAGTGTGTGTGCGTGTGTGTGTGTGTGTGTGTGTGTGTGTAATTAAACTCTGTGAACTTGTTTATGTTCACAAAGAACAGCACTGGCTGGACCCTTATAAGGGACTAGTACATGGAATGGCATTGAAGTGAGATCTGCTTTTAGGACATGGAATTTTAGAAATGTCCCCAACTTCTCATTTTCTTATAGTGACTCAAAATACCTTGAGGATCAGAAGGACCTGAGTTTGCTATTGGACTTGGTTTCATCATTTCCAATGATAAATTTTTTCCCTTTATAACACAGGTGCCTATTATCCTGTTTACTATAGGAGTCCAAAGAGAGACTAGTGTCCAGGACACAAGTGTCCAGGATGGGTAATTTAGGAAAGCACTCCCTCTACCTCTCACATGTATGGGTACCATCACAAATGAAAATGTGCAGCTCCTCTGAAACTGGATATCAGTCAGGTGGGGGAACTGCGTTGACACTCACTAATGGCCCAGTTATCACAGAATAGCATAGTGCCATTAACAACTGATTATACATATTATTGGGTAGCTCACAGCTAATGGGACCTGTCACAAGATCTCAGAAGACTGGGCTTATGATCTGTTGATAAATAGATATGTGGTACACGTGGGTCAGTCATTTCCTTGTTAAGGAGGAAGAAGGAAACGAAGTGACAGCCTCAGCCGTTCTGCATGGGCCATGTCTACATGCCTGGCTGGAGTTTGGTATCAGGATGTGAAGCCTGAGCAGAGGCTGGAGTTCAGTGGGGCATATCTCTATTCTAGACCTGTAAATATAAAGGGTGGTTGTGGACAGGCAATGACACGGAGAATTTAAAGAGGGCCTCAGACCCTCAGGGGCCCCACAGCATGTATCCCCCACATAGCAGGCCCCTTGGGAAGCTGGCAGTGCTTTCTGGTGGGATTGTCTTTGTTCTTTTATTATTATTATTATTATTTTTGTGATATTTCTATGAGAGGTGAAGATGGTATATCCTTTTTGAGTGCCCTCAGTTGTATCAGATCTTTAAAGGAATAGTTTGAAGATGTGAAATAAACAGAGATGGGAATATTATTACAGACTAGTACTGTATAATGTAAACAATGGTCGAGGTCTACTTTCCATTCTGATACAGTTATCCAGGGTGATAGTAAAGTCGGTCTGAACTTGTGGCCACAAATACAGGTGTGCAACATTATTGTATTCAAGGCAAATTGTATTTGATTCCACTCAGATGAGAAATCTAGTCTCCTTTTGGTAAAGAGTGGGGGGTGAAGACGTTTCTTCAGGCCGCTCTGGTATCAGTGGACCTGGGCATTGTTTAGACGCTAATTGTTTAGACCCATTGGTTCCTTGAAGTCTGGTGCTTCCTTGGTGCCCTATTTTTGCTAGGGCTGGAAATCTTTCTGTCTAGGGTCAGCCCTGTTAGGTGTATTATGGCGACTCTCCACCAGAGACCCTGTCACTTCCTCAGGGCTTTGCAGGACCCTGGAGTCTCACCCCACTCCAACCTCATCCCAGTCTTGGGAAACCTCTCAACTCAAAAGCATTTACCTCTCTTCCTATGTCTCAAGGAGCTCAGATTTTTAGGGGGGAAAATAACCAGGGAAAGACTTCTCTGCGGGTAATTTCTATGTTTGGCCTTTACTCTCTGTGAAAGTAAAGGAACACAAAGAACCTGACTACTTTTTGGGAACTAAGAGGGGGAAATATAGTGAGAACAAAACACACATTAATATCTCAGTGCATTATACTGCCGTGATAATGATGGTGATGACAGTGATGGTGATAAAGATGATGATTTATATTGGCATATGGCTTTAGAATTTCAGACCACTGCCTGGTATGTTCCCTGTAGTAGGCCGGTAAGATAGGGGAGTGTGCCAAAAGGAAATGAAGACTCAGCGTGGTTTTATGAATTGGCCAAGGCCACACCGTAGGTTAGTAACCACAAGTCCTCATTTGTTGGTTCAACATAGCTTTCTCTGAAAAGAAGCCACATGTTGCCATCTTTTGTTTGGGGAATACCGGATTCACCCTTCTAGGGCAAAGTGGCTTCAAAGTGACTTAGTGACAGTCAGGGTCTTTGACATGCAGGGATGTTAACTGAAGGAACCAGGGACTTCCAAATCCCTCAAAATCTTCCTGCTTCCTAGGCAGCAGGAGTGCCTGTCAGGTCAGCCTGAATTTGACCCCTGCCATAGGGATGGATTCTCCTGGAAAGGAAAGGAAGTTTATTTTGGTGTTATTTTTCTCTTCTGCATCAATCTCCCTAAATGTCTGCTGCTCCTTTCCTTGTACCAGGACTAGCTGTTTACTTAATTATTCTGACAGAGAAAGTAGTTAAGGGTTGGACAGAGGAGGCAGAAAAAGATTGTGCTGGAAGGAAAGAGAAATGTTCTATTTTTTCAGAGGGACACAGATTTATTTCAGTTTTAGTAGTTCTTATTCAAATTCATCTGAAGTAATTAATGAAAGCTAGAAGAAGGCCTATACACATACACAAATACATACACACACACACGCGCGCGCGCACACACACACACACACACACACACCCCTTCTTAGGATTTTTTCACTCTTACTTGAATTATGTTGAGCTGTTTGGTCTATTGGTTCAGTACCCCAAGCCTAGTGCAGTATTGTCATCCCTTGCTTTACAACACAGTCATTATATCCCTAAACCACATTGTGATACACAGTGCCTTCTGTTTACGACTCCCGAAACTCCCACTCCATATATCACCTGCCATAAAACCCATCAAACTGCTGCTACTAAAATGGTGCACAGTGGTCTAAGCAGGAGCCAGGCAAATTGTGTGATACCCTACTGTGGTTAATGAGAGTGAAAATGTGGTTAGGATTTTATTCAGGCGATGTTCATTTGCAGGGCCATTGTAGTGAGATGGCAAAGAAAGATTCTTTTGTTAACTTGAATGACAATATATTTTCTATTGTATGGAGTGGCTCGGTGCAGAGTTTGCCAAGTTATTTGTCAATTGTAAATAAGTCAAACTGTGACCTTGAACGACTAGCTTTTTATTGCCTGGGGGTCCTGAAAACTAATTAATATACTGAAATTGTTATATGGTGTATCAGAAACCTGTTGCCAGATTTTAAAGTACTGTAGTGAAATTTGATTCTAATAAAGACAAAAACAAAAGTTAAAATAGAATGTTCCTTTTTTGTAGAATAGATAAAATTTATTGTGTCTTTTACCCTGTTTTTTTTTTTTTAAAGAAGATGAATAAGAGAGAGAGCATTGTACCTTTCATTTTTTTTTTTTTTTGCATTCTTCTGAAATCTGCACATATGCAGAAAATTCTTAGTACTACCTGTAACCATCACTGAATCCTGAAAAGGTATATGAGGATCTTCTTGAAAAAATAATTAGAGCAACTGAGCAGCTTTGTTCTGTAAATAATCTTAATTAAATGGAATTCTCATCCTTCCCCCCACCCTCCCTTATCTCCAACTCAGGAGCCAAGACATTTTGATCCTAGTAAGGGATTTCTTAAAGATTCAATCAATGCAGGTATTTTACTCAAGGAACAAGAATGTAGATGTCTCTCCTGTTAATATACAAGTCACCTTATTATTGTCTCACACACAGCTTTTTGTTTTCTTCTAAACAACTAATTGTGTAGCATGGAAGACGTATACTGCTGATAGTAGAAAACTTTCTTCCACAAGCTTTGGTCCATTTATGAAAACTTTAAGGAAAAAATTAGCACAGTGTATATACAGCATGTCTGATCTCATTAACTCATTAATTCATCACTGAGATATGAGTATCCCCAGAGACCACTCTGGGCAATGTCATGGAATCAGAGCTTGTTCCTGGCATATTTTTCCTCTTTATTTGATCTTCACCACTGTCCCCTCCTCTTCCCCCGGATGAAGGGGGTGCTGGGGCTGTCCCAGCAATAGCATTGTTACCACTGCCAAAGCTGCTGTGGACATCCCACCAAACCCCAAGTTCTCCACTAAGTGCTTCCTGTATGTTATTCATTGACATATACAACAATGCTGCGAGGTGGGTTCTAGTGTATTTTCTGCTTTACAGATAAAACAAGTATGAAGCCTGTGCGGATTAAACAATTTTCCCAAGGTCAAGTGAATAGGAAGAAGTAGGACCTATTGCAGCCTCCCTTCTTTTAGACCTTTTTCTTCCTTCTGGTCACCTTCTCCTGGGGTTCTCTCCATCTGCAGTCCTTTTACCCCCAGCATTTATTTAAAGTCTTGTTCTCTTCTGGGGAAAATGAGTGAGCAGGTGATGAACTATATAACCCCTCATAACTCCCACATAAGTGCTGCCTTATCTAAGCGCAGGGTTCTTGCTTCCTGGAGGTCCTTAAAATGATGCTTTTCCTGCATATGTTACATGCTAGAGCCTCAGCATGAAGCTATTGGGAAGGAGGCACTAAGCCTGCTTCATAAGTATTATGGGCTGGCCCGCTCTGCAATGAATGGATTTCCTTAGAGATTCATATCTCTCTGTTCTTGTCTTGACAGACTTAACCATGGAAGAGGGTAGAATTACCATTACCAGGAAGGACTAAATAGGGGTAAAAGAAGTATCCCATCCACAAAGGTTTTGTGCAGAACTTATACTAATAAGTTCTAAATTATGAATTACGTTCATGAGGCTTTGTTCATCAATCCCAGTATTACCCCATTATAATGCTGAGAAAAATCATTCAGGTAGAAACAAAAGGATAGCAAAAGGAAGAATACTATTCTCCATAGAATGACCACAGACTGTGGGGCAGTTTTCAGATTGGGCCCTTCTGTGACTTGTTTGAACTTTTCAGGGGAAATCTGATTTCAATTGAGTCATATTGTTTTAAAAAAATTCCAATCCCAAACAGCACCATGAAGAGGAAATTAAACTATAAAAAGTGCATTAGGATAGGGGTAGGGATCTAAGTTACTGTCCCAGAAACGAGTCAAAATCAAGGTTAAGAATAGAACCTGTAAGTTGCTCTAGTTAGACATTACAGATACCACTGGTATTTACAGTTGCTTGATAAAAAACAGTCTATCTTGCAGTGGATGCTGACATCATAAGCATAGCACTTAGGACTTGGGGGTCTCCGAGTACTTTTATAAGCATCCCTTTACTTACTTAGTTCTTGTGGAAAATCAGATAAATGGAAAGTACCATTATCTAAGCCACATGAATAGAAGTGCTCCAGTTGGAAGTGCATTCTCAGTATGGGGGCTAGCAAGGTATTGTGGGCCCTCCAAAGGTTTGTCTACATTCTTTCCCTGACTCAGCATTCCTGCACTTTGTAATGTATATTTCTAGCATTAGAGATCTGCATTAAGACAGGCAGTTGGGGGTTCTGGGCTGGTTCAAGTCAGTAGAGCATGTGACTCTTCTTGTTCCTGGGGTGGTAGGTTCAAACCCCATTTTGGGTGTAGAGATTGCTTAAAAATAAAATCTTAAAAAAAAAAGAGAGAGAGAGGCAAGTGGGACAAGATAGGTAGCTATTTATCATCTAGACTTGGTAGTACCACTAACTGGCTCTGTGACCTTGGGCAGGCCACTTATCTTCTCTCACATGCCTACTGTCCAGAGTCATTTTGAAGATCTAGCAGTATTAAAAAATAAATAAATAATGCGGTCAAACATAAGAAAGCCTAGAGCATAAAACAATTGTATTATCATTTTATAGGAGAAAAAGAAGAAAAACAAAGGAAAGGTATAATTTTAAAAGTTAAGGTGAGGATGGGCCACAGTGTTTTGCAGGCATGTAAACGTAATATCAAATTTAATTCAGGTGTGATTGTGCCCTTCCTAATTATTTCTTACACCTGGATGTGGCCCATGGGAAAATTCTCTCAGAGGCCATGCATTTAGGGTCTTGTATATTTTCAGGTTTCCTTATTAAGTAGAAACCAGAAGCCTTTTTATGTCTCCACAGGGACACCTTCAGAGCTTGTATCAGCAGAAAAGAAACCGTAATGTGAGGTGTTGGGGTTAGGACAGAAAATCTGAAAGGGCTCAACCCCAGAGAAATGGAAGACCAGTCCACTGGCTGGCCTTGTGGACTGTACGACTTAATGGTCTGCTCCTGGACACAGGATGGTTGTTGTGTTTAAAAGAAGCTTCGCCTTTTAAAGAGGAAAGAGTTTAGTACGGTGTGTGTGTGTGTGTGTGTGTGTGTGTATGTGTGTTTATATATAGGCTCTTAATCAAAATGTTTTGGAACTCTTCACTAGCAATCGGTGAGAAGTATCAGAGATAGAAGAAAAGAAAAAAAAACAGATAACAGATATTAATTGAACACCTGGTGACATAGAGTATTGTGTAATATGTTATCTGTGATACACTTTTTTTTAAATAGAGGTTGGACATGGCCAACCATTTTTTACTCTCAACTATTAATCGTTTGCAGGTTCACAGAATCATTCTTTCTGATGGTTAATCCACTGCACCCTGCCTAGTTTCAAGCTGGGTTTTCTGGGGTTCAAAAGAAATCAGAGTCATACTCACTAGCCTGGAGAAAGTTATGGACTGGTCAAGGAGAATATACTGATAAAAAGAGAGTGCATAAAGTGAGAGTATTTGCAGTTAAGTGAGTGATGTATCAAGTGGCAAAGGCAGTCCATGCTTTGAGGGGTTCAGAGAAAGGTTAATTTCAACACTGGAGCAACAGGTATTGGAGTTACAGGTTGGGATAGTGAGATCTCCTGGGAGTGCAGGACCAGAAGTGGCAGGAAGGTGTGGGTAGAATTTGGAGACTTACCTCTATAAACACTTTGGTTCTGTGAGCTTGGGACCAGCAGAGGGAGCACAAGGTAATAAACAGCTTTGGTTTGAGAACCTGACTGTACTCTTTGGAACTCAAGGAAAACGAGGCCACGAGAGAGCAAGATGGGGTCATTCACCATTATCTTCTCTCCCCTTGTATGTACTTGTTGCTGCTTAAAAGTCTACCATATTTTGCTCCCTCATTCACTTATAAAACTTGTTCTATGGTAAATGCAGAAACAGACCCTAAATCAACCAAAAGAGCCCACAGGAAACAAAGAAAATATAGACAAAGAAAAAATGACATCAGTTCCTAATTGTTCTTTAAACCAACTTCAATTTTTCAATTCTTTGAATAGTCAGGTAATATGAAGAACTCAGAATATTATAGCTCAGAGACCTGTCACTTAAATATTTTCTCTGCCTTGGGGAAATGGGCTATTTAACAAAATTCAGCAAATCAATGACTGTTGGAAAGGAGATTTGAGAGGAACTAATGCAATCTTTCTAAGGCTTTGGTGGTGAAACATGCATTAAAAAAGGCTGCAGACTCATGTTTATTCTTAGCAGAACTACTTTAAGTTTCTAGAAACTTGGCCAAATATGGCCATAGATATGTTAGAGTGAGACTCCAGCTTTACTGAGCTGGCTTTGCTTGGCACTTGATGGCCCATTTCATGGCTCGTACATCAGTTCAGCAAAGAACAACACAACTCTGCGTGCCTTGGGGCCTTTACACCTATTGTTTCCATGGGAAGCCCCACTCTTCATCTCCTCTTTAACTTTTTTTGGCCAGGTTAATTGCAACTCAGTATTCAGATCTTGACTCAAGCATGACTTCTTAGGAAAGTCATCCTTGACCTACAGACTAGGTCTGTCCACCATACATTCTGAGGGCACTTTGCATTTTTATTTATAGTGCTTTAACACAGGTTGTAGTTGCATATGTATTTTTGTGACTATTCCAGTCATTGTTCTTTACCTTACTAGACAAAAGCTTCAAGGTACAGGGACTCTGTCCTTTTTATATACCATTATATCCTCAGCATGAAGTATAGGGCCTAGTATTTACTAAGGCTCAATAAGTACTCATTTAGTGGATGAAAAAAATAGGTAGTAACTATCAACTGCTAACAGCAGGTGTTACATTCTGCTAAGGGAGGGCTATAGGAGTAGGCAGAAGAACTGAGACTTAGGGGAGGACAGTAAGGTGAGGAGAGCCTTGATAAATACTAGTTTTTGAAGGAGAGGGGTGGAATGGGGGAGCAGACTAGGAAGGTATTAGGAGAGAGGCTGGACAGGGGATGTGTCCAGAGAAGCACATGATAGGATATATGGGGATAACTGCCCTGTGCCAACTCTGGGCTGAAGTACCGGTCACAGTTCAATGTACTATGATCTGAACAATGCTACTGGTAGTGCTGGTTCTTGTTTATTTGCTTCCCATCCCTGAATTCATTCTATTTATATTCTTTCTGTGTCCAGGAGGCTGACCTTAGCTCCTGGTTGGATTTGGCCAATAGAAGGCACTGGCATGGACTGGCGGGAGAGAGGGAGCAAGGAAAGAGTAGGTGGGTAATGCCCACCCTCTCACTTCCTTGGGTGCACATCTCTGGTGGCAGCCGTGGCCCCTGTCCCTTGGCGGAGCTCTCACTGGTCTCAGGAAACCATATCTTACACTCCTTCCATCAGCCTTAGGGCCTCCTGCTAACTTGAGTCTCTTCTTGCTGCTCTGCTTGTTCCTCGTTCCCTGTTTGTTTCCTTAACTCTGCTTACTCCTCTGTTAGTAGCCCCTTGTTAAAGTCTCATTTTAGTCATCTGCAGACAACTCTGTTTCCTGTTGGGATCCTGACTGATGCACTTACTTTCTCCCAGTGATGGCCATTTGTCTAGACTCACATTAGAAATCACCCCTTTATTTTTGAGAAGCACATTGGCTGTTAGATTCTTTTGGCTCTGTCAGTGGAAGGAAAGGCCTCTCTTTCTGCTGATTCTGCTGTGCATGCAACAGCTATCTGGTTAACAACCTGATCCCACACCTAAAATTTCTGAAGAAATGTGACTTAGAAAACCCCAAGGTGCCAGGGGCATGGAGAATAGAACCATTAGCAGGTAAGAGTGCTTATTAGACAACCACTCTGCAAAATTCAGGTCACCAAATTTTTTTGAACTGGGTTATTTCACTAGCTGCCTCAGTTTTCTAATGTATTTTGCAAGTGCAGACCCTGGGTTTGCATCCCTTTTTCTCCCCTTGCCCCAAATAAAAAGTACAGCAAAGAAGAATGGGAAGATGATAGGTGCAAGAGATTTCTATCCTGGTTCCAGTCCTATTTTGATATGATCGGCTAGTTAGATTTTTCTCCCTAGACATATTGAACATGTACCCCCAGATCTACAAAATGTCCAATTAAGAAACCAAATGAAAGTGTTCAGGAACCAACTCAGTTATACTGGTACATAATGTAAGGCTTTCAAAAATAGAAGAGAATAATTTAAATATGTTTTTAAACTTATGGCGTAATATTTCTTCTGACACTCCCCACACTCAACTCCCTGCCAGATACCCAGAGCAAGAGTGAATTTTCTAAATTAGGAATTGAGAAATGACCCATTTACAGAAAATCAAATGCAGTCTCTCACACGTTCTGCAAGTACCTGAAGAAAATATATAGACGATTCATTTTAGAATCTTGCACAAAAAGGGCCAACCCTTGATCTGTAGAATCCTTTTCACTAAGGAAACCTTTCGTCGTAAGATGGAATGTTGGAATAGAAGATACCAGGGCCTGGATCCTGCCTTCACTTGGGCTTAATGGGACTGGGCTGGGATGCCACTCAGAGCTCCGTGACCCAGAGGAATGGAAATATCATGTTGGGGATTTAAGGTAGAATGGCTGCCTGATTGTTTATTCTAATTTTAGTTTCCTTCAGATTACTTTAAAGAACAATCTTGTATTATACAACTTGTACTTTTCCATAAATAGACTCATTCTGTTTGTTTTGAAGCTCTACTATCTTTCTCTTGCATTCCTGAGTAGGAAATCCTACTCTGAAACCATCATCCATAAGCCGGGGGCTTCAAAGGAGAGCTGACATGGCCTCTCACTGCACTCCCCGTGTGCAGACCCTCTTCTCTGCTGATTCTAGAATGGGGGTAAACAAAGATAAACATAAAAATAATCTGGATTGTACCTAAGTCAAACCTCTGGGCCTTTTCCTCAGCCAATTTCCCCATCCTTTTCTTTCTCAAGAGGTATATGGTTAAAGGAAACTCACACTTTTTACAATTGGTCTTGGAGAATTTGCCATATGTAAGGGACTGTTTATAGGACTGATTTATAAGTATGTTGACTATGGTTCACAGCAGAAATTCACTTAAGTAATAACTCCAAGCCTTGCTGTGTTGGTGCTGCAGGCTGGCTGGACTCATTTCAAGGAGAGTCAAAAGATGCTTGAAATAAATTATTTTAAATTCAGTTTCACTTTAAACATACAAGCCAACTTGTTGTAATGGCCTGGGTATCAGACACATAGCTCCACTTGTGCTACAAGCTTGTTGTGCAACTTGTGGCTGTTCTAAACTTGTGGCCCTTCTAAACTTCGCATTCCTCCCTGGGAGAGGAAATGTTTGGATGCACGATCTCTGTGTTGCACAACTGCAGGGGCGCTATTTACACTGCAGCCTGTATGGAGCTTCAGGGAGGCTCTGTTCCCACACACCACAGTGAGAATGACGTTCCCCTGGAATGAACGGTACATTGCTGAGGCCCAGGCTTGACTTCTAAATCAATGAATGGCTGTTGAGTACTCATTTTGTGCCCGGTGATGAGGAAGCACATAGAAGGCACAAGGCACAGTGCAATCCTTTGGAGGCTGGAGGGGGGAGATGGCTAACAGAGGTTAAACGTTATTTCATGCGTGCGTTTGTGTACTCGTTTCACAGACACGTGTAAAGAATCTATTGAGTGCCAGAAATAGTGCCAGGCTAATCCATATTTTTTCTTCTAAACTCAGCTCAAACCCGATTCCTCTCATGAAGACCCAGTCCTTCCCTCAAAGAGCTCATGAGACCATGGAGGACAGACGGGAACTCGTGGTCAGTGTCGCGGTAGTGGTACGAGCCTGAGACATGGCAAAATTTAGCCATGAGGGTCTTGGGATTATCTGATGTTTTACAATATTCCCATTTCTTTTCTCTCTGGGTGAGTAACTGAGGTATCAGTGGACTTCGGCTTAGAGCTGGGCAAGCGCTCTTAAGGATGGAAAGCTGAGTGACGTATAATGTGCTCTGTCAAGGGTTAGGAAAGTCAGACCGACTTGTAAGTAACACGAACGGACTTTGTTAAGGGCTTCGCAGTGTACTAGAGGATTCTGAAACAGACATAGAGATAGACAGAGAGAGAGATCACAAGCATACACACGCACCCCTGGCTTGGAGAATCAGAAAGGCATCCTTGCAGGAGGCTCCGTCCCAGTCCCCCGGGATTGGCTTGCTCTCTGTTTCACACTTCGTAGCTCCCAGGACTCCGCCTTGATGGCTTGTCTCCCAGTTGTAATTACACATTATTTTGCTGTTGGAATAATGTCTCTGCCACTAGACTGTAAGCCCTGGAAGGGTGGAGACTGTGTTCCTTTAGCTTACTGTGTTATCCGCCAGGTCTTAAACAGTGTCAGATTAGAAGACGTTCAGAAATATCCAATAAATGGATGAATGGGTGGGCAGTGATTAAGTAGAAATTGGAGTAGAGAAGGCTCTTTTGGGTGGAGGAAACTGTGTAAGTGATCACCACGTAGAAGTGGCCCCTGTTAATCTTCAGAGACTGTATGTGGGTTGGAAATGGCAAACTGCGGCAGATCTTTTTACTCTGACTAGGGCTTATCTAGAGAAGCTGTGGCAGGTACACAGAGTGTGTCTAAGCTCTCCTTACTAAACTCAAGAAAGATTTGTCATCCCTGGTTTCTTTTAAGCTCTTCTTGAACTTAGTAGGTGCTCATTAAATATTTGGAAACAGAATGCGAACGTGGATGGATTTCCTGATGTTCTCTGTCCGACAACCTTTTGGAATAACAAGCTCTCATTGCCTACCCCGTGCCCCCTCCTGCTTCTCACTTAAGCCATGTCTTTATGCTGTGAGAAAAATGGTGCAATATGGGGGAAAAGAAACCAGGGCATCTGGTTCACCAGATATGCATATGGCCACAACATATGGCCAACCCAGGGCATTTGACCATCGTGCTCATTAGGATGTGCCGGCAAACCGGATGCTGCACAGTCCCTGTGTCTGTGTCGTTTTTCTCTCAGCATGTCGACCTGGTGTTAATCATCAGGGCACGCTTCCCTCTCCTGGGCAGACCACTTCCTCCACTCCTGCACCTCCGTTTCCTTCTGAAATTCCCTCCATGTGAGTGCTGACTCTGCATGGGTTGGTGGCCTTCAAATCCACAGGATGGTCTTACTCTACAGGTCCCACTAAAAACATCAGCAAACCACATGAACAGCAAAAAGCTGCAGTAGCAACTTCCAGTTTCTCAGGTGGTGGGAAAAAAAAGCCGAGTCCGTTGGCATTACGCATTAAGGGAAATGTTTTTTTTCCCCCTTCTCCGAGAGTCTGGGATAATTAACTTGCATAGAAGAAAACTCAGCCCACCCTAGTCTCCTGATTTTCACTCAGATTTTCCAACTTCAGGAAGAGGAGGGACAGAGAGTGGAGCCCCACCCCCTACGCTGGCAAACCAAACAAACCAGCAATTCAAAGGGCTGGGATAGAGAGCGGGTCCATATGTAGAAGCCAGTGGAGCTGCTCGTTCACTTTGTGTTAGATCGCTTTCCCCAAAAACCTCCCTGCTCCAACTTTCCCAGGCCCAGCTGACTCTGTACCTCTCTCCCCACAGACCTCCACCAACCACTTCTCTAAGGAAATTCCATTTTTCAGTTTTTGTTGGCAATTGTTATACCATTTGTTTAGCACATTTGCATATTTCATTTTTGTCCAGGTTGCTCCTCTTCAGTTGCATTTCTAAAAATGAGAAATGAGATCAAAACTCACATTAACCTTGATGTCATCCCCTTTGCTTTTCGTTCATTGCTATTCTTTGTTTATCATCTTTCAGCAAATTTTCAATCCATATGACAATACTCCCATCGAAATCAATTACAACCAGTTTCACAAAATAGACTTACTGATGCCCTCTGTCAATCTTCTCTTGAATTCCAGCTGTATACTGCTGATGCACACTCACTGATTGCTAACTATACATTATTCCTTTCATCTGCTGGTAACTATCAAAAAACGGTAACAAATTTGTCCGGAAAGGTTTATTCTCCACATAGTTCCCTTCTTTTCTTTCTTTCTAAGTATTGCTGACGATTTGATTGAACTCAAAAGAGTTACAGATTTTTCTCATTTAATACCCACTCCATTATTTCAAGGCAGGAAAAGTGCAGATTTTTTTTTCTTTTAAATAGTTTTATAGACAAAGTGAAAGATTTTTCATTCTTGCTTCAAATTCATTGTGAAAACAGAAGGCAGTTTTCCCAGATGGAAATCTGTCATATCATTATGGAAATGTCAGATTTCCACCCAGGGCATATTGACAAAAAGCCATGGTTTTTGCCCAGGGGGTGGAATTTCACAAATTTTCCCAAGAAGAGCTGCACTCCCTGGTAGAAGACAGAGGCAATTTCTTTCCCCATTTCAGATTTGCGAGACTGAGCTCTAAGAGACTGGTTTCAGGCAAATACCCAAAGAGGAGAAAAGAAGATTTTCGCATCTCCGTTACTGGCCAGAGCAGCTTGGCTCTCCTTCATGAGTCAGTCCTGGCTGCATTTACTTTGGTGTTAGAGCTACCCTGAGCTGTAACTCTGTCGGCGCTGTCACATGAAATGGGTGTGTCACATTACAGAAAGGAGAAGAGATTTCATTCTTTGACTTACCTGATTCTGCCATGTAGCTACCTCCCTTTTCATTAATAGATAAGCTCTTCTTAAAGTCTCTCGTAATTTTCGTAATTGTCTTCCCCCCCTTCCCTGGAAATGGAGCATTTTGAACCTCCGTTAGTGGAGTATTCATGCATGCATTAGAAATATTAGCAAATCATGTCCATATTAATGAATGATAGGACATTTAGAGGAAAATAAAACAATCCCCCAAACATTTTCATACATTTACAGTCATCAGAATCTCACGCTTTAAACAGATGAAAGAGATTTGTGAATGGCATAAGTCACGGCAGAAATAGCCGTGGGACATGAGTTACTCTATTCTATTACGTAAAAGTCTCGCTGCTTTGTATAATAGCCCTGTAGATTAGCAAGTACAATGCAAAGGATCTAAATATTTTTCTTAAATAAAGATCTGCTGTTCTCAACAAAAAAGCTCCTCCAAAGATTATGCTAGTATAGGTACTCGGCTCCATTAATATAAATGACTCTGATGTATATTTTTTCCTAGCAGAAATACCTGCATTAAAAAAAAAATGCAGCAATAACTTCAAACTTCAAAGGTCTAAACTTCAAAAGGTTTCTTGCATTCTGCTTGATGGGACAGCATCTTATGCACACATGCTTTTTTCCCTGCTAAATGCCTTAATAATGAGCTTGGGTTCAGATTTTGTGAATCGGAGCCAAGTAACTCTATTTTATTATATTTGCTGGGAAATGAACTAGCTCAGGGTAATTAGGAAAGCAATTTTATTAGCTTCTATTTCATAAAGATTGTTTTTTAATCAGAGTCAGAACTTACTAGAAATGAGTCTGTGCTCATTGCTCGGGTCTCAGGAAATGAAGTGGGGCACCATAGGTCCTAACCCACAGTAAAACCAATGTGATGAAGACAGAAGCTTTGCTCTTAATCTCTAACAATGCTGTAAAAATAAACCCAATCTGATGGCATTATAAATAAAAGGGTCACGGCTAACAATTACCTGTGTCTAGTTTGTTATAGACTAGAGCCATGATAACTGAAGGAGTTAAAAGCTTTCTTTTAATTGACCAGCGAGTCTTGGATTCGAGTTGTGCACAATCCTGGTGTCAGCGCTGGGAGGTGCAGGGAGGAAGAAAAGTAAAAACACTGGGTTAGGTGAATGTGTCTTCAAGAGACAAATGGGAGAAGGAATTGGGACTGATAGTGTATTTAGATAATGTAGTGCGGCTGTGGAAAAGACAAATGTTCTACTGAGGCACACAGCATATGAGGGGAGGTGTTGCTTATAGGAAAATGGAGCTCCTGTAATCATGCCTCTCCTGGCAGCCACTTATGGAGCACGGCATACTGTTTGGGGCACCTCATTATAAAGAGAACATCAATACTGTAAATTAGAGAGAACTCAGAGAAGGGTGACAAAAAAGATAAAAGGATTAGAAGAGGTGACCTATAAAGAAAGGTTAAAGGAGCATAACATTTAAAGCTTTCAGGAAGAGGAGCTAGAGAGAGGGAAGCCTATGCTAACTGTCTACAAATATTTGAGCAATAATAATTTTAAGGAAAGAAGAGGATTGCTTGCGGTGGTTGAGAATGGTCTAATAAGAAGTAACGGCTTGAAACAAGGAAA
The DNA here is from genome assembly GCF_020171115.1 of Neogale vison. Lineage (NCBI taxonomy): Eukaryota > Metazoa > Chordata > Mammalia > Carnivora > Mustelidae > Neogale > Neogale vison. The sequence goes on along the minus strand of NC_058098.1, from coordinate 82,213,262 downwards.
GGGGAAAATGTCGGTTAGGAGACATTAGGAAAAATTTCTTCCCAGTAAGGGCAATTAGGCACCAAAGTGAACTGCCTGAGGAGGTGGCTGAGGCCCCATCACTGCAAGTGTCCTGGGGATTCCAGGGGACCTTGCAGACTCAGGGAGCTCCCGAGACAGGAGAGAAAGCCCGCCTTTTCTGAAGACATTCCAGTACAGGAGAATGGGGCTGGCACAGCCCGGAGGCCTCTCCCAGTGGCCCCAACTGTAATTTCAATCCTGTACGTGTGTGGCAGGTAGGGGCAGGAGAAAAGGAGAAAAAGGAGAAAAGCCCATCCAGGGAGGGGGGAAATACCTTTCCGGAAGCTGTTCTTTTCTGCTGTGGGTCATTAGTGTTGGTGTTCCTCATTTCCCTTTACGGTCATCAAGGCATTTACATACATCACCGTACAACACCTCCAGAAGTCAGAGCTAAAGTGGGAAAGGGAGGAATGCCTCTGACAAGGGAGCCCATTCAAGAATGAATGGTGTGAGGTTGTGTGCATCAGTTTCTGTTGTGCAAGCAAAGGGAAATAGAGAAAATTGCCATGTTTTATCATGTCGGATGAACTGGAATAGGTGACACTGTGATCAGGTGTGCATGCATAATCACTCCCCCAAATAATCGCCATGTGGAATAATTCCCCCCAAATCTTGCAGCTTCAACTTATTCTCTGTGAGTGACTCATAAATCTTGGCCTTGAACGTGAATCAAGATTCCGAGCTGCAGGCTCAGGGGTTTGTTGGATTTATTCAACTTTAGTCTTTATTTATAGACATAAAAGTGTATTATTGGTTGTAACATCCAAACAAAAGAAAACAGATTGTAAGCATCCATTAATGTTTTCCCAAAAGGGAAATCGTACGTTTCTCTCGGGTCTTTCATTCTCTCTCTTGTAATATTAAGATGATGTCATAAACTCGTAATTACTTTGTGATGTTCTTGTGCAGTTTATATCTGTTGGTTCAGAGACGCAAATTCCCTTTCTGATCAGAATGCAGCTAACAGTATGAGCAGGTGGAAGATAAGTCTTCAGTGGCCTGCGATTTAGAAACCTCTGAAGTTTTGAATGCATACTGTTGAAACTGTGCGCTGGGAGGGGAACGATGCTTTTGAACAATCTAGGGTCTTATGCTATGTACGTGAGATGAGGTGTTAATTTACAGGAACAGTTACTCTTTCTACCAAAAAAGAAAATTATTTTGGCTAATGAAAGTGGAGGCTATGAAAAAATATTATTATATTTATCAGGTGGGAATTTTTCATTCATTAATCATTTCCAGGAAAGCAAAAATACTTTAAAAGAAGGGGTTTATTTGTACTCGTAGTATTAGATAAGTTTGGCTTTCAAGGACCTGTGATACTGGGAAAAACTGAAAACAGGAAACATAGGTCTGTGAGAGAGAAATCGATCACAAGATGGTGCCTTTCTCTTTTCTTGACCAAGCTTTGTTCCTTTACTCTCAGCTCATCTCTTCAATTCTGCAAGAAAGAGGCCATAAAGTATCCATTTCCAAGTCCTCTTTCAGCCTTGCTCAGATTTCTTATTGCTCATTGCTAACCATTTTAATTTCTGACCTCTTCTGCTCCACTAGTTATAGACCCATTCACTGACCCTCTAGGATTTCCAACTCGGTGATTTATGTCCTTGCCATATTCATGTGAAGTGCCAGCATCAACCTCACAGAGAGGGAGAGAGAGAAAGAGAGAGGGTGGGAGGAAGGGAGAGAGAGAAAGAGAGAAATGCTTTTCAACCATTCTCCTGCTTGGTGCTAAAACAACTTTTCTTTCCACGTCTCTTCCCCTAGAATCTTAACACTGATCTTGATGCTGACAATTTTAGATGTCCCCAGCAATGTCCCTCCCCATCCCTAAAAAAAGAGAAAAGAACTCCTCTTCGGGTTTTAATTGCCGGAGCTATTATAGACTGAGAAGCAGTGTTCTCTTGAGTGGTGAAGTTTGGGGCAGGATGGAATGAGAGGTGATCCTACAGTCTGTAATCTGATCGATAAAACTACCGTCTTCTGCGACAGTCAGGGAAGGGAGGGGAAGCCTACCTCCGCCTCGGCCTTTGTACCGTTGCTCCTCTATGGGGAAGTACAGTCTTTTCACCTTTACTGTCAAGCTTTTGAGGGTTGTGGAGCCATCTGTTAGAAGGAGCTGAGCCACTCTTACGTAGTATATGCCTGCTCTGGTCTTGTAAGTTGACAAGTAGAACAGCAAATGTGAGGGCCATGTGCCTTCCTCAGCTGAATCATTTGCTTTCAAGGTTGAGTTAAAGGTTATCTGACTTGAGATCTTTGTTTTTGCCAGTTTTGTATATATTGCTTTCTGTATCTTTTTCTCACCTGTATGTTTAAGTTTTCAGCCCTTTCCCCCATTCTTTGCCTTCTTTGCAAATTGTAGGTCTCCAGCAGACACCACTTCTCATGTGAGCCCTGCTGGAGGATCAAACTTTCTCTCTCTCCCTCCAAGGCATGTGTTGTGTGTTAACACTGTTCAGAATTGCGTATGGATGCAGACTAGCGAGCCTCTTTGTCAGGATACAGACGTGCCCCATGCGTCGATCCCGTTTAGTTATTAGATTCTGAAAACTTAATCATACACTCTAAGAAAAGGCTTTGATAAAGAATTTTACTCCTGAATGTTCATTTAAGATTTAGACTTGACATATTAACGCCAAATTTAAAATCGTGTCCTCTTCATTGCAGTCCTCTGTAGTTACAAGGTTCTAATAAATATTATGTCCTCCCATCATGCAATTAAAATTTTCCACCTCATTTCACAATGCAAAACATTCGCATGTTGTCAATCATTTTGAAACATGATTTTTTGACATCATATAATTTCACTTCATTTTTTCAGACAGACATCGCACTAGGAAATTATTTAAGAAAGAATCCTATTATATCTTTATTTTTCCACCAAATTTCACCTTCAGACGCAGTCATTTGTGTACATTTCAGTAATTTCAACAGTAAACTTGCAAGGAGAGGGAATGGCAACTCTTCAGGCAGACGTTTGCATATGGGTTTTGCCACTCTTGCAAGGCTGTGGCTCAGTTGTGGGCACCCAGTTAGAAAACACGGTTTTAGCCACGGGAAGTTTACAAGTCTAGCTTCACAAAGTGAAAAGGTTGCTGCTTGAAACAGCTACCACCTGGGAAGCTGGGAGAAAAACATGCATGCGCTTTTGAACTTTCCTCTGTTTAATAACTAGCAGACACTAATGATTTGCCAAACATCCTGATTTAAAATGGTGGTAGTCAAAAGCAAGGCTGCCTGCTGGTTGTCAGGTAGCCCACCTGTTCTCCAAACCAAAGTTCCCCTGACCTGTGCCCAGCGCAAAGCTGTTATCCTTTAAACCACGGCTAGATGTGCACGTACACCTCATTGGTTTCTCTCGCTAGCATTCTGGTCTGCCATCAGAGAGATGCTTCTTACCGGAAGCTCTATGTTGCCTTTTTCTAGAAAAGAAGATCCTTGGGGAGTGATCTCATACACAGTCTTTGGGAAGGTTAGGGTGGGAGGTGGGATAGGGAGAATGAAGGCTCATCTTGTCTGAGCAGCAAGGAAGAGTAAATGGTGACATGTTGACCAAGACATGCTCAGTTCAGTATAAGACAAGTATTGCTGCCTAGTTTTTTTTTGTTTTTTGTTTTTTTTAAAGAGTGGGGTGGGTTTTTCTAGAAAGATCAACCAACCACATTATGTAGGACCTGGTGTAGTTTCTGTGAGAGGAAAAGTAGAAAACAGCCAGTGGTTGAGGTTGGGAAAGATACGACCTTGGGAAAGCAGTGTTGGAATTGTGTCTGTAGTCTCTGGTAGGGTGAGCAGAGGTGGTTTTGGTTAAAACCGAGGACTGTGAGGAAGTGGGAGAACATTATTTTAGTGTGCCCTAAAGTAAGAAAATGAGTGGAAGAGTTTATGAAGTATCAGTCTGGTTATCATTTGTTAGCATAAGTAAGTTAATTTAATTAGCACACTTAGGATAGTCAAAGCCGCATGGCCTTTGCAATGGGCCAGGTTACTGTTTCCATGTAACGCAAGAACATGGAAGCTGCTAGGCCTAGGCTTTTTCTTCATGTTCTGCTCCGGTTTGTTTAAGATACTCTAGGCTTATTTAGATACTGTACTGTAGACATCAATGAATATATCAGAATAAAACATTCTATAGTATAGGAGGGAATTCTTCAAAGATAGTTCTATCTAGTACTGAGTGTTACATTGAAGTGATTGTGGTTAGGAGTTTATTAGCAGTTAATCTGTGAAAGCACTTGGTATGGAGTGAGATTTTATGGCACATTTTTGAATGCCTACTATGTACTCTGTTTTGCAAACATTATGTCATACCAACCCAACAAAATTGGTACTATTATCTCCCTTTTACTGATCTGAAATCCAAGACTCACACTACGTCATACGGCTAATAATGTGGCAGAGCTCAAATCAAATCTTCTATACCCTAAATGTTTGTTCAATGAATGTTGACAATTAAATCCATACCATATTCACTTACGGATATTCATCCATGCTTATTCATTAATTATACACACACGTCAGAATACCCAACTGTTTTTGTTGTTGTTTTGATGGATGATTAGTAAACTGGAAGGAGATCCTTTATGATAGGCGAGAGCATCTTTATTTTAAATAAAGTCCTTTGTAATACTCTCTAAGTGCCAATCCAGAGATTTTGTATCCAGAGACCAGGGGAATGCTTAACTTTGTTCTCTCAAGCCAGTTGTGCCACAGATGAAGATGGTTGTTAGCATTCGTCATCCATGGTGTTTTTTGTTTCCCTCTCTGGGTTGACATAGTGCCCATCACTTTGCTACCAAAGTGTATTGACATGTTTGCTAACTTCTCAGTACTGGGAGAGTAGTCCCTTCCTCTCAGCTGTTCAATGCCCAGCTCACAGATAACCATTTAATTTTCTCAATATTGCAAGTCCTTCAACATCTGAACTCCTGTGTTTTTTACACTTGTCCAACATTCATGCAATGAAATTCTTCATTTCATGACGGTGAAGCCAGCAGCCCCTTAAACCACAGTAAGATACATTGAAGAGTTTGTGCCATCGCGTGCCTACTACTTACCACTTGTTCTAGGAATTACTTGATACAAGGAAGAGCATGTGCATGAATAAGCTAACAAACAAACAAAAAAAGGTAGGTATTTTTAAAAGACTTCACGGGCATCTCCTGAAACCCATGTGTACCAGGAGGGCAGTGGTGGCCTTAGCCTGCAAATTGACATCAATGTCCACTTCCTCTTCCCCATGTCATAGTAATGCAGATGCTCGTTTCCCTATTTCACATTCCTGGGAGAAAGAACCGGCTGCAGCCCAGGTCACCTATCCACTCCTAGTCTAAGCAGTTGTAATGGGGGAGGGTGGCTGGACAGGAGGGACCCCGCATGCTGAGCTACTTCTTCAGAATGCTGGGAAGGTCTCCAAATGACTGAATTAGGGGGTAGAGAGGTTTGTCTTTCTAGAGTCATCTACACTGGATCCTTGAACAACATGGATTTGAATGGTGTGGGTCCACTTATATAGATTTTCTTTCAGTATGGTATAGTGAATGCATTTCTTCATATGACTTTCTTAACACTTTTTCTAGCTTACTTTATTGTAAGAATACAGTATATAATATAAGATACAAATGTGTGTTGATCAATTGTTTATGTCATTATTAGGGCTCCCAGTCAATAGTAAGCTATTATTAGTAGTTATATTTGCAAGAGTCAAAAGTTATACGAGGATTTTGGACTGTGCAGGGGGTTGATGCCTCCAAACCCTATGCTGTTCAAGGGCCAACCATATAGTGAGGACTGTGGGAGGAAAAGTGGACTTAACTATGTACATTGACGAGTTTTTAAGTCAACAAATCTAAGAGAGAAAAACTGAATTCTCATACAGAAAACACTGCTTTGGACATTTTTAGATAGCAATACTTCTGCAGCACAGCATGGAAACAGTAGTACCTGGATTTAGATCTAAAGTCAAGAATCTCCATTCTTTCTCTACTGAAATCACAGAGTATTTCTAGGAGGTTTCATTTCTGTTTCCACATGCAAGGCCCTTTGTTGGAATCCAGGGAAGAGAGAAATTTAAATTCAGCCAAATATCCTCTCCCCCTTGATGGTCCCGCTCTCCCAACCCTAGAATATATTGGAGAATCACCTTTCTCCTTGCTACTCCATGTGCTTTTCATATGAGGACACAGCCCCTACTGTAGTATTTTTGGCTTTGTGCACATGGCCCCAAGAGAGTTGAAGTCCCCTGAAAAGTTTAGCCAGCTATTCAGATATTTCTGTCATGCTGATTGTGTAGGTCATAATGAGGGTTTCTAATTATTCTGAGTAGATTTCTATGATTTGCTGAGGAAAGGTTAAATTATAGTCAATCTCAGGGAGGTTTTGATTGGAGGGCAGCTTCTCTAAGTGCTGGGAGCTCCCTCCTCCTTTTCTCGGTAGCACCGTCATGGTCTGGTCCAGAGTAACTTCACTCAGTTCACTTGCTGTTTTGCCAGACTTCTGTGGTACCCTGGCAGCCAGCTGATCTTCGGTGAGATAACAGCATCCGTATTTGAACAGGCTGAGACATCAAGTCTCTTCCTGTCATTTTAAGGTTCCAAGCAGAATTGTTATGCCATCACAGGGTGACCTACCAGTATAGCCTACCAGGTAAGAGATATGATCCCACTTCTGATATCCTTTTGCATAGCTCCTTTGCCAGAAGTGCTTTTCACACATGTTGCTGGTCCTCAAATATGGGGCAGAGGGTTTACAAAGGGCTGATCTCTCCAAAAGTACTTCACTCTCCAGCTGGAGACAGACATGCTTAAAGGAGCTTGAGGTACTGTGTTCTAGTTCTAGTGACTGTGAGTTCTAGCACGTAACACTTTCGTGTTTTCCCCACTTCCTGAAAACTATTTAAGAGCCTTATCTCTATCCTTGGGCTCTGTAAGAGACCTAACCTTGAGGGGAAGCTGAAGAAACCGTGTCCATGGACACTCTCAAATTGTTCCACTAGTTAAAATAGAAGAATGTAATGAATCCAAGCTTGAATGCAATCATACAATAATTGAATCACTTGAAAGAGCTGCTGGTTCCCGATTTCTTGTCCTTTGAAGGTCTTTGCCTACACAGGTAGGCAAAAGAGACCAATAGCTCTGAGTCACTGTTCCTTTCAGAGCTATGTAACTTAACACAAATGACATTTTAAAGTAAGCCATGTTAGACACTGTTCAAGTTAGCTTCACCAGGACCATCTCAAATAATTCTATAAACCACCTTTCAAGGTAGATATTTTCATTATCCCAGTTTTAAAGATAAATAAACGGAGGTTCAGAGCAGTTAAGTCACTTGCCTAACAGTCACAAAGCATGAAATATATTCCTTTCATATATGAGGTTTTGAACCCATCGTGAGTTTGGACTTTGTGTTTGGAACGCCCAGTGAGTTGTAATGTGAGCATTTAAAGGGCATGACTGAAGTGCCTTTCCCTCGTGAATTCCCTTCCAGGCATACCTCGGTTCTCTTCCTCAGATACCACACCTAATAACACTTTGAAAACTATTTATTATGTGTGGTTTTGAAAATAAAGAAACAAAGGCAAAGGGACAGGATCAAGAAGAGAAGAAAAAGCTCAGAGCTGGGGAGGGAAGGATGAATAGGAGGAGCACAGAGGATTTTTAGGATTTTAGGATTTTAGCAAAAATATTCTGTACGATGCTGCAATGATGGCTATATGCCATCACACATTTCTCCAAACCCACAGCACGTGCAGTACTGACAGGGAACCCTGATGTAAACGGTGGGCGCTGGGGATGACACTGCCCCACTGTAGGCACATCAGTTGGGACCAGTGTACCGCTCTGCTGAGGGACGTCGATAATGGGGAAGGCCGTGTGTGTGTGAGGGCAGGGTATATGGGACATCTCTGGCTCTTCTGAAGAATTTTGCTCTGAACCTAAAATTGCTGTAAAAAAGTAAGGTTAAAAAAAAAAAAAAGCAAGGAGGATAATGTGGGAGAGGTGTTAAGAAGCTTGTTGTTGATGATTTTTTAAAGAAGGAAAGTGGGAGAGAAGGGGCACGCGGCTTCCCTGTTTGGAAATGCTCATCTGTTTTTAGCAGCTACTTTCTTTGCGAAGGTGCCCCATAGATGCGAAGGTGCCTCTATAGATGACAAAAAGCAGGTCATCAGAGAATAGGCACCAGGAAAGACTGAGGGGAAAGGCCCTTCCAAATGTGGGATGATAAACTTTGCATGGGTTTTCCATTCAGCAGTGTTCAATAAGTTCTCTTACTGGAGAGACTGAGAGACAGAGGCTGGCCTCTCAGGCAAGAATCGGGAATCAGAAGACTCTGGGTCCATCTTTGCCTCTCCAAATAAGACTACTGGGCCTGGCAGTGGAGAAGCCAAGTTAGGACTCTGCCATGGGGAGAAGTTTTAATGGGAGCAGTTGGGTAAAACCTAGTCACATAATCAGACAGTGATCAGATGAGTGGTCTGAATATAAGTATGGAATTACAGGAGGTGAGTGCCCTGTGTGAACCCCATCCACTTCCTAACCCTCTCGCTTGCATTTCTCCCTTAGTTCTTGTTGTCTTGGATCACCCCAGACATTTTACTGATTTAGGTTATTTATTATTTAGCTTCTTCCTCTGTAGAATATAAGCTCCATCGGGGCAGGGAGTTTTGAATATTTAGATCCCATTTTAGGGGTCTTCTTAGGTGCTCAGTAAATACTATCGAAGGAATGAATGCTGGCGTTGGACATCCAGTAGGACAGTCTGGCCAGGAGGCCCAGCCTTTGTCTTTCTGTTCACAATAGCCATTGTCTCTCATTGTCTCTACATCAGCTCTTTTATGGCCGGGGGCTAGCTGGATAGGTTTTTTTCATTTTTGTCCTGGTCTTTCTCTCTCTCTTTTTCTGTCCTCTATACCATATTCCATTCAGTGTTCCCCACTGGGATTTGGGGCAAGTTCCTCTGCAAAATCTTTATGCTAAGTCACAATGTAGTGAGAGGAAGGAGCGGGTGACAACCCAGGGTAGACAAGGTGATTAGCCACTTGTCCAAGGAGGCAGGTGGTTGAAGAGCATCCTGGTGTCAGGAAGGCTGACCTCAGGGGGTGTACCCATTCTTCTCTGGGTCCATAGGACTAAGTTACCTGGGCAGAGAGTAAGACATTAGTCCACATCCACACTAGGTTTCAAGATGAAATGTTTTGCTTTTTATGGGAAAGACAATTTCATAACCTCCCTTGATAATATTTCCTGGTTAAATACCTTATGTATGTTTATACTTACTGACTTAATAAACACTTCTGTAATGTCTATTGTGTGCCAGGCACTGTTCTAAATCATTAAAAAATAAATATTAAGGCATCTAGAAGTAAGTACTAGTCTTACCGGCTCCCTCCCACCATATTATTATAATGAAGAGCTAGGTGCAAGGAGAGGTTAAATAACTTGCTTGAGACTGAGAGGTAGTAGTGGCAGAGCTGAAATTTGTGCTTGCATACCCGCATCTGGCTCCAGAGTCAACACTTTTATCTACTAATTAGGCTACATCTCCAATATTTACTAATAGTTTTGAAGTATTAGTTATGGTCTCATTAAAAAATCGTCCATAATTCTCTAGATCTTTGCAACGGAGATGGTAAAAACTCACAGAGGAAGATAGGCAGCTATTCTAACTTCAAAGAAAACAAATTTTTTGATACGATTTGTTTTGTTTTAATGCATTGATTATCTGGCCTGTATATATGCATACATAGATATTAGCTATATATAAACATACATAGATCTGAATATATACATATATATATATTCAAATGCTACGTGAATATATTGTGCCTGATCCATACAGAGCTTCATCAATATTTCTTCTTTATTCTCCTTTATGCCAGCAGCTTTCTTTATGCATTTCCATTTTCCACATTTTTCAGAGTGATTGGATTAGGTTGCATACACCTCTCCTGATATATTAAGTGCATACAATCTGCATCCACACGTATTGGGTCTATAGTTATGATCTATCATTTCAAAAATCCACATGTTAAAAAAGAGCAGAACAGGGGCTTGAGTGCTATGAAGTATTAGGTCCAAAGAACCCCCTGCCATTTATCTTCTCACTAATGCAGAGACTAACAAGACCCCAGAGTTTCTGTCTCATTGGCAGATCCTTTATCCTACTGAAACCACACACACACACACACACACACCCATACTCGCTCACATCTGCTTTATTTATCTAAGAGAATTAACCCATTTCATAATGAGCTAGTTACTGCATAGTCATGTAGAAGGAGAATATCTAAGGAGTGGGCCGTTTCTGAAATTTCTACAGGGGATGTGGTACCAGCACAAGTGTCAATCAGATTGTTGAGCTTTGGCCCCAGGACAGTTTGGGGAAAACCTAGGTACAGAAATGGTTGGGCAAGACATCATTTTTAACTTATAATTGCTTCCACCTGATGTTGTCTCTCTCTCTCTCCATACTGTTTCTTTTTTATGACCTTTAGCATTAAATATTTCCAGTGTCTAAAGGTGCCGCTGCTAGATCGTGCCCATTTATTTTTTCCTCTCCTCTCTTACAAATATGATAAGGCAGCCTTTCTTGTTTGACTTTATGGAAATTGGTCTTCTGCTTTGGACTCAGGCCATGCTTGTTGCAGTATAATTTCCTGGCTGATGGTGTCTCACTGTGCTTACTTTCTGGACACCCCCGTGCTTGTATTGGGCCCACAAATTCATTTTTCCTGCTTATCTCAGTGGATTTCTGCTATCGTGTGTGCTCACATCTCTGAGCCTACATTCACTTGACTTCTGTCTTCCCTTGAAGTCCACCGCTCAGAACTTCTGAGTCCCTGTCCTCTGCTTGTGAGATTTCATGACTGGTTTAAGGTTGAATCTACAAGTAGAACAAAACTACTAATCCCTTCCACGTGTTTTAGATAAATTCATGAGAAAAAGTCAATTTTTTTGAATTAGTTTGTTCAAATGGAAAAATCTTATGTCCTTTGTGAACATGATGTTATTCACTGGGTATCTTAGCTGCTAGTTATTTATGCTGATAAAGTCTACAAAGCCCGAACACCCAGAGTTGGTCAGTTATCTTTGTCTGTACAATTCCCCGAATAAGGATACTCTTCCATACACATAAATCCTGATGGTTAACATCATGGACCAAACATCCTGATTATTTTGTGAATTTTTCGGAATGCTTCCCAGTAGGTATCTCTTTGAGTTTGCTTTATTGATGTATAACAAAGTTTCATTTGCTCACAGGTTTTGATTTAAAAAAGAAAAGCTAATGAATGTTGGATCACATTCTTTAGCGAAGGTAATAAGCCTCGCATGTATATATAAAAAGCTACCACCCTCTGATTGTCAAAGTTTACTTCTTTCTTTTCAGATTCTTCTTTGTATTGTTTTACAATCTAGGTATATCTGTTTAACATGAAATGCAGAAAATGACAGGGCTCAGACAGCTACTGCATCCAGTGACAAAGATTACTGTCATCCTGGCTCATCAGTTAATTCATCATTGGCAATGGTCCATTCCATTTCCTGGTAGCCTAGCAACAGCCAATGGCAGGGAGGGCTCTTTGCCATGTGACAATGGGATGTGGTACTTTCCAGAATGCTTTTACATAAAAATAGGATGATAATTTATAAATTTACATTTTTATTTTAATAAATGGGAATATTTGGTTTTAGGGGTTGACATTCAAAAGGGAGACAATTTTATTTTGCAGACCATGACTTTAAAGTGCTGGACTAGTGACTTGATAACAGAAAGGGAGCTATCAATTTCACATAAAAACAGGGGTTTAAAGTTGAGCCTGTGAATGCCTTACTTTACCTTAGAATGAATGATATTCCCCCCACAGAGTAACTATAAAAAATACAATTAAATGAGAGCTGTTCTTATATCTTACACACACACACACACACACACACACACACACGCACACACACATATCTTAGGATTTTGAGTCTGAACTTTGGCTCCTAATTTTCTCTATCACTGGATAGAGAAAAAGCAAAGAGATCCATGAGCAACAACAATTACTGTTGTCCTCAATATTTAAAAAAAAAAAAAAAAATCTTTCAGTTTCTCACAGCCCTAACCCTCTACTGATGATTCATGGTTCGGCAACTCATTTGAAAATCTGCTCATTTGTTTTCACTGATTGAACTCCCTGATTGTTAGTGTGTATAAATGTGTTAGCTACTTTTGAAGCCATCTTCTGTTAAAGAATTGATAGAAAATCCTATTTAAATGTCATCATGCTTTTTCTCTTGTTATGACAGTATCATTGAGTAAATAGTTTTATTTGAGTGCTATAGTTAAGAAAATCTATAATCACCTTCTCATAAATCTTTTTTAAAATCTATATTTAGCCCCATCTGCAGAGATAGGAGTGGAAAATAGGCGACTACCTGAGACATGAATTCCGTTAAATATTAAAGAGATCTCATCAATGATTTTATTAGTCTCTGAGCTCAGTAAAGGCCTCACTGACATCTAAAGTCTAATGATTTTTTTTAAATATATTTAAAGCCTTGCACTGCACCTTTAAATATTGAACAATATTGAAAAATATTGAAGCTCTTTTTTTGTATATTAGCTTTAGGCAGAACTGTTGTATGATTTCCACTCCTTTCATGACATTGTAATGATGTTACCACATACAACTTTATCTTGCATGAAAAGGTGAAGTCATGAGTGATTTCTCCAATTTAAAAGCACTCAACCCTCACAGTGCTAGAAATGAATATTTTGCATATATTCATGCAACAATGATTCAATTTAAGATTTCTATTTTCAAACATTGCTTGAAACCTTCACTGTGTTAGTAGTAAAATTGCCAAAATGTGTAATAAGATTTATTATAGATGAGTAGCATTTTATTTAGTATTTCATGTTAACACGCTTTTAGGGTTACCTGGTTTAGCAGGAGAATTCATCTTTCCTTTCTAATCAGAGATAACATTTTATTGTATTTTAAAAAATACTCTTCCCGTACACATATATATTGTGGCACAAACTGAATTTTCTCTTGCTGGCAACACAAACCCAAACATTGCTCATGTCAAAGCTCAGTGTACCCTCACACAAAGACGCTCTGATTTTAAAAAAAGAGAGAGAAGAAGAAAGACTTCCCTTTCTCTCTTGTAATCACTGTCCCTTCTCTCTAGAATAGCTGGTAAGCCCTTTTGCTGTATATCCTTAAAATGGGTTCAGACTTTTGCTGCAGATTTGCCCCTTTATAGGGGTCTTGTTGCATTCTGGTTTATACTGTGTAGATGCTTCATGGTGTAACAGCATAAAAATGTCTAACATTATAAGTTTCCTAGAAGCCACGTCACGCATATGTTATAGGCACAAGAAGTATAGGTTTGGCGGGAGCTCTTACTTGAGGGGCTGTGTTTTTGAAAGAGGCTTGCACAGATGGAAGGGATGTATGGAAATGTGCTTACCTGTGGGCTTATTGATGAGCGACCGGGCAGGTGTGTAACTGTTCCATGACTATACCTGGGATTGTCACAGGGGAGGTGTGAGAAGGTATAAACTCATACTATTTCTGTGTTCATTATGTGGCTTAGGCCCGTAAGTCTTCTTTCCATTCCAGATTTTCAGTCATTTCAGCAGTGAAAGAGAGAGCCTTCCGCAGACCCATTATGTAGGCATTAAAGGAATGTTCTTCCTCCCCGGGTGTATTGATAAAGGGTACATGTACACACACATGCAGTCACAGAAATACACACACAGAACAAGGCTCTGAGAAGGTGGGTTAGCTTATATATGAAATACAAAAGCAAAAAACCACTTATGCACAAAGCGCATAGTTCTCCATCCAGGAGGGAAATACTAACTTGATTTTCATTTAGCAGAGACCTGTAGTTGTTAACAACCAACCCCATTTGTTGGTGCAGAGCCACTCACAGATGACACATACATACAAATGGGATTTTTTTTTTTTTTTTTGGTTACCTTAAATTTTATAGTTAAAAATGTTACTGGCAACTGGAAATGCAACATGCTGGTTAGAAGCTTGTTCTGCATTTTGGGGAGGGAAAGAGAGTGGCGATCTTATTAGGCCCCTGGGTGGGCCAAATTTTCCTAATTACATGGAAATCAGAGTCAGCCCCTAGACTGGTCTCTTACCTGCATGGAGTAAACACTCCCCTGCTGTCACTAATGTCCTATAAATCATGTTAAAGGGAAGCATAATTAACATTTTTTATCAAATCAGGTTTCAAAGTCATGAGGTGCTTGAGTGAATAAAGCCCCATTTCAGCATCAGCAGGGAACAGATTCTCCAGAGAAGGCTGAGGATGGTCTGCACTCATCTACCCTACCCTTTGGATACTCATCCGAGGCAAAGGAAGTCTGGAGGAGAAAATCCTAGCAACATATGACATTCAGTTTCATGGGTCTGAGTTCATCAAGAAGGCAAAGAGCATGGGGTAGAGAGGGGATAAGGCAACCCTATGTCTGAGAAAAGTGAGCAAATTTATTTTTCCAGTCTGATAAAAGGGTATTCTTTCATGGCCAAATTGATTCTGCTTGTCTATTAAGCCATTTAAAGAGGATAATATTCCTAGTTAATGGACAGGTGGTTTTGCAAAAATCATTTCCATCTTCACTTTTTATGTATTTTGAGAAAATTTCTAACAAGTTGCGAAAGGCTAATTAGAACTTAAGCTCATCTGGAGGTGGGTGCCCAAGTGGAAGAGTTGGAATGTATTTCAAAAATTTCTAGCCTCCAGGATAGCATCCATATAGAACCCTAGAACTCTTGTCACAGGAGAAGGTGTTTTTCTTTTTTTCAATGACAAGAGACTTTAGTTGCAAATCTCCATGGAAGTTACTAGTAAACTTGCATTCACACCAAGTTATATGCGGTTGATAGCAATGTCTTGGTGAAGGGAGTAAACAAGGGATGGAAAAAAAAGAAAAAAAAAAAGGAGCTCTGGACGCCCAACTAGGGCAGTGCAAGGAAGCAGAGTGGAATAGAGGAGATTGTGTGACATGTAATCTTCTACCTGAATGTCATAGTTTTAATCTGGGTTTGGCTCTGGCTCTGAAAAGATCTCAGTAAGCATCAGTGACAGCAGAAGCAGAGGTGGTAATGGAGGGCCCCTGCTCCCGAGACCAGTGTCTGCACGACAACATGTCCCATGTAACTGGAGGAAGAAATTTTCCCTCAGTCCCCCCATTGGCTTTGGTACTCAGGGAGAAATGGGCTCTGGCACCAGCGGTGGCGGGAGCCTGGGATTAGGTTCTATGGCTTTTCCAGCATTCCTGCTGGCTCCTCCCATCAGAATGATCCCTGGATTTGCCTCCTCCCAATATCCCATCAGTAAATGCTGGCTTTATCCCTGCTGCATTGGGTAGCCTCTGAGAGGAAGTGATCCTCTGCACTTCCAACTCCATCAGCTGGGTGTGTGGGCTTGGGGAGGAGGGAGGATGGATATGCCTGAAGCTAGGTTATGCTAAAATTCCTTATTTAAATAAACAAATACAGTAGTAAGAGTCCAGGAGCTATGTGTTCTCCAGGAAAGAAGTGCATTTTCTACTAGGGTAATACAGATTACATTGGTGTTGAGGTATACTCGTAAGAACCGTGGGTTCTGGATATTCTTTTCAAGAAAATGAATTTTTAATAGATTTTCTTTATTTTATTTTAGAGAGGGAGAGTGATGGGTAGGGGCAGAGGGAGAGGGAGAGTGAGGATCTCAGGCAGACTGCCTGCTGAGTGTGGAGCCAGAAGGGGTCTGGATCTTATGACCCTGAGATCAAGACCTGAGCCGAAATCAAGAGTCAGATGCTTAACTGACTGAGCCACCCAGGCGCCCCTCAAGAAAGTAATTTTTTTTTAAAAGATTTTATTTATTTATTTGAGAGACAGAGATCACAAGTAGGCAGAGAGGCAGGCAGAGAGAGAGGAGGAAGCAGGCTCCCTGCTGAGCAGAGAGCCGGATGCGGAGCTCGATCCCAGGACCCTGAGACCATGACCTGAGCCGAAGGCAGAGGCTTTGACCCACTGAGCCACCCAGGCACCCCAAGTAAGTAATTTTTAAAACTAACAACCAAACATGGTTTAAATTGTATAAATTGGAAAAGCTTTTTATATAAATGCGCTTACAAATCACAAAAGGAATTCTTCATTAGGTCCCGAGTTCTAAATTATGACTCAGGAAATACGGGCTGTAGAGATACGCATACTGCCCTTCTTTTTTCTTGGGTCTAAATGCTTGGAAAGCAAAGGACTTAAAAGGTGAGTGCAGACTAACTGGTTCCTCGGCTGCCCAGGAAGACCAGCTCGTGCTCGTCCCTCCCTCCTACCCCGTGCCGAGGGCCCACCACAGTACTTCTTTCTTCATTTTGCTCCATGTTGTTTTACTTTGCTGAATGTAGACAAACTGATCTGTATTTAAAACAAATGAGAGACACGACAACTTGAATTAATCTGAGAAAAAAGTGTTTTCTCTTTGTAAGTGTTCTGTTAACTTGAATTGTGCTGTGGCACAGGAACCGAAGTCTGTGCAAATCTTCCTTGGTATCCTGTGAGTGGTTTCCTGAGGCTGTGCTTGCAAGGGGTTGCTGGATCAGTTTGATCACCTCTGTGCCTACAGATGAAAAGTTCATTCAGCCGGATAGTTTGACTATGTTTCTATCCGGATAGGCCTACAGTTGTGGCTTACATGCTATCCTCTCAGGGAGGTCACTACTGACCTCTTTTTTGTGTTTTGTCTCCACGGTACCTACTACCATCTAAACTACTATATAGTTTAATTATGCGTCTATTGTTGGTTTCCCTTCCTCAACCCCCAGCCATGCTCTTCACAAATAACATAAACCCTGAGAGAGCGAGGATTTCTGTGTGTTTTGTCCACTGTATCCACAGGGCCCAGAATATAGTGTCTGACACACGGTAGGCACTCAAGAAATGATTGTCAAGTAAGCAAATGCAATAAGTACAGTAGATTTATCAACTCAACGGGTTTGAATTTAAATATACGACACAAATTTAAGTTTTATAAATGAGCTAAATTGATTTTTCATTTTTGTATTCTCTTTTTGTCTTTACTGTTTTGGTCATTTTCTTTCTAGGTCTTGTTCTCTTGACAATTTATGTGACACCTAAGTGTGGCTAAAGGAAACAAAATATCCATCATAAAAGTTATTTTACCTCATGTAGACCAAGAAAACTGGCTATGTCAGCAAATTTTTCACCTTCCGACGGGTTGTTTTGACACTTTGAGGACACCACTTCTGTTTTATGCAGTGTCATTTAGTCTTCGTGGTTTCATAGTACAGGAATTTGATCATAGTTCACTTGACACATTCCCCAAGTACCAGACCTGGAGTGGGTAGCTTGGGGCTGCCAACCTGGAGTATTAAAGCCTAAAGATTGAACGTGTGGAATTGTATGAACCTTTATATCCTTTGACCCTCGATAACACAGATACAATTTGTATCATACATAAAACAGTCATTGAAACCGTCATTAAAAACCTGGTTACCTTATCGTATCCTTTTTGTATTTCTGGGGATGGATATATGTGTGCGTGTGTGTTTTTCTGTGTGTATGCATATATACACACTTATGTATATGTAATATGAACATTATATATATATACACACACACACACAGAAATTATACATTTATGTGTATATGTATGAGGGGAGGGGAAAGAGAGGAGAGATAGAAGGAATGAAGAAATGGTATGTTGAATAATGCTGGAATCAGCAAAACTGCATAGTTCTGCTTTTCACTTTCGGCTGCTTTTACCCTGCATGAGGAATCCACACCTCTTTACTTTCTGTCCCTCTTTGGCTTTCTTCTGGATAAAGAATTATACCCTACTCCTGCTGGTGTGTTTTTATGAGACGTTTGGTATTTTCTGGGGTCTTCCCCAGAGGTGACTGTGTTTCGGTGGTGAGTGAATAATGCAAAACAGTCTATAGGCCGTATGTATTGAGTAATCACTGGGAATTCTTCAAAACAATCTCAGGTTGGTAAAAATTTCCACAGAAAATAATAGTAACAGTCACAATGGCATACCAGTAACAATAAACATGATATGCCCTGAATGCTTCCACCCAATTATTAGCTAATAATGCATAATTATGATGAATTCCACTCTTTAAATGCAGACTCTAAATAGCAATAACCGTTTATTTTATGTTTTCACGTTATTTTCCTGCACGTCCTTTATGTCAATTATGTGTTTTCAGGCACATCTGATTGTGCTCTACTGTGGTTTCGATGGTTTGGTAATTGTACATTAAAAAAAAAATAACAACACGTGTTTAGTATAAAAATTAATTACGTTAAGCATTCCTACTAATTTTGCTAGGCAAAAAATGGCATCCCACAAATTTTCAGCATAAAGCTGGTGGCCAGCCCACTTAGGAGCTTTATGATCTGTGGCCGGGTTTTGTGAGTGAGCTCTGTCAAGGCAGTTTTCTCAAAGCTGGAGACAGAATGCTTTGGACGGCAGCATGGCCCTGCTCTGGTCCCCGTGTTCCCTTAAAATTCGTCTCTGGTCTCCATCTAATCAACCACTTCCTAATTACAATTATAATAACAGCGCTGAAAATATCATTTTGAAATGTTGCTGCAGTCCAAATCGACAGAGCTTCTGCCAGCAAGCTGGACGGTCGGGGATATGGCTTCCTTCTTTTGGTTTGGTCACATTTATAAGGGGTTGGTCCCTGGTAATAATGAAGAAGAGCATGAGATATGCTGTATACCCAGAAAATCCGTGGGATCAGGGGAGGGGACCAGTCAGTAATGGAGGGGAGAAAGGAAAAGGAGGGACAGAACCACAAGGAATTAGATGAAGAAAGTCTGCTCGATATTGCAATCTTTGAGGAATATTTTCTTATAATGCATTCAAAATATCTGATTCTTAAAACAATTTTCTGCTTCTGTAACTCAAAATAGGGCTCAGTTAGGGGGAAGGGAAATGTAACAATTAGTTGGCTTTATTTCTGAGGTTTTATTACTTTGATTCTTTTTGATTTAATCAGCCACGAATGCAGCTACTAGCAGACGGTGACTTTTCCCTGAAATGTGCTTCCTGCCCAGAACAGTGGCTTGTGATTGTGGGTTAATGTTAATGAAACATGAAAAGGCAGACCCTTTTTAGGAAAATTTGTTATTAACAAATAAAGACTGGGTAACATTTAGAATCACACCAGAAATCACACCGTCGAAAATATGGCCGGAGCAGATTCGGGAGCCAGCCCGCCATGCTCAAGTGATAAATTTGTTTACATCCTTTAAAAGTTCTAACTCAGTACAGACGAGGTGACGTCCTACTTTTCACATTCATGTTCAATTCACAAACATAAAGAGACTCTGAGCCATTAGGGAAGCTTTCATTTTGGCTGGGGAAGGATGAAATGATAGTGATAGTGGCTTTCATAGCAGAAAATAATTGTATACTTTTCTTATTATTATTTTTGGCAAGGCGTGCACATTTCGGCTTTCCGGTGTATTACATCATTACATTGTATAATGCATCATAATGATAGAGTGAATAGAGATGAAGAAATGCCAGCGTCTGCTGCAAGTTAAAAGAGAGAGACATTGCATGCATTTTCAGCTGGGGAGGCTGCTGTTCAGCGAAGTGTTCTCTGAGATGAAACAAAGCTGCCTTCCCACTTGGCATTCACATTAATTGTGGACTTGCCAACCGGCCAGTTTCATTGGTATATAAATTAGTGGGGAATAATTCCACTTGTCTCAAAAACCAGAATATCTGAGGAATGCTTCCTGAGATGGTGACTTATCTGCTTTTCTGTGGTTTGTGCCCAGCTCCCAGCAAACCTCCAGGATCTGCTAAACACAAAAAAAGCTCTGTGTCCTACCCTGGCATACCTGTGTGAGAGGTAATGGCTGTCATTAGGACAAATACAAGTTTTATTATTTTGGGCGGCATGTTTTGCAGATGTAGTAAAATAAATCATTTCGCAAATCCTCATTATTGAAAAATGAAAATCCATTGACATCTCCTGAGAGGAAATTTAAACATGCTGGTTGTTATTAATAATAATACTAGTAAATGCTAATTGAGAGTCGATGATCGTCTAGGAGCTGCCAATCAGGACGTGTCAACGAATGCTAAGATAACCAGTTACAAAGGAAAAGAAAATTCTAGTCAGCTCATTTGTTTTGTTATGTTTGTTTGCCATTGTGTTGCAAAATAGATTCTTCTTTAGTGACTAAAATATATTTTTTAATAATCTAGATTTAGCCAGATGTATTTGACACTGCCTCCTAAAGGGTCCTGTTTTTTAGATCCTGCCTCAGATGATTATAGTGAGGATAAATATATGACCCAGGACTTTCAATGTCCCTTGAACATTTTACATTAAAATTAACGGAATCTTAAACATTCACTCTTTCATTCCTTAACTGCTTATGTAGTGGGCGCTTTCTGCTGTGCTGGTGCCCGAGAGATAAAGGTTAACAGCAGACTTGGAGCCTCTGTTCTTGGAGCTTGAGGTCCAGAGATCTAGATGTCCTTATGCCAGAGCGGCTGGACGATTCTGGCCTTACCGGGCTTTGTACACTTGCATCAAATCTGTTCTGAGAGTCAGTCTTGGACCAGTTAGCCTTGAATTTACGGAGAGAGGCCACATTGGTCTTAATATTTATTCAGTCTCCTTTAGCCTTAGTGGAAAGGAAAAGAAAAAAAAAGTGTTAAACCAATTAGTTGGAAACAAAGTGCATGGGTGTTTCCATTGTTAACTCTTTATATATAGGCATCAAGGAGGCTCACATTTTTTGTACTTCAGGTAAGGAGAACATTTTGGATTTTCACCAGCCCTGCAAGGCAAGGCTTACATAACCCAGTAAAATAGAGATGTATTTAGTTATTAAGAAATTTGAATTTCTTAGCTAGCCAGCCAGTCAGTCTGTTACCTGGGTATTTGACTATATCCACACACATTGTAGCTACCAAGTGCTTTACATTTTATTAAACGTTTTTGAAAGCAGTACCTCATTTGCTTACTGGTGAAGATCATGGGCATTGGAGTCATTTAGATGAATAGGGCTGGGTTCAAATAGTGGTTCTGCCATATATTTATGAAATGACCTTAAATTCTGTAAGCTTTGGTCTCCTTGTAAAATAAGGATAATAGCTATTTCACAGGGTTGCTATGAGAGACAATGAGATAATCCATTAAACTAGCTTATGGGAAACACTCGATAGATGGTAGCTGTTTTTGTTGTTGTTTTTTTTAATAATTTCCAATCCTTATTAAACAACTTCATGAAGAAGCCTACTAATGATCCCACAATATCCTCCCATTTATTTTCATCTTCATGTGGCTGTTCAGGCAGACTCCCTTTCCAGGAAGCTTCCCTTTTCTTCCTTTAAGTATTTCCTGCCCATTCCTGAGGGCTCAGTTGGAAGTTTTCCCCCTGACTTCAGCACTTGAGTTCAGTACTCCAAAACACTCATCTAGCTTCACTGTATGGAAGTCACTACATTAAGTGCAGCAAACACAGTAACAAAAATGGGAGAGATCATTGTCCCTGCCTCCATAGAGCTTACGTTCAATCAGAGGAAGCAGCCTCTCAACAACTGTTGCAAAGATAAGTGTTTACATGGGTTGGATGAAATGCTCACAAGGTGAGGGGTATTAAGGAGGCAAATCCCTGGGGACTGACATAGTCCGGGGTTGGAAAGATTTCCCTGAGGAGGAGGTATTGGGTTGAGATCCAGAAGGTGATGATTAACCCAAGGAACGGGGTCAGGTAACATGCAGAGATAATCTACCACGTTCTTTACCTGTACAGAGCCTTGAGGAGGATGTAAGCTGCCTTGTAAGAGCTTCTAATTTAGGGGAACACCTTTTCTGGCCACCAGTGAACAGTGAGCTGCTTTTTCTTGGAAGACCAGGAATGCTTACTGTTGGAAGCATTTTTTTTTAACTTCTTTCCAGATATGCATTGTTTATCCATTCATTCATTTATTTGAAAAATATTTATAGAATATCTAGAGAGATTGTCCAGTATAGAAATGTCCTCGCTTTACATGCATTTATGTAACCAACTACCTTTAAGGTATATGTTTATACCTCTAGATCTGTCTTGTTTACTCCATTACAGTCCTGACTGCAGAATCCAGGTCTCTCATCACTTTCTGTCCCATTCAGTACCTTGCACACAGTAGGCACTCAGTTGATATCGATGACCCCAGGTGAGCCCTGGGCCGATCTTTCACATGGCAATTTTCTGCCATACTTTAAAAATCCCTGGCAACATGTTGTGATGTTGAATGTTTCTAGCCTAACAAAAAACATAATTAGGAAGGTAAATCTGCTGAAGCTGAAACAAATCATTTAATTCATTCCACAAGCCAAATGGAAAATGATTTTGAGATTATCCACTGTATTGGGTTATCTGCTCTACTGCTCCGTACCATTAGCTCAGGCAGTTGGGAATTGCTTGCAATTCACAAAGAAGCAGATTGTGTTTGGTTTGCGTTGGCTGTGTACCCTCTTCTGAAGTGGCTGTAAGTCCTTTCCAATTCGGCGAAGGCAGCCAGTCTGGATGGCCAGTAGGCTGAGTAGGGTTCTCCCATGTTGGTGTTTCTAAGTAACGTGGGGCTCGTGTGCGCACCTCTGTGCCTGCCTCATTCCATTCTAGCTCCCCCATCAGCTGAAGGTGGAGCCTCGTCCATGCTTCGTCATCTGAATTTCTAGATGACCCATCGCTTCCTATTAACATTTCATCTTTCTTAGGGGCAAAAGTGACCCAATACTATGTTATCCAGGTCATTTTCCTTTTGCAAGAGGTAAGATACTGCCTCTGGTTCCAAGAGGCTCTAGAAAGATATCCAACCATATAGAAGCCCCCTTGCCTGTGGGAGAGTTTGGGATGCTGAGCTTTTTGCACAGTTGAATCCAGTTACATACTTTAACATAGTTTACGGTGTTCTGAGATGTCTTCCTGCTTCCCTGGCTTTTGAAAACTCACATGTCTAATATGACAAGGTAGGGTAGCGCCATCATGGGACACTTAATTCCAAGCTTGGTGGAAACCTGCGTTAGACCAGCTTGCTTTATTCAGAAAGAGAAGAGCGGATAGAAGCTGTACTTCTGAAAGGTGCAGTTTTTAGGCATGAACTTTTAAGGGGCCTGGGGCCCAACACTGCAGTTTTAAAGAAAGTTCAGATGTCTATTCACAAAACCTGGGAGTGGACCCTTCAGTAACTGATTGATGGAGAAGATGGGGAACACATAGATGGAAAGGTAAAGAGCAGATAGTTGATTATTAGAAACATCCAGCACTGAGCCCTTTTTTGGACTTGCTCCCTGTCTCGCTAGGGAGTTACTTAGGTGGTCTTAAGAATTTTTCTTTTCAGCTCTGCTCAATAAATTTGGGGGCCCTTCCCATCCTTTGGAGTTGTGAAGCGCACAGTGACACTGGTACTTTGTGGACCC
Source organism: Neogale vison (assembly GCF_020171115.1). Classification (NCBI taxonomy): domain Eukaryota; kingdom Metazoa; phylum Chordata; class Mammalia; order Carnivora; family Mustelidae; genus Neogale; species Neogale vison. The sequence continues at coordinate 82,189,748 of NC_058098.1, read as the reverse complement.
AGAGGCTCCTGCAGGGCTAATATGGGCCATTCTGGCCAGGCTTCTGTGAGGCCAAGACAGGTAGACCCAGGCATTGGCAGGTGTCACACTCTATTAGGAAAGCTGCTTATGAGTTTGGCTGCATGTCCTCAGAATGTGCGAAGGCTGAAATCTTGGGGGAAATAAATTAATAAAAAGAAAACACCTGACTCAAAGCAGGTTACTTAAATAGATTAGGCAATTTGCTAATATCACACTACAAATGATGCTTTTCTTTTGTGAACCCAGATAGAATAAAAGACAACTGAGACTGTCTCATAAAAAGTATCATAACTTTTGTATCAAAAATACTGTTGTAATCCAAATGCTTGGTTCCATCTATGTTAGCATGAGAAAGACCATGGACTTCTTCTAGATCTAGCATGATGGTAGTGTGGCTCTCCACAATAGAGATTTTTGTCTAGATTTTTTTTTTTTTGCTCAGGGAGAACTCCCAAGCTATTAAAAAAAAGAAAAAAAGGACAAGATCATCTTAATCTCTAACAGCACTGAAGGACACTGGCTCCCGAACTGTGGTAGCAGTTCCGCCTGGATTTCTGTCCTCTTTGTGTGTTCTCATTACCTACGCCTCTGCTTGGAAGTTGACTAAAAAGGTAAATTAGGGCATGATTCTTATGGTGAAGACTCTTGGTCATACAACCACAAGGAATTGAATTTGGCCAACAACCACATGAGCTTAGAAGAGGGTCCCAAGATCTAGAAAGGGCCACAGCCCTGATGGACTCTGTGATTGCACTGCGATCAAGTAGAGAGCCCTGCTGAGCCAGAGGCCAGACCCCTGACCTGCATGCAAGCAGAAACCGGGAGATAATAAATGTATGTCGTTTTAAGTCATGAAATTTGTGGTCATTTGTTCTATGGCAATAGAAAACCGGTACAGTGATTCTCTTCAGAAAATATCCCATCATAAAACTTAAGTAACAAAGTCACTGGGTGTGCATCTAGGAGGCAGCGTGTAAAACTGCAGTGGACACACAACTTCTAGCCTGTAGGCTAACGTGTGAAGTCAAGTGCGCCTGTGCTTCTGCTGCCTTCAAGGGAAGAATACCTTCTGTGTGCCTGGGAGACTCTGGCCTGTCCCGTGTGCCCCCGCTGTCACAGACTTCTTTTCAGCTCTCTTTGCAGGCACATACATTTGATCCGAGTGGGGATTATTAGTCCTGAGGGGCCTGGAGGGAGGGGTTGGTGGTGACAAGTCTCTTTCCTCTCCTACCAGTCCTCACCCTCCTGGAATTTCAACGAAAGCCGTTCACTGAGAATCCACAGGGTTATCCAGATAGACTTTCATGCTGGTCCTTTTGTGTTTCGCCCCAGGGAGAATCTGGCCAACTATATATTCATTGATATTTTCCCCATTATTTATTACCTAGACAGAATAGCATGATTAATTATTGATCATAGACTAGTAACTGATTAAAGTGTGGTTCTGATCAGCAGTCAAAAGTCATTTGTTTCCAGGCATTCATGGTTCCTGCATAGAGAGTGGCAAAACAATACTCTCTTTTCAGTGCATAAAATATGACACCTGTAGGCAGGCTGTAGTTATAAGCCAGCAACGGAGCTCTTCGCCTGTACTTTGTCTTAATAAATGGGAAATAATGATTTGCCGAAAGAGAGAAACTGTTTGGAAGATTTACATGTAGAGAATACAATGTGAAGTATAATTGGAGGATTCTAATTAGAATTGTTTCTCATGGACTGAATGCTTTGCTGAAGAGAAACTCACTAGGAATAGCTCTTTACCATCTGGGAAGCATATCAAATTTTGTTTCATTCTGACTTTATTTCTGGGTTTATTCTCCTTCTCCACCTCGTCTTCAATCTCCCCTTCTCATCCTCTCCCCCTTCCTTCCTGGTTGCCTCCCTCCCTCCCATCTTTATACCTTTCATTGGATAGTCTGCATCAGGGGTTGGCAGACTGGGGCCTGTGGGTCAAATCTGGCCACCACCTGTTTTTGTAAATAAAGTTTTGGAGCACGGCCAGGCCCCTTTGTTCTCATACTGTGTGTAGGTGCCTTTGGACTACAATGGCAGCTACACAGTTGTGACGGGGACCATGTTGCCACAAAGCCTAAAATGTTTACTTTCTGGCCATTTACGGAAGAGAGTACGCCGACCCCTATTTATGTTCCAGGCACTGGGGACACAGTCGCTACCATCCATGGTTTCTGTTATGTGACCGTCTAATTATACTATGTCGTGGAGGGTAGGGTGATAGACCTCTGAATGAAGTACCGTGGGAACCAGGGGATATATTTAAGAAGTGGGATGAGAGGATGACATCTGCAGTGAAGGTAATATTTGAGCTGGGGGTTTCCTGGCAGTTTGGAAGTGGAGAAAAAGAGTCAGGACTTGAATCTTACAGCTCAGGTATTTTATTTCAGCCCCTCAAAACACCCAACCCAAAGCTGCATTTCCTTCTTTGGATGATATACTTTTTTTTTTTTCCTGGACAGTTATTAGTGGGTCTTCAGCATAGAGACATCTCAAGATGTGGATGGTTTTGTGGAATCTAAGTTTTCTCTTGGATATTAGAAGCTAGTGAATTGATAAAGAGTCGAGCTTCCAATGGTGGAGGGTGGCAGGAGGTCCTGATTGGCCAAACTGTTTGAGACCTCCAGGGATGCTTACAGAAGACACTGCTTTTGTCTTGAAAATTTTAAGGGCATGTCTTCATTACTCTGTTAATTGCAAATGGAGTCAGTTGGCACCAGATGAGGAGGAGACTCCCACATGCCCAGAGACAGAGGTGGCCTTAGGGTTTGTAGCAGTATTTTCTGCAAGAGAGAGGTGTCCCTGAAGTTTTGACAGTGAGCTTCCTCCACCCCCTGCTATGAACTTGGCTGGAAGCTAAGTTCATTCCAGAAACAAGCAAACAGTATAATTTTTCTTCTGTTTGAAAAGTGTTCAAACCCAGAGTGGGGTTCATTTTAGGAATCTAGTTTCAGTTCACCTAGGATACTTTCCAGGCCAAGCAAAGACAGAAACCCAATTATAAAAATCAAGTAAAGATCAGAAGCCAAGTTCAGATTTAGGAACTCTTTTTCCATCAGAGTAAAAAGTAGAATTGGTACGAGTTTGCTTTCTAGAAAAAAGGAAATAGTGGAAGAATTCTAGAAATTACTTGAAATTGAATTTTTAAAATATTGGGCAAGCAAGCCTTTGCCAAAGAAAGAAAATAAACCGACTAGAATGGGTGAAACCATCCCACTTCATCTCCCAGTTCCCAAGATGTCAATTCCTGCATGAGAAGATTTTAATCCAGGATTTCTAAGGCAAAAGAACTCCCCTTTATTGAATGTGGATTGAATGACAGTTGAGTGACATGACATATGCTGACTTTTAAACTTACACATAAACCCCTGGATTTTGTCCCTAGAGCTGTTAGGTTCTCTTCTCTAGAAACTGTGGAGACTTCTGCCATACCTAGGAAAGGTAATGGTGTCAAGTTAGGAACCTAAGAATTGAGCCACGCAGACTTGCTCGTGAATCTCCGCTCTCCATTTCTTAGCCCGAGGCCTTGGTCAAGTCACCTGATTTCTCTGAACCCTGATTTCTTCATCTGTAAAACGGGGGGGGGGGTGGTAGTAATAGTGATATGATGTAACAATTGTGAGATTTTTATGAAGTAGTTAGCATCATGACCAGCATATAGTGGGTGATTAATAAATCCCTGCTATTCTTATTTTTAGTTCGATGTGCAGTAATTTGATTTCCTAGAAGGTTTGGAATATTCAAGAGTGACATGGACTTTCAAGTTCACTCTCTTGCCCACATGCATTTGGAATGTGCTCGCCACATCAATTTAAATCACTATGGTGCTAACCAAGCAATTTATGAGCACAGATTTCTGAATGTCTGCTTGAAGAATGGACAACAGAAAGGACAATGGCGTCTTTAGGAGACAAGTCTATTTACTCAACAGCCATTGAAAGGGCATTATGCGTCAGACACTGGGCAATGGCTCAGGAGACAAAGATAAATAAAATATTGTTCTTGGCTCATAGTTTTATGGTCTAGTTACTCTATGGACATGTTAACAGAAGATTATAATTCTGTATAAAAAGTGCCATGGTGGAATCTGTGGGATTCACATGTCAGCAAGGGGATAGGAAAGGCCTCATGGAAGAAGCTTTTGAGCTGAAATTCAAAGAACAAGCAGGTGTTTTTCAGGCAGGCAGGTGAGGGGAGGACATGCCAGGCAAAAGGAACGATGCAGAAAGACACCGCGGTAGTTCAGCACTGCTGGGGTAGAAAGCACATCTAGGATAGAGTGGAGGGAACTGCAGCTGGACAGGTTGGCTGAGCCCTATGTGCCCCACAAAGGCATTCTATTTTAATCCTGAAGGTGGGAGGGAGCCATTGACAACTTCTGAGCAGATGAGTCACACGATCCAATATGCTTTTTAGAAAGATAATCTGGTTGGCAATGTGTAGGACTAATTGGAGAAAGGGAGGCAGGGAGATAGATGAGTTATGAGGCCTTTACTGCAAGTACCTGGGCAAGAGATGATGTTCCAACCCAGGATTGTGGCAGTTCAGAAGAAGGGAGGGCATGTGAGTGATGTTGCAGAGATAGGAACTGATTCAGATGGACATTATTGGAGTAGAGTCTGTTTCAGGTACACAGGTCATCTGAGATCTCCTGTGATTTGTGGTGGGATCTAGACCACAGAATGGGTTCTCACTGGTTTCATCTGGAAGACCACTATTGGCCTGCTTACATTAGCTCCTTGAAATTGTAAATGGGACCAGAGCCTCATTCCTCCAAGGTCAATTCTTGCTGATTGATGTGAAGTTGCATATTTCACAATGGGTCAGTCTATGTACAGATTCAGTGCCCATGGTCTGTGGGTCTTCATTTATCATCAAAAGGAAGTAGTCTGTCAAAAATGGACAATTCACGTTTTCCCTCCAAATTCTGGGTTTTTGGAAGGCAGCTATGCTTACAACTATACCACCAACGCAAATTCTGGGTTTTTGGAAACTGAATAAAACTCTACTCTCTCAAAGATTATATTTATTTGTTTGTTTGTTTTAAAGATTTTATTTATTTATTTGAAAGAGAGAGATCACAAGTAGATGGAGAGGCAGGCAGAGAGAGAGAAAGAGAGGGAAGCAGGCTCCCTGCTGAGCAGAGAGCCCGAAGCGGGACTCGATCCCAGGACCCTGAGACCATGACCTGAGCCGAAGGCAGCGGCTTAACCCACTGAGCCACCCAGGTGCCCTCAAAGATTATATTTAAATATTATACTATTTACTATCCACCCATATATCTGTCCATCCATCACTTAATATTGGTGAAGAGCCATAAAAACTACCTGTGAATTTTAACAGGTAGATGAATCCATTTACCAACTGTTACTATCATGAAAGAATCAGGAAAATTCAAACTATAGATATGGAAACATCTTTTGTCAAATCTAAAATCCACAAAGCCTCTTTGTTTGCTTGCTCTCATAATGCAAATCTTGTGTTTGTTAATAGCCAGTATGTAATTTTGTAAACATGACATAAGCATTTTGCACATATAAGATTGTGTGTGTGTATGAGTGAATAGAATGTTTCTTTTTCAAAAAGTACTTACTAATGAAGTAATTAGTAGGGACATATTTTTTTGCTTTGTGTGTATATGTGTGTATAAATATGTGTGTGTATATATATATGTTTATGTGTATATATATATATACACACATATATATTCATATATATACACACATATATATCCTGTCTGATTCTTAATATATGCTAATCTTCATAGCACATGTAATATTAAAAGAAAATTTGGTAATACTTTAAATGTCCTATCATTGTGAATTCATTTTATATTCATTGTAATAGCATTGATCAAAATGAATTCATTTGGTATTCATGTAGATGTCACATGTACTTCCATAGGTGTTTCATTGTAAATTAGCATTTCTCAGAGGACACTTAAAATAAGTGTTACTGAAAGTCCTCATTACACATATTGCCGAGATTAGTACATTAAGGATCATGTACTTACATAGTACTAATGCATTTCTGCCACTTAAAATACTGCATTACCCATTTCTGATATCTAGCAAATATCTAAGGCAATTTTGAGAATTACTGATATCCTAAAGGAAGTGGTACTTTTATGATTAAGCAGGTTACCTATATTTTGCTCTGACTTTTTTTAAAACTAAAGTTCTGTTAGATATAAAAAAGAATTAAAAATGAAATTTATGTGATAACTGTGGTTTTTAAATAATTTTCATATAGTCAGGCATACAAAGAAAGTAGAACCATATGTAATCTTATTTTTTATCAATAACCTTGCTTAAAAAAATCAAGTGAAATGTAAATTTTGTGGACCAGACTGTAGATGTGTCAAGGAAACACTGAATTTTTGGATGTACCAGTTTTGAGCTTGACTTATCTCAGATACAACAAACACATAAGCAAATTAAGGGCCACTCATCTTTGTGATTTATGCTGTCTTTGTAACTCTCCCATTGCTCTTTTTGGTAAAAATATATGTTGTGATCATCATGGATGTTGGGAGGATATAAATGGTGGCTCACCTGGGTGGAGTTTGGCTGCGGGGGAGTACATCAGTAAGTCAGAAGTGTGGTTGGCTCTTCTCAGCTTCCTGAGAATTCTGACAGACAAAGGGGGAAGGTTCTGATGACTGACATGGTGGTAGCCACAGGCTTGCAGATCAACCAGGTGCAGTTGGGATAAATTTGGGATTTATCACAATATTCAGAGTATTGGTTGGGATGTCTGTCTTAAAGTCACACTCAAAAGATGTAATATATGCTTTGAAGAAAAGCATTTCCTAGTACACTGTTAGTGGGAATAAAAAATGGTGCAGCTGCTACGGAAAACAGTATGGAGGTTCCACAAAAAATTAAAAATAGAACGACCATATGATCCGGCAATCCAACTTCTGGTATTTACCCAAAAGAATTAAAATCAGCATCTCAAATAGATATAGCATTCCCATGTTCATTGAAGCACTGATCACAATAGCCAAGGTTTAGAAACAATCTAAATACCCGTTGATGGATAAATGAATAAAGCAAATGTGGTGTGTACAGACAGTGGAATATTATTTAGCCTTGATAAAGAGGGAACTTCTGTGATATTTGACAATATAGATGAATCTTGAGGATATTATGCTAAGTGTAATAAGCCAGTCACAGAAAGATAAATGCATGATTCCACTTCTATGGAATATCTAAAATTGTCATGTTCATAGACCTAAAGAGTGGAATGATGTTTTCCAGGAGCCAGGGGAGGGAGGAAATGGGGAGTTGCTACTCAAGGAATATAAAGTTTTAGTGAAGCAAGGTAAGTTCTAGAGATCTTCTGTACAACATTATATCTATAGTAGACAATACAGTATTGTAAACTTAAAAAATCCGTTGAGAAGGTAGATATACTATTAAATGTTCTTACCAAAATAAAATTAAAATCAAGTAAAATAAAATTAAGAATGCACTAGGTTTTAGGATCATGCAAGGGAAAACCTATAGATAGTGCTTCTAGGACATACCCAGTCATCAAATGTAGGTCCCAAGTTCTTTTCCTTTTTAGATTCTTTTGTTTTTGTTCTTCCTCTCTGCATGGGCAGTTTGCTGTCTACACCTGGTACTGCATTGAAGGACTGCCCTGAGAAGGACTTTCCCCCCCTTAGCCGCACCAACACTGTGGGGAGACAGCACCTTATTTGGCGCTGACTCAGGGGGAGCCAAGTTTCCAGCAGGCTACCAACTCACACCTGCAGAATTTGCCGCACATCCGTTTTGCAAACACACAAAATGGGTAATTGGGCACACAAATGCCTATTTGCATTGCAATTTGGCATTTGTATACACAGTGATGGATTTTTTTTCATGTGCAAATGTGGGGGATGCAAGTGCAAAATGGATGTCCTCAAGAAGGGGCGCCTTTAAAAACATATATATCTTTTCAGAATCCTGCTAGAAATTTGAGGAGTGCCAGGGAAATAGGTAGACGCATGGGTGGATGTCTTTTGCTTTTTTTTTCCCCTCCATCCGGGAAAAGCCCTGATAGCATTTGTTCTTTTTTGAGGAAGGGCTACTTTTTCCCAAGTAGGCAGAGGGACATCCAGGCTTTTTTCACCATAATAAAAGATTTATCTAAGGTATTACAGAATCAGCTAATAGATAGTAATTACTTTAGCTCTAATGAAATGTGAGGAGTTTTTACATTCTTCAGGTGGTTGGCATTTTATCAAACGTGCCATACACTTGTTTTGAGGTGCCTTGCTCTGTGTTTATGTTACACTCCCAAACACGGAAATGTTAGGAACCATAGATTTTTTTTTTTTTTTTAAATAACTAATCAGAATGATGCAGAAAAAAATAAGGGTGGCCCTTTGTACAAAGAATGGAGGCAGTGTGGAGGTGTTCCACATGTTTCAGCTCATTTTCTGGTTTCTGTTTGTTCTGTCTGGCCCTGTCCCTTTACGCTGCAGTGCTGCTCATTCAAATCTCATCATGTCTGGAGGGGCTCAGGAAAAGAAGCTGTTGAGTACCCACCTGAGGGAACCTAGGCTACGGCCCAGGACTCTGCTTTGCTGGTCACTGACCTGTATCTGTCTGCTGTCCCTGGCTCTTGCCCCTGGTACCACTTGAGTCCATATTTTCCTCAAATCTCTTCTGCTTTTAGCAATTTGCAAGACCATGTCTTGGCTTTTTTGGGTGCTGGCTTTCCTGCTTGGTTGGGCCTTTACTTTCTTTGCTTTGGCAGTGCCTGTGACACTTTGTGGAATGTGCTTCTAGGTGATCTTGACCTAAGGCCAAGAGATGGTTCAGACTTGAACTTCTGCCCGACAACTACGGGTATCGATCAATGCTTCGGCCCTGGCTCTCCACTTCTTTCTCTGCATGTTCTTACTCTTTGTGAGCTGGGCACACTCATGCCTTCCATTACCACCTATAGTCTGATCTGCACTGCCAGCCCATTTTCTTTCAGCTTCATTGTGCAGTCCTTATCTTTCATTTAACATGCCTACAACCAGATCTGGTTTCCTCTGCTTAATTTCCTCTTACTATAGTACTTGACTTGCTGTCTCAATCTTTTCCTCTTCCAGGCCTTTTATCCTCATTGGTGTCTGTCTTTTCTTGCTGCGTCTCATCCCAAGGGCCATCAAGTCTCATCGAGACCCCTTTTGAAATGTCTCTTAGGTGCTAAGCCTTTCTCTTTACTACAGCCTCCACCATCTGGTGATATTTACTGCCTGAGATGTCTTCTTGCTTCACTGTTGTTTCATTAAATACTCTGGTTACTATGGCTTTCATCTGATTATGAACTAAAGAGCTCCGTATTGTCTGATCAAGTTCCCACTACCCATTGTGATCTTCAAGGCACATATTCAACATTACTTCCCACAGTAATCATGGTAAATTCCTTAACAGCTCTCATTTCAGACTTTTCTCTTCATTTGCCCCCATATGTGTCTCTCCCACCCACCTCTGTTTTTTCCGTGTGGATTTCTCAACCAGGAATGTTTTTCCTTCCTCCTATTTATCTGACCCCCCAACAACCCTTGAAGTGTCCACAAATCCTAGTTCCTTATTAAAAAAACAAAACAAAACAAAGCAAAAAAAACTCTACTTTTAATTATCTCAGACCAGTACAATTTTCCTGGCTCTGCACCCTACAGCATTGAGAGCCTTACACCAGTAGTTCTAGATAGATCAAGCATCTCCTTGAATTCTTTTTTTCATGTCTTACACTGAACTGGAATTTCCTTAAGGATAGTTATTCTGCTTTATAATTTCATGCCCTTTGCAGTACTTAGCACAGTGCTAGTCATATGGAAAAATGCTCATTTAATACTTCTTGACTTTGTCTTCATATTTCATAGGGCTAGAGGTTAGAAGAGGAGGTTGAGGAGTTGGTAGCGGGGGATGTCCTAAAGCTCTGCTAAAAATTCTCTATTTACAGTGCTGCAGGCACACCAGGTTGTTGTTATTGTTTTAAATTTAAACTCTGGTTCCTCCCCTTTCCTCCCCCTCCAGAGTAACAAGGGCCTAATAGGCTTCATGAGTAAGTGCCTATTTTTATTAAAGACAAGTGTAATCTTTTGTAGACCAAATGTCCCTATCATAAATGCTAACAGAGAAAAATATTAGGACTCATTTATTTATGAACCTGTTAATAATGAGGTGCAGTTATGAAAAAAGGCTTCCTCAGCAAAAGCTCCTGAACAAACAATGCACACTGGGGAGAAAGTAGCTAGTTAGCCTTCTTGACTTAGATAAAGCTATGGAGAAATGACAAGTGCCAGTAATTAGCCCAGCCTCTTCAACAAGATAACCCTATACATCTTTGTCTATTTCAATCACCAAAGACTCCGATTCAGTGTAAAATTAAACCTTGGATGCCATCAATTTCTGTTAACCTCTTTATATTGTTCTGTGTTCATGCCTATGTGATAGATTTTGTCATTTTATTAAATGGTGACATCTCTACAGACATGTGGCCTAAAAAATCTGTTTGCTCCTTAGCAAAGTATTCCTGATCTTCTCCTAGTATGTTTTACAACCAGGAGACTAGGTTTATTCCCACATCCCATTGGTGAACTCCTAGTCTTTAGGAACTTGACACTTTTGTTTGTTTGAGCTACCCTGCTTTTTTTTGGCTGTTAACCCCAAACCTGTTCTTCTTGGAATACTAGTCAGGGTCTAGCTTCTGGATCAAGCTGTTATATTCACATACCTATCAAGAAAACTCTGATTTGAAGCATCTTCTCCCTTCATGTTTATTTCCTTCTTCCCACTCAGTGCCAGTCTCTAGGCTACATTAAAGGCTCCTGATTACCTATGACTTCAACTGTTCACTTTAATCTGGGCTATTTTGAAGTTGTAATGTCTAGTATTCATTGCTGCCAATAGACTTTTATTAATTTATTTTTTATTGTTGTAAGAAGTAGCAGTAAGCTATATCCAAATAGGGAAATCACCGGAAATGATACAAAACCACAGTTTGACTTCGGGGTCCAGGTTTATCTACAGTGTCTTGGGTAGACTCCTTTGAAGCCAGTGGAACCAATGAGCATTACATATTTCCAGTTGTTCCCCCAGGCCCAGCTTAAGGTCAGTGTGTTGCTTATGTCTGAGGCACCTCTGTGTCCTGCACAAGGGAACGTCATGCAGTTTAGAGGAAAAGTATACAGAGCTGTTTCCATCTAATGTGTGCTAAATTCCCTACTCTTCTTCACTAACTTTCTTCCAAAGTTTATTTCATTAAAATGTTTATTACCATTTAATTTGGCTCAGATCTGCAGTCCCTCCTGTCCTTTTCCTAGGGACCTCACTTCTCTAGTTGAGTAATATTTGAGTTTTAATGTGCTTACCCCACCTTTTCTTAACTATGTTGTGATCTTTTCTCTTTCCATTCCATAGACAGTATCGCAGGCTTGTTCCTTTATGGTGAGAAAGGTGCCAAAATTTAACTCCTGTAGACTCCTTTCCCTTTGATCCCTGATTGCAGTGGGTTGCGGGGAAATATTACAAGCTATCATTTACGTATGTATTTACACAGTATTTTAAGATCCACGTTACCTACCCAGTAGAGCAAAACAGCTTACAACAATAAATGGAATAAAGCACACTTAGTGTTTAAAAGCACGGGTTGCTTTATGGTAAATGCTGAGGGAGCCTTTGCAACAGAGCCACTTATCAAGGACACGTTGTTCAGGGTCTTCACCTTGTAGTGATTGTTTGCTGTGACCTGCAGCTTGGCCCTATGGCTTAGTTAGAGAGGAACTTTGAGTAAAAAAGCCATTATATTTTACATTTGCCAAGTTTTGGGTAGTTGAAGAAAGAGGTAGTGATGGGAAAAGAAAGGCAGAAAGGAAATTAGAAAGGAGAAGAGATTCAGAGAAAAGAACATTGATACTTTGGAAACAAAGAAAACCCACCTAGAGAGCTCTTCTGAGTGAAAAAGACATCACCATGGGAATGACATACAAAATGCACCTTTTGCTTGTAAGTGACTGTGATGGAATATTTGGATGATTAGCCAGCCTCCTGAAAAACCATCTCCAGCAAACTTAGGAGAGGACACCCTGAATCAGCACAAATAAGAATTCTGTCGGAGAACTCCACCAGAAAAACAAACAGTACAGCCACAAAAGGAGTAATTTTTAGAGGGGGAGTGGCTGTCCAATTTGTATCTCTAAATGTTGAAAAGTTTATGGAATGCAGTGCTCCAAGTCATATTCACATTTTTCTTCACTCTGTTCTGGCTCCTCTGATTTCTGATTATTTTGTTTCCCCTCTAAAACGTCCAGGGCTAGACAAGACTCTTTGATGTGCTTGCCATTTCCACCCTAGCCTTCCCACCTGCACTCATCCTCCCTGTCTTTTCCCTGTGTGGCCCGAGCTTTAATTCTCTTCTCCAGACACTTCCCAAGTTTTCATGTGTTCTCTAAGTGTTCCTCCCCTATTTAAAAAAAAAAAAAAAAGAAAAGAAAGAGAAAGAAAGAAAAAAGAAAAAAAAGCTCATGTGGTTTAATTTTCATTATTTTTAGGTGTTAAGTTTTAGATTAGCACACGATGTCTTAAACCACTGTATTAGAATGCTGCTTGACTCACTTCCAAATTGAAGACCTTTTAAAAAAATTGAAGCAGTCCAATAATTTTAAATCACTCTACACTGTGCATTGCAATTTAAAATTATTGGAGTGCTTCAAATTTTTATAAGCCCTTGAATTTGGAAGTGATCAAGGTTCTAGGCATACTCAGTGTAGAGCAATTTAAAATTATAAGAGCTGTCAAATTTTTATATAAGCACTTCAGTTAGAAAAGGGATTTGGGTTCTGGGCATGTGCAGAGAAGAGCCATTTAAATTATTAAAAGTACTTCAATTTTTTTTTCCCCAAGCACCTGATTTTGGAAGAGTTTTGGTTTGTGCAGCCTAAAGTGACAACTTCTTTGAGGGAATCTGTGTAAAGAGACTTTCAATCTTTCAAATAAGGCCAGCACTGTGGGGATGTGAAGTAGGTAGCTGCCTTTCTGGGGTGAGCTGGAGGACACAAGGAGAGATCTCTGTGGCTTGGCTTCTTGTCACTTTTGAAGTCCTTTGTTTGGTAAAGGCATTGTTAATTTCTATTAACTCACTGATACACTAAGAGCATGGCTCTGGGGGACTCAAGACTCACAAATATTTTCGTAGAGAGGGGAGGGAGACAGGTCTCTTGATATGAGCCCTGTTTCTGGGGATGATGTTTCTGGTCATCTCGCATGGGGTCTCTCAGACCCTGAGGCTCTGGCTAAGAAAATACCAGGTGGCCTCAGAGGTAGGGCAAGAATGTAAAACTGACTTTGCGTGTCAAGATTTTATTGAGAGTTGATCCCCTCCCCCACTTAAGCTAATCATTAAAAAAGGTAGATTCCAAGGTACTTTTAATGTTCATTTGCATTACGGCTTGCCCAGGATATCAATTTTCTCTTTTCTGAGAAGTGAAATATTATTCATCTGAAGCATTTTAAGGAGAAAATTGAAAGGAAGTAGAATCGATAGGTTCAGCTTTAAGGTTGATTTTCCTTATTTCAGCTTTTGGTTGGGAGGTTCAATGACGTGAAGGAAAAAGAAGGGAAAAAAACTTAACAAAATGAAAATAATATTTCTCTTTCAAAGGTTTATTTACAACAAAGGAAAGGGAAGATAATGTAAAATTTAGGTACTTTGCAATTGTGATTTTTATTAATATCTCACCTCAGCAAGATTTAAATGACCATTTCAAATATTTACCTTTATAAGAAATATGTCAGTCGTGTTGCCATATATGACTATGCCATTTGGAAAATGTTTGTGGGTCCTTGAATTTCTTAAAGGGGAAATGGCTTTAAATCAGGAAACCCGAACATGAAAAAAACATTCAGTCTTCCGAACTTCTTCAGAGGGACACAGGTTCTTTTTGAAAGTTGAAATGCTCATTGTTGTGGAGTGTGAGGTATTCAGTTATCCAAAGTTCTTATAAAGGCACAAAATGAAACTTCCTAAGGGTTCTGCCTATTTATCATCTTCTCTCTCAGGAACATACAGCTGTGACAGCGAGCCAGCAAATACCTTGGCCTCACACAGAGCTCTGGGCCTCCCTGTCCTTGCCTGCCGGTCCTTCCTTTTTCTTTGAGCTGGGGACTGAGCTAGTGTTTGGAAAATGGAAACCACTTAACTTGGTAATCTGCCCTTCCTTTAAGAGTTGTCCAGAGTGTAGCTTACGTCCATGCCTTTGCCAGCAAACTCATGTGGGGCCTGTGGAATTTGATTCAGAGGTCAGCAGGCTTTCCTCTATCCAGGCCATGGGCATGGGCCAGTGTTGCGCCTCACCAGTCCTTGTCCCTCAGACAATGGCATGAGACACTGTTTCAGAGTCAGCAGTGCAAGAACAACTTTCTGTGTCTCTCAGGCCCAATGAGTTTGGAATTAAAATGTCTTTCTGTTAATCTAAAAGTTAACATATTAAAAAAAGAAACCAATAAAAGTTAACACATTAGGGGCACCTGGGTGGCTCAGTGGGTTAAAGCCTCTGCCTTCAGCTCAGGTCATGATCCCAGGATCCTGGGATGGAGCCCAGCATTGGGCTCTCTGTGGAGCCTGCTTCTCCCACTCTCTCTGCCTGCCTCTCTGCCTACTTATGATCTCTCTCTCTCTGTCAAATAAATAAATAAAAATCTTAAAAAAAAAAAGTTAACACATTAATAAATATATTAATTAATTAAATTACCATCTGTTTATCAAATATGAGTCATTGTATTAGGTGCTAAAAGATACAAAGATAAATGAGAAATAGTCTTTCTCAAGGAAAAGCAATAGAAAGACATGAACACAAAAGCCTAGAATATAAGGTATTATATTTTATTTTTTTTGAAAAGATTTATTTATTTTAGAGGAAGAGAGAGTGTGAGCATGGGTGGGGGAGGGGCAGAGGGAAAGAATCTCAAACAGACTCTGGCTGAGGGTAGAGCCCAAAGCAGAGCTGGATCTTATGACCCATGAGATTAAGACCTGAGCCCATATCACAAGTCACATGCTTAACTGACTGAGCCATCCAGGTGCCCCAGTATTATGATGTATTTTTTTTTAATATTTTGTTTATTTATTTGACAGAGATCACAAGTAGGCAGAGAGGCAGGCAGAGAGAGAGGAGGAAGAAGGCTCCCTGCCAAGTAGAGAGCCGATGCGGAGCTTGATTCCAGGATCATGGGACCCTCATGACCTGAGCTGAAGGCAGAGGCTTTAACCCACTGAGCCACCCAGGTGCCCCTTATGATGTGTTTTTATTATAGATTATAAAACATGATAAAATATAATGCCTATTCAATATTATTATTACTTTTTATTTTGGGGGCCTGACTCATTGCAGTATTCCTACATAGAGCAGCTATGTTGTTGTTCATGGTATTTATAGTTAATAAATAAATACTAATTAGGTGTAAAAAGTAGATGGGATACAAACCAAATACTTGAACAAGTCTTCTCAAATCTGGGCAATATGAAAATAACCTGGGGGGGGTGAAGAGGGGGCTTGAAAATGATGACTCCCCAGGACCTCATTCCTAGGGATTTTGATTGAATGAGAATGGGAAGTTACCTTTTTAAAAAGCTCCCCAGCTTTGAGACACACCATTCTAGGGACCTCATGGGGGAGAATAGTGAACCACACTTGGAAAGCAAGCAGAGGTAGTTTTTAGGGGATGTTGGAGCCTGATGGATGGCTATCCTTTATTTAGACAAGGTTTGATGGAGGCTGGGAATAGAGAAAATGGCATTCTCGGGAGCAGGAACATCACAGGTAAAGGTAGGAGCCGGAAAGTGCAGAGTATGTTCTGGAAGAGTGAAACCTAGAATGCGCCTACCATCTGCTGTGTGAATGGGTATAGTGGAAAAAAAGAAGGGGCTGAAACAGTAGGTTGGGGGTAGGCTGCAGAGGAACAACATGCCTTTGCCAAGAGTTTGAACTTATTCTACACCTGCTGGAGAACCATCGGAAGTTTGGAAGCCAACAAGTGACATGAACATACCATTGCTTTAGAAGAACATTGGGTACGTGGTGGAGAATGAACCAGAGACGGAAAGCTGGCACAAAGAGAAGCAATGTGGAAGCCAGAGCTTCCAGTAGACCAGGTTAGGGAGGAGGAAAACCTGGGCCAGACCAGCTTGGACAGAGTATAGAGAGGAGAGGGAATTTGGGAGACATTTATGAGACAGTGTTGAATAGATTTTTTTTGGATAATTGTGTACTAAGGTTGAAGACCATTGTGCAGTCAGTGAACATCCAGAGGGAATACAAAAATACTGAAAGAGACAGTTGCATTAGCTGGACTATCATATAGAAAGGCCTAACAGACACTTGGTAATAATGGTTCAGAGCCCAGGGTAAGATTCAGCCTAATATTCAGTGTCATGACCCAGAACCCCTTCTCTCTCATCATTTGGGCCTTTGTTTTGGTTTTCCTTTTATCTACATTACTTGAAATAAGTACACATTTTAACAGCACGCTTCAAAATGCGAGTGCTCAGTTTTTGATCAGCAGAACTGCAGTTTTACTCAGGGCTTCTAGAAGAAGGCCATTTGCGCTCTTACACCTTCCTCAAAAATGAAAGTTTTGAATAAAAGCCAGTCATAGAATTAAGTCAGGGCAAAGTGGTGTCAGAGGTGAAATTCAAAAGACAATACGTAATAATTGGTTTTAAAACAGGAGCCAGATGAATCATAAGGTCAGACATATGAAAGGAAAAAGCTTTCTCGAGAAGACTTCAGGGCTAAGGCTGCAAGGACCTGTTAGAAAACAAAATGGCACTGGCTGTGATGGGGCCTACACGTGAGACCTGCCCAGGAAAAGCACTCACCATTTCCAGCATGTCTGAGAACAGTTGATGAGAAGAAGGAGATCTTTCTCTCCCAATTGTCTGTGGCTTCCATAGAAAGCTATTTTCCACCATGTCTACAGTCACTGCTTTGTTTCCTCCAGAGAACCCATGAATCAGGAAAAAGGAAGAGAGGCCCTGAGGAAGTCAAAACATTACTGTTTCTGCTGGAAATCCTTGGCCACCCAGGAGAGTAGCTCTAGGACTCAAGTACGGAGTCTTTTAAGGGGGGCACAGATACTTAGAGCTGAGAGGGAGAAAAGATACTAATGCTACAGCTTAGAGTGGTGGGCACTGAGGCCAGAACATGCAGTGATTGGCTCAGAGTCAGGAGGTCAAGGAGTAGTGGGGTCATATATAGAACTAAGGCCTCCTGGCTTCACCGTCAGGTGTGGTCCAGCTCACTACTGCACCAGAGGCAGGCTGCCCTAGGACCCTGCACCAGGGTGAGTGACTTTGGGTTGAGGAGGATGAGGAATCCCATCCATTCAAAGATCTTTTTTGTTGTGTTGCTCTTTTGTGTCACTCACCGATAGCTTTTCCTCATTGCTGCATTAAACCAAAGAGAAAATTTGAGATGACCTTTGGAGTTGGGGTTCAAGAGGTTAAAACGTGATCCTACAAGAAACCTCTAGTTTTGTGGCTACCCAGACTTCCCTCTTTGAGCCTTTTGTTATGTTCATAGAGTCCTGATTTGAAAGATTTTTTTCAGTAAAAATGCATAAACAATGTTTACCTCTTAGGGCTCCTCACACTCACATCCAGCCGTCACCCCTACAGCACGACATATACCTGACATGCTGCCCCTGACCTTGCCGAAGAGTGTCAGGGGTGCTCCACATCTCAAGCTGCCCCATTTATTCCCTCTTACAGACTGGCAGCTGGGACACAGCAGTTTTCCTCTGCTGGATCTGTAAGGTCATGGGAACCAGTGGGTTCTGGGCAGTCTAAGGTGGCTGGTGGAGCACAGTTTGTGGGACTAGCCTGCCAGGGACCCCGTGCCAGCCCCACCACTTCCCAGCTGGCAGCCTTGGGCATGTCACCTCTCTGCCTCAGCATTTACAATTTACAATTGGAGATAGTGATACGTAATAATAGGATAATAATAATAAATGAATAATATAAATGAGGGAACTAAAAAATAATAAAAGATAAAAATAATAAGGTTGTTATATTCAGTGAGTTAATATGTGTTATGTGCATGGAACAGTGCTGATACTTCTTCAGTTGCTTGCTATTGTTAACTAGTAGTAACAAGACAACCGTCATCATGGTACCTTCAACATGGGCTATAAGGGAAGTCAGCAAAGGACGTGGGGTTGCAGCGAGAGATGGGGAATACACAGATCTAAAGAGAGAAGCATGGTCCGTATCTCGTGCGCTCCCTGAGCAAGACAGAGATATAAATACGGAAACAATGAGAGATTGGAGTTTGACGCCTCTCCAGGCCGCAGTTCAGTTATCTCTTGAGGCCCAAAGGTACTTCTCCCTTTTGGGTTCTCTGAGTGCCTCCCACAATAAAACTTCTCCCTTGAGTTTCTTTGAATGTCCCACGTGACCAAAGGATTCCTAAAGAAGAAGGACATAGGTAAATCATGAGAGGTTGAAAGCAGACAAATTTCCCCTGTATCTTTTGCCTTC
Source organism: Neogale vison (assembly GCF_020171115.1). Taxonomy (NCBI): domain Eukaryota; kingdom Metazoa; phylum Chordata; class Mammalia; order Carnivora; family Mustelidae; genus Neogale; species Neogale vison. The sequence goes on along the minus strand of NC_058098.1, from coordinate 82,171,190 downwards.
TCAAGGACGGTGTCCTGGCTTAGCTCCGCCTCCACGCTCAGATGGATCTCTGGCTAAGCCTCATTTTGGGTGATTCATTTCAAATAAGCAAGGCTTAATTCCAGGGCAGCAAGTTCAGCCCTGGCCACTGAAGTGAACACTGCAAGCTTTAGGACATGTTCACAAGGAGCTGGTTATCTCCTGGAAAGCAATGTCAGCCTGCCCGGAGAAAGTGTGTCTTGTTTAATTTTGTATCCCCATCCCCTTGCAGAGAATCTGGCACGCAGAAGGGCTCGAGGAATATTGACCGTGAAACACATAAAAAAAGCTTGTGGCTGTGGCTGAGTGGTCAGGCAGTCAGAGGAGGAAGAGACAGCTCTGGGGCTGAGGGGAGGGAGTGGGGACTATATTTTTGGGTTTTAATATCCCCAGTGGGAGTATATTGTGAAACAACTTCTGGGTGTCCATCTGGCCCATTTTTATCCCCATTCCTAGACCCCCTTCATTCTCCCAGTCATTCACTATTTCAAAGATTTCCAAAATAATCAAAATGGGAAAATCAGGATTTGCACATAGATTTACTTTAGATTTTATTTTATTATTTATTATTTATTTTTTTTTTTAAAAAGATTTTATTTATTTGAGAGAGGGTGAAAGAGCACAAGGAGGGGCAGAGGGAGACGCAGACTCCCCACCTTGATCTAGGGCCTCTGGGATCTGGACCAAGCCGAAGCAGAGGCTTAACCGACTGAGCCACCCAGGCACCCTATATTTGATCATTTATTTTTTAATTAATTAATTGCATTTTGGATTTCATGGTGGGTCATGGTTTTACTATAATCTTTTAAAGTGCTTGGAGGCCCTCTGTGCTATGGAGAATTTTTTGTTCTCCTTACCTTCACACCCTGCTGAGAATGGTGGGCCTGTGTGGAGAAAATCTTGATCTAACATCAGCTTCATCTCTGGACTTTTCAAAGGGTTGCTATTTAAAATATTTAGCTAGCAGTACCATGCAGGCCCCAACAAATGAGGACATTTGTTACTGCCGTCAGAAGGGAGCTGGCTGTGAGCAGCCTGTCTGGTGAGTTCTCCCTGAGTACCAACCTAGCTATCTCCAGATACGTTTTGCAAGAATTTGGAAGTTTTTTCCTTCTAGAAAGCCACACGTCCCTGTGCTGGACTTCTTAACCCGAGATATTTGAACACCACGAGCGCACCTCGCATAACAGGAGGGGCCGACCAGCCTACATGCAAGGGTCACCGGGGCAAAGCCCATTCTCCTAATGGAATACAATCCTTCTGATACTTTGTATCTCTTCTGTTCAGGAAAATGGAGGCAATTTTCAAGACTTGCCTCCATTTCCTTACATTGAGATTTTTGTAATATGACTCCTGGCCCGTGGCCTTTTGAGTCCCTCTCCACCTGCCTTTGTACAGTGGTCCTGTCATACGCACGACACAGAGGCGCACATCTAACCGGACTGGGGGGAGGACGCAGGCCTTTTCGCAGCCCATCTCAGCCCATTCTTCGCAGCATGAAGAATGAGAGTGGCCTGACTCCCCGTCCCCACCTCCTGTGGTGCGCTCCACACAGAGACACATGCGTCTGCCAGCCGGCTCCCTTTCCCCTTTAACCGAAACTTCCCTCCTTGATGATTTCACTTCAGACACTGCTTTCCCTAAACCTTTCCTTGACTAGAATCATGCTAATGTTGACAGTTCTTCCCCCCACCCCCACCCGCTTTGTTACAGCGTGCAACCCAGAGAGAATGTGAGGTGAGCTTGTCGGAGGAGATGAAAGATGGCAAGAAATGGGTGTTTGGGGACCAGTTCTTTGGTGACATCGACTCTGCAATCCTTTTTTCACTCTCAGTACCTTACTCCCTCTCTCGCCTTCTCCCTCTCCCTCACTCCCCCTGCCTGCTCTCCCTCTCATTCTCTCTGAAATGGTGTGTGCCTCCAGTAATTTACATAATACTCTTCTGACACCTTTACTTTAGTCATCAATCACGGTACCTTCTCTCAGTCTATCTTTTGTCTGAGCATGTCTCTTCTTTATCAGGCCATGCACAAAAGATTAATTTCACAGTTTTTCTCCCTTCTTTCTTTACTCGCAAGATACAAAGCTCATGAAATGACAGAAGCAAGATAATGAAAACAACAATGCAAGCAATTTTTTTTTGTTCTTGCAGGTTGGATCTCAAGATACTTTTTCTAACCTCATTGTGTGCCATCTGTCTTAGAAAAGGTCTGCTCTGTATTTTTTTAATACCTTTCTGATGCTGCTCAGTAGACTACCTGGGGGGGGATTACATATTTAAATCAGGTCAGAGGCTTTGGTTTTCAAAATCTTTGGAACAATTAAAGCAAGGGCCCCATCTCTAATGGAGGCATGGACTACTGCACAATGCCCACGCCCCAATTAATATTAATGAGCTCTCATGCATAGCCAATTTATGACATTTGATTGACTCACCCAACCACCCTTCAACCTGTCTTATAAAGTGAAATATATGGCAAAGAGGGACTTATTTGCATATGCATATGTTCTTAATATTAATTAAGCTAATGGATCTAAGGACTTGGAGATGATTTGGGTACTGGTAAGGAAGAAAAAAAAAATCTACCACCCACAAAACAGAAAAGTGTTCCGTGTCCTGTGTCTGTACTTGAACAAAAGAAGTTGAAGTGGAAGGTAAAAATAACTCGTGCCAGTATTTCCCCCTTTCCTTGTGTTCCACAGGAGTGATAGTTTTCAAAAAAAAAAAAAAAAATACTAACCAGGCATTAGTATTACTAATGTATAAGTATTACTATCTTCTTTCTTCCATTTAAATGGGGAAAGTTTAAATAGATTATGGAAAAACATGAAAAGAAAAGCCTCGTTCAACCGTATGCCGGTGGCTGTAGGTCAGCTCTCTCCCGTCAGCTTGGGATGCTGCGGCTGCAGGGGGATGTGGTGTCTCGCAGGGACACATGTCAGATACAGGACGGGGGGTTATGTCAGGAGGAAGTGTTCCCAAGGATGTCTGCGTTAGCAGGGTCATTAATGGAATTTATCCCCACAGTGGAGTGGCTGAGAAGAGCTCTTTTGATGTAGTCTAGTTAAGCCTAGAGAAGAGAGTCAAACTTCATGGATTTTGTTGTTGAGACCGGGTAGGGGGGTTAACACACACCTTGATTTTTCTCTCAAACCATCCTTTAAAGCCCAACTGTGATTATTTTTGACACCAGTGATAACAGGAAAAACATTCAAGTGTCTGCTCACCCTCTGTATTTAAAGGTCACTAGCAGGCCTTGGACAGCAGAATAGCGTATGGCCTCTGAGCTTCTCTATGGTACCATAAGTAAAAATCATCATAAAAAATGATAGGGACTGTTACTCGAATGCTTTTTCTGTACCAGATGTTATGGAAAGCACATTCTGTATTCTTTCTATCTCATCCCAGTTGTGTAGAGTACGGCTTTTGGAAGTGCTAAGGCCAGGATTAAACCTAGGGGGACCGCGACTCTGAAGCCGAATCTCCTTCCCTTGGTTTGACAAGGTCAGGACCATTCAAGGATATTGTAAACTGGAGATAGCCTAGCTTGGAGTCAGCACAAATGGCAACTGGCACAACAGAAAGAGGGACCTGCCACATCCTCCTAAGATAGCCAGTGGCTTGGCTAACTCCATGATGTCCAAGTAAATAGTTACATTCAGAGGTAGAAAGGCTCGTTTGTCGCCATACAGATAAAAGAAAGTGAAATATGGAAAGAAACTTGATTAACTGGCAGTTCAGTAATGAGCTTAGGAATAAAAAATACTTGTATTTAACATTTATGAATGAAACCTGTTTATGAGATAAAATCTTACTGGATAGAAATCTTCCAGAGGTTGCTAGAATGGTTACATCCATGGAAAGAAGATTGAGGCAAATAGATGGGGACTGGATGAGGCCTGTGCTGGGAACCCAAGGTGGTGACGTTAGAGACAAGCAAAGAATGGAGGCCTCCAGTACCAGGGATGGCTTCATGGATTCTTCTTATCTTGAGTTCCCATCTGCTGTCGAAAACCTGGTGGCTGGGCACAGCTGGATGCTAAAACTCTGCTGGGGGTTTTACCTTCTAATGAAATTCCTAATGAACTTCTTGGGCTGTCACACTTCTTTGCCTCTTCTTTAGTCCAACTGTATGTGTGTGTGTGTGTGTGTCTTGTGAGCATGCATTTGATGGGAAGGACGTTGGAGGACCAGGGAATGGTGAGGAGATGCTTTCAAGAAGAAGGAGACCCCTTCTTCCCAGAGGTCCCAGGCCTGAGTTGGGCACTCACAGAACTGGTGGGGACAAATATCAGAGAGTCCCTCCTCTCTGATAACCATTTGTTCTGCCCAAACTTGCTACTTTTTTTTTTTTTTAATTATCTCTGCTGCTGAAAATGCTTTGACTATTTTATGAAGATGTGACAGGTAGTGAAAGAGTGTGTACGAAGTGATTAAGGAGCTGATATGCTTTATTCTCTTCTCCCATTAAATATATGTTCATTACAGCTAGGTTTATTCACAAAGAGACAGTAGGAGAAGGAGAGAAAGGACTGGGGTGGGCCTGAAGCCCTTTATTATCACGCATGTCCAGCTCAGCAAGAGGCAGCCTAGCAGAATGGTTCCAAGTGTGAGCTCTGGATCCAACTGCTTGGAATTGTGCCTTGGTCCCACCCCTTATGAGTTGGGCACCCTTAGACATACTGCTGACCCTTCCTTCACCTCAGTTTTCTTCTTCTTTAAGAAAGGTATAATAAGAAACCTAATTCATATCATATTGTTGTGAAATGTAAAGGTATGCACAGTGTTCGGCTATCGTGAGGGCTCAGTGTGTATCAACTCTCATTATTATTATTACCAGGTTTCTCCACTCAGTTGATAACTGAACTGCCTACTTTTTTCACTAAGCACTTTTGGGATTCACTCAAGAATGCTTTCTTTCACTAAACATGTCATTGCCATTGGCATGGCAAAACCATTGGGCCACACTTTGTTTCTGGGAATGAGCAGGATAGATGTGATCTCGGCCCTCATAGAGCTTCTGTTTTAGCTGAGCGGAAAGGCAATTAACAGCTGAATACCACAGTGTATGATGAGTGTTGGGAGTGAGGACTTATGTGAGTCATCGGAGGGGTCAAGAAAGGGAACTGCCCATGTTCTAGATATCTGAGAAGGTCCCTGAACTGGGATCCGAAGGACAAACAGGTCGGAGAGAGCCACGGGAAGGAGGTCAGAGAGGAGTGGGTTGGAGAAGGTGGTAGGAGCAGGATAAGTAAATTCCCCAAAGTAGGAAAGGTCAGAAGGTGGCTCAGGGGACTAAACGGAGGCTCAAGTGGCGGGACCTTAAAAACTGCAGGACAGATAATGCTGAGGGGAGGTAGGGGGAGCAGGCAGAGCCCAGCTGTGTGAGGTGTGGTTAGCCATTCAAGGAAGTGGGACCTATGCCATGAGTAATGGGTAGCCACTAGTGGATTGAAAGCAAGACCCTTAGATGTGCCAAGATATCCATTTTACAAAGATGGGGAGGGTGGGAAGCTGGGAGAGGGGGGTATACTGGCTAGTGAGGAGTCAGCTGTGCCATAGCAATTAAGGAGAGGGCCAAGGCAATGTGAAAGTCCGGGGTAAGCACCCTCCAGTGCCCACTGGCCAAGCCCTTGTCACTTGAGCCATCACTGGGGCCCATTTTTAGCCAGTCCCAAGGAGAGCAGGTCATGTGTTTCGGTATAGGAGTGGCCTCCTGAAAACTGGACACCCATCTGTGAGCCCATGGGACATTTTTACTTAAACCTTTCAGTTGTAGGTTTTTGCCACCACCTGCCAAAAGGAAATGTGTCAAGAGCACTTTAGGAGAAAAAACACTAGCAGTTTCTCCCCATTCAGCTCCTCTGTCTCTGCTCCCCTGGCAGTGAAGAGGCTGAGGCATGGAATCCTTTGCAGTAGAAGAAAGCATGCGCTTAGAAATGCCGGCCATTTCCCTTTCCAACTGTGCCAGCCTCAGGGCTAGACACACAGTAGGTGCTCATTCAGTGCACGTTGACTCACCTGGTCTCTGATCATTTTCTCTCCTCCTGAGGAGCGGCCAGAGTCAAGGGACAATGATGTTTCTGTGATTGCCAAATTCTCCTTTTCCATCTGCTCAGCATTTATCAAGGTAATAGCGGTCAGGCTTCTGTGGAGGGGAGGACATCACGAGAGGAAGCGGCGTCTGACTAGCCCAAGATGCTCGGCTGCAGTCAGAGGACAAAAATGCGGTCTGATCCCAAGCCTGTCATTCAGCTCAACTGCCTGTCAGGCCCCTAGGGGTTCCCAGACCTGCAGGCTGCCATTTGGACCAACATTTGGGAAGCAGGATACTTATGGAATCCATTTTGGGTTTGGCAGCCAGAACAAAGAGTGAGGCTGGAATGGCGCAAAGAGGTGTAAATGTAGCCCAGAGCAGGGGGCTATCTGGTGTCACATAGCTGACCCTTCTGTGGCGAGGGCGGGGTGTTGGGGGAGAGAGCATGTAAGGAGACCATTTAAGCTCTCCTCATGAGCCAGAACAGGGGGAGCCAGATTGCAAATGAGGTCTCTCCGGCAGCTGCCTCCCAGAGACAAGCAGACCTAATCTTTGTTCATCGATAGGTCTAAGGGTTGTTTTGTTCGGTGCTGTACCATTCAGCATGCTGGAGGTGAGGTGGGCATCGTGCATATCGGTCGGAGTCCCCGGGATCTCTCTAGCTCCTGCGAACAGGGCGTGCTACTTCCTGGAGCGGTTACAGCACTGGGCGCTCCTGTGGCCCCACATCTGAGAAAACATGGGCATTTGCAGGCAGATTTCTGGGTCCCATCTTCCCAGCCCCCACCCCACACTCGCATACACACCCCAGTGAGCCCTGTTCTGCTTGAAAAAACTCTAAAATAGTCTGTGTCCTTCATATACGGGGAAAACCCTTTAGGCGTTAGATACTGCAGTAATTACTATATAATGGAGTAAATACTATACTATAATAATTAACTTGTAAACCTTGAAATAACATTTACTGTAATTTAGACCAAATATGAACTGTGAGTAATGAAGCTCGATCCAACATGAAATCATTTGCAGGGCGCTTTAAACATATGCCTAGGAAAGAGAGAGTAGCGGTTTCCTGTCGTTACCCAAATGGGCCCAAACAAGGCCCTCACATACTAGGAGTGCATGCAGCTGCCTTTATTTTGAAATATCTTGTTAGCATCCCCCCCACCACCACCCCTTTAATAAATTGCTTCTCTCTTGTTTTTTCCTAAACTGTCCTTTTGGGCCGTCAGAAGGAGCCTACGATTTGGTTTTGTTTTGAATTCAGTTTTCACCCAAATGATTGCAAACACTCTATGCAAAGGTACTGTTTAAAGCCTGGGTGAGAATTGGGAGGGGTTAAGAAAGTTCTTAGGTTGTTGACGTCAGCAGTCAACTATGGATACTTCTGGAAAGTGGATCTATGAGACAATGCTCATAGCCTGGAGGAGGGGGAAGTACAGAAGCAGATTTGCCTCCCTCTACTCCCCCCCCCCTACACACCTGACACCTTAAAGGTAGGGAAGGGACATGTATGAGGTTGAACCAAATGAAGCTGTTGTTATTCCAAGTTAAAAGCAGTGTAATGTCAACAACAGGGTATGGTTCAAGCTAATAGACCACGTGTCCATGCCCTATGACCTAAGAGCCCCATGCTGTCCTCTGAGCCACTGTTTGGGCTCCAAATTCAGTTAAAATGGTGCCTAGGCAGGTATCATGTTGCCCACCTACCCACCCTCCCTTCTCATAGTCATACTTTTGGGAAACATAATCTGGCCTTCACTTACCTTTCTAGGTTTTTCTCTGACTGGTTTGCACACCTTCTACTCTAGTCAGACCGAACCATTTATTGTTTTCTATTTCAGCATTTCCAGCTCCATTCCTTTGTGCTGTCAGGTCCTAGTCGCCGAGAATGCTCTCTTGGCTATCTTGTATTCTGTCTCTCCTTTTGAAGAGAAAAATTTACCTTTTCTCTGATGCCTTTTCTCGAACAAAGCATGTCGAAGTGGGGAATAATAACAGGCGGCATCGGCTGAGCACTCACTGTGTGTCGTCAAGCGTTGACTCGGGGCATCATATGGATTATTTTATCTGATCGTCACACAATTCATGAGATAGGTACTGTCCCTTACCCTGTTTTAGAGGCGAGAAAACTGTCTAAACTGAGGTTTAGTAACTTTTGTAACGTGGCCAAGGTCACACAACTAGTCTGAGAGAGGATTTCTCTTTGGTGATCGTGGCCTGGAGCTGACGATCATATCCTTGCAAAGGACAATCCAGTTTAAGAGCAACCACAGTAGCCATCTCCAGGTACTTGAAGGACTGAATAGAGAAAAGTAAGGGATGTTTGCCCATATTACAGAGAGATCTAGAACCACTTCAAGGTGTCCGCTTGGCACAACATGCAAATCATTCTAAGTCTTTCAAATGGACTAACTACTGAAAGCAGAATGGTTGCCCTGTGAGAATGAATGAGGTGCCTGTCACTGGAGATACCTTTAGTAGAGACTAAGATTCACCATAGAAATGGTCTCTGAGGCTGAACAGCTTGGTGGCTAGGAGCATGGGTTCTAGAATAACTGGATGGTTTCAAAATCTCAATTCCACATTCACACTCTGCACCTTACAGTTTTTTTTTTTTCCTTTGGCACATATGCCCTCATACATATCCACACCATGCCCCTCCCCCAACACACACACACACACACACGCCCACACACACCTTCAGTTTCTTAAATCCAAGTATACTACTTATGCTTCTCAACCCTTAATAAAGTTATAGATCACTTCAACCTAGACTTTGTTATAATGCAGATTCTGATTTAGTAGGCCTGGGTGGAACCTGAGATTCTTCATTCCTAACAGGCTCCCAAGTGATGCTGAGATGCTCGGGTCTAAGGCCACACTGGGTGGTGGGGCCTTATATTGGATGCATTATCTCTACCTCCAAAAAATGGTAACATTCACTATTTTGCCTATTAGGTTCAGGTAGATGATCGTGACTGGTTGATTACGTGCGTGCTTGAACTCTCTAATCTAAGAAGGCCAAGTTTTGGTGATGAGAAAAATAACCCTTTACGTACCCATACCCCAGTAGGGTCCCCCGACATCCTTCCTTGCCTTCGTGCCAACTAATCAATTGTTTAAAAATCCATGTGATTTTCTTCTTTCACTCTTTTATAAAAATTGCTCTGATATCTCTCATGGTGTTTGCCAGCAGAGATTTTAATTGGGACATGGATAAGGTTTTGAGCAAATGGCAAACAATGGGAATTGAGATCCGTTAGGCTAGCAGTTTCAGTGATGGTTGTCTCTTCAGAGATAAATTATTTTCGGACAAAACACACATTCAAATCTGTCAAGTTATTCCAATACATTTTTATCGGTTTTTGTTTTCAAGTAACTCTGCCCATATATATCAGATCTTTTTTCCACTTATGTATTTAGAACAAGTGACCACTGAACTCTTAACTTCTCAAGAGACCGGCAAGTGTTAATGTCCTCTTTCTGTCTGTTGTAAGTGGTTGGCATCACAGATGGGTTTTTGCTCAGTGCTGGATCCAGAGACTTCTGTGTGTGCATCCTGATATTAACACAATGGATTGAAATCATATTTATTGTTTTCTTTTTCAGAGAAGGATCAGAGATGGGGGAGTTGAATGCTTTTAAGCAGTTTTTCAGGAAACAAAAGGCTACATTTTTGAAATGCCAGCTATTACGAGTCCACAGTTCAGACTCTAGGAAGACTCGTTAGCACTTGCTCGGGTCCCTCCCTCCCTGGAAACAGTGCAGGAATTACACTCTGAGATGTGACCGTTGAAACAGACTCAAAGTCAGTGTGCATAATTACTTACCACAACAGTGGTTAATGTGCCCTGAAATATTCTCAGCTCCCCTCGGCCTGGGGCTTGATGGTTGATATTCAGATTTTCTTGATAAATGTCTTAGATTCTTTGCTTATACCATTTCTCAAAATGCTTTTGGATTCTAATGTGTGCACTTTCCTGTCCATCTAGATGTTGGCCTGGATGGAGGAAAGGAAGCCTCAAAGGCTGTCAGGTTATGGCTGTGATGGGGAGTGAATGACATTTTAGAATGTTGGGGCTAAAAAGGGCTGTTTAGTAAGTTAAGTGTCTCTCTCTGGCTCAACCCACTCATTCTGTAAATGAGCAAATGGAGGCCCAGAGAGGTTGAGTGACTTTCCCAGGGTCACACAGCTAATTAGTGGCCCAGTCAAAATGAAAGCCCAGTTCCCCTGAATGGAAGTTCCATGCTCTTTCTGTATGAGGCTGCTGCTTGTGTGCATGCCCCTGGTGTAGAGAGAAGGGCTGAGTTTTTTGTCTGGACTCACGAGAAGGCCTGCTTCTCTTGCATTACCTTAGGCTGTGCCCAACTGCTGCTCAAATCCTCTGCCTCAGGGAGGAGGAGATTTTCTGCATCTGCCGCTCTTTTTTTGGTGATATTTCCCTCTTCTGTTTTGAAACTCTGAGCTATAATGCTTCTTCACATGCTCTGAGGCCTTCCAGAGTGGTGCTAGCCCACAGCTGCCCTCGTTACTCTGATCCTATCTCCTACAGTTGAGTTGGTTTTTACTCCTTCTATGTCAGGGCTTCTCCCTCCCCTGTCTCATTCCCTTGGGTCATGCTGTCTGTTGTGACACTAGAGACAATGGACGAGTGTTGTCCCCTGCCCAAGTAATGTACTTGCCCTTGAGCAGCCTCTCTAGCAATAACCCAGAGAAATGACCAGGAGAGGTACTGGGGGTTGGCTGTACCATGGAAAGAGGTGGGCAGGGCTGAGGATTGAAGGTGATCTGATATTCATAAGACATCCTGACATTCCCTCTTGTGTGCAGGGTTGCCCTTCCCTATCCCAGCTCTGCTGTCTTCATCTGAGGAGTATTTATCTTCTCAGATGTTCCAGACACCATGAGGTTCCCGGGGGGAAAGCAAACCATTACAAAGTACACAAGGCAACAAGAAAAGTTACTAAATCACAGTTCAGCAGAGAGTTGTGTGACCACAGGGGAAAGAGGGTTGGGTCCCCGAGGGGGTCAGGGCAAGCTTTGCATAGGAGGTGGTAGTTGGAGTAACCCTTTTTGACAGTGGGAATCTTGTTGGTTATCTCTGGGGGTAGGGGTGAAGGTGGGGGATGCTGAACGGGGTTGGGGTATGTATACAGAGAAGAGGTTATACAAGGATGAAAGCATAGACAGAGCCAAGAGGCAGGAAGGCACATGAGTGCTTGGTAGGGATCAGGATGATCCCCAGTGTTCTTGGCTCAGAGTGACTCTTGATAACATACTGACACAGCAGGCTGGCAAAGCAGGCCTTAGTGGGGAGGGGGCCGAAAAGCAAGCTTGTGCCCCTGATCCTAGAGACACAGCCTCCGCACACTCTCTCTCTCCACAGGCTTGATTCCCCCACCCTCATTTTAGCCTGGGCTGCTCTTGGACTCTGCTTAGGATGCGTGCTTCTAATCTGTCCTTACAGGTGACACCTTTCTGGCATCTGCCCAGATGCTCCTGTCCTTCCTTCTGCTTCTCTAACCTTGACTCTTTCTGGAAGTGCCCAAGTTCCTCCCTTCTCTGCTGTGAAATCTCTAAACATTTCTTAAGTAGTAGAAGACTCACTACCAAGTCAGGTCTGCAAAAATGACCCATTTCATAAATTTCCTTAAGTCAAATAAAATTTGACTATAAACCCCTGTCTGCCAAGAATGATAATAGTTCAAATTGCAGAGATTGTTAGGGAGATCCTGGGGGTTACAGGCCTCCCTGTAGCTGGACAATGGAGGAAGGGCCTCTGGTTTTCAGTCTGTAATGTTTATTTTAGATCTCTTTCTTTCAAATTCCATGTCCTCCATGAAGGTGGCAGACTCTGTGTCACTCTCAGGGTCTGCCCTACTGCTCAGGTAAGACCTTCCAGGGAGACAACACAGATATTGGCCTCTGGGGTCTTGCACTGCCGAGGCATGGGGTCTGGGTCTCTGCCTTCCCAGCACCTGTGCGTTATCTTCCTTGTCCCCATCATGGAGCCGTCTCTCTTCTCTCTAGCCCCGTCAAAACCATTCACTTCTCTCTGTGCCCCGCAGGACTTTGGCATAACCTCTTTAGTGAATTTAGGCTTTCGTGGAAGTCAGGAAGAGGGGGCCCTTCTGAATCTTCGGCTTCCAACCTGCTCCACAAACCTTGCAGAGCTGAAGGGTCACCGAAAGCTTGGCTTCCTTCTTAAAAGAGGTAGGATTGTGCAACAAGGTGGAGAATACATAGAGAATGAAATTCAAATTCTAATTATTATGTCAATAAATTACCTGAATCATAATCCCATCCATCCTTTGAATTTTGGGTTTAGATGAGTTACCCACTTAGACAAACTCTCCCTGCCCTAGTTTCATTATCTATAAAATGGCAATAATATTAATAATTACTTCCTAAGGTTGTTACAAGAATTAAATTACCGAATACCTGCAAGTTACGTAGAATAGTACCTTGATCATAGTTCAGCTCTTAAAAACTCTGAGCTGCTTCATTAGTTCTTATCCGTTTGACCATTAACATGCCGTGGAGGACTGTTAATGATTTTATTATGAGTGTGGCAGTAAGCATGCACACATGATTAAAACCCCTTGCGTATTTCAGTGCTCAATACATTCTTGGTGATTCCGACTTGACAGAAGGAGCAAGATTTGTCCCATGGATCCCAGAGGAGAGTCTGCGCCCTGAATAACCATTCCAACTATTGCTCACCATATGTCCACAACCCCCCCAAAAAATAGTTTCGGAGGGCAGGAAATGAGCACACATGTGCACATCTGTAGAGAGTCGCCTGCTGAAATTGACACGTAAGACATATTTACCACCGAGGCAAATGCCTTCATGTGTTTGTAAGTGGCTATTTCTGAACACCCAAAAGGGAAGAAGAGAGAAGCTAAATTCAAATGGCATCATGTGTTTGTTATTTTGGAGCAAGGTTATGTGGAAGGAGAGCTTCCCTTATGCCTGGAACACTTTAAGGGGGAGAAATGAAGTATTTAAAGGTATTTTAATGATCATGAAAGGCACTGGCTTAATAGGGCAGGAAACTACAGTTCTCTTTTTAATCCCAGAAGGAAAATAATAAGGCTAGAGCTTAGACTTCCCTGAAGAGTCATAAACTGGACTGCAAAGAGGCAGCCCCTTGAGACATCCTCTCTGGGTCTCTGCGGCCCCTTAACTGTGGGTCTGTCTGCCTAGGTTTTCAATGTGCTTATTAATTAATGATCATAGCACTGTGCTTAGGTAGCAGCAACCTGCACAGGGTTCTGGGAGAAGCTGTTGTTTCCTGGCATGCTGGGTTAGGGACCTTTCTGAACAAGCCAGTGTATTTAGTTCCATGTTTCCTGCTCCTCAGCCCTCTATGGCCAGGTCCCCCACTTACCTACTCTGTCTTCTCTCTTTTCCCTGCTGAAGCAGGGAAGTCCCCCGTGCTGGTCCCTACTTCCTCACCATCAGCATCACGTGACTCCTGTTATTTACAGCAGTAATGTTCTGTAAAGTCCCTGGGAATGCGGAATTAAGTGACTAGTTGACCACTGCTCCTAAGGGAAATACAGCGTTAGGTTCCTGCGAGCCTCTGGTCATAACATTTCAGCAATGAATACATAATCCTAGTGTGTGTGTTTCAATTCAAAGACATCTTAAAAGCAGCCAGCTAAGTACTCTGGGATTATCAGTGACATAGGACTTCACGGGAGAGGCACTTTAGGATGTGCAGGCTCTGGACTCTCTCCGCTTTGACCTGAACTGCCACAAGCCTGATGCTTTCCTTCCTGGAACCCTGGATCTTACAGATTTTCCTTCCTCTGAATACATTTTCTCACACTCCATATCTGTGTCACAGACCATTGATAATCAGACCCTCAAAACTGGTTCTTTGACTTTGCTCAAGGCATCCACTGCCATTCTGCCTACTGTCCCAAAGCCTATGACAGCAGACCCTATCCGTCGTATTGCCCCAAGCACTTCCTGTTGACCTTTCTCAATGCGGGATGGAATTATTTTTTGAAAGTGCTAAGAGTGTATTTTTCATCTCTTGAATTCCTTTCATCTCCAGAATCACTTGCCTCTCCTCATTAAACAGAAACATGCATTGGAACTGCTGTGGGGCTTTCCAGCCAACATGTTAAGGACACGTGTTGCAGATATCATGTGGAGGTCGTCAGCAGGCAGCGAGCCTGGCTAGCATCCGCTTTTTTTCCTGACAGCATCCCCAGTGGCCATTCCGTGGAAGGTGTTATGAGAGAGAGGAGAGACCAAATAGTACAATTCCAAATGAGATGACCTAATTGTGGAAGGCTAACGTGGGCTTATAGAAGACTGGGCATCTCAAAGAAACCAGGTCTTGACATAGAATCTGGAGAACACTTGGCAGATGACAGGAAGGCTGTAAACATGATTGTGTTTTAACAGTCATCACCTTTCATGGAAGGATTTGTCTCCAGATTCTTAGAAATGACCATACCATAGTCACTGGTGGCTTCTCTGAGAGAAATCACAGTACGTGTCCAGGTGAGTTCCTCCACTCTGATTTCTTGAGTTTAATCCCATTTGTAGTTTTAGTTGCTTTATCTCTAGCTGGCTTTTGTCTCTATTTCCATTCCTCATTTTACTTTTTATCCCTTCCCCTTCCATTCCACCATTCCTCCTTCCTTGTTCTTCATGCACACAGGGGCATGTCCATGTTTTAGATTAGAACCCAAAGCTGATTACCCTCCAAATATGTGAGAAATCAGTTGTCACTAATGACCTTGGGTAGTGCTTTCTTTGGGGCCACATTTGTGAATGTTCATGGCTTGTTCTTTAGCTTGAGAGGAAATACTGGGAAAGTTTTGTTGTAGCTCAGGAAGAAACCCTCCTTGTAGGAATGGCACCATCTTCACAGGGAAGTCTGAAGAATATCCTCATCATTACCCCCAGAGGGTGAATTTGGGGGCAGAACTTATGTCCTTCATTGGACAGATAGAGAAATAGAAGTGTAAATATTCAGTGACTTTTCAGACTCACAGAGTGGCAGAATACGGGCGAGGATCTAGGACTCTTGTCTCAAAACCAGGCCTGACCAAACACAGCTTAGCTTGCATGTGTCACTGTGCCATTGACCACCTTCCTGCCTGGATGGAGCTACCTTTGCTCTTTGCCAATCCCAGACCAACTAACCGTGCTCTGCCCAGAGAACCTCACATGTTCCCCCCATTTACATGGCATATAGGCCATGTAAAGTGCCCCTTCTCTTCCTAGTGCCAGGCTACCCAGATAGATGAAGAGATCAAATTATGGCTCAGTAAATGGAGTCTTAGCATGCGTCGTGCCTGGTGGGAAATTGGCTGGTGGAGGAGGTGAGGTAGCTGGATTAGAGAGCACGCAGCTCTTTAAGTCACATTACTGTAAATACAGTTTCATGCTGCCGGAAACTTTCCTCTGACAGAGTGCTTGCCTCATCTCATTTTTGCACCCTCCTCCCCGCCGTTCCATTCCCAGCCTCTGTTTTCTTAACTTTACACTGAAGGATCAGCATATCCAGGATACATCCATCTCCCCTTGGGATCCCAGGATACATCCCCCTCTCCTTTTTGTCTCATCTGCTTGAAGGCAACGAGGTCTCCTTCCTGCAGGGGCGGTAGAAAGGGAAGGAGGTACACACACTGATTTATCTCAGCCTGTCAGTTGTTTCGAGGACTTCAGCGATGGAGGGCGCCTGCCCCTCCTCAGTCATCACAGGCTCCAAGGCAGAGCGCCACCTTTCATTAAAAGTGTGCGCAGCGCCCCTTGAGAATGGCCGCCATGCTCATTCCTTGTCTGCTTTCCAGTGCAGCACCAGCATGAGGTCTGGAGCCCCTGACTCCAGGCAGCCTCCTATCAGCGCTGAGCAGAGAGGTAGCTGAAAGCAAATCCTTCTCTTCTGGAAGGGTACTTGATGGCATTGGTGCCATGCCGGAGAGTTTGATTTGGGGTATAAATGAGAAGCAAGCATTGCAAGTGACAGTTACAGCAAATCAGAGTACAGTGGGGATGGTTCCAACCTTTATTCACATTATGTGTCATAATAAACGTCTTTTTAAGAAAGACAGCACACGCAGAATCCGAGAGAATCGCCCAGGCGGCAGCTCTGCAGGGAGTTGGAGGAATCACCATTGTCACAGCAGAGTGTGGCCAGAGGATGGGATCACACCTCCAGCTGGAGCCCTCTAGTCCCCTTCCCCAGTCCTCTAGGAAACATAACACAGAGCAACACACCACATCCATTATTTATAATGTCAGAGTTAGGGAAGATGGAGTTTCATACCCAATTGTAGCTTTGGAACAGAGATGGATGGGGAAGGTACTGCCGAGCCTGGATGTGGTGGTTAGCACCTTTAGGGTGAGAAGCTCAAGGCTTACAGAGGTGGTGTCTTGCAGTCTCCTGGGGGCCAGGAGGAAGGCTGGTCACACACCATGTTTGGTTTTGAAGAAGCCAAACATGGAAGGTTCTATGCATACCTCATGTTCTTAGCTAAGTGACCCGCAAAGCCTGATTTCTGAATATGGGGGGACTCAGAAGAAAAAGCTGGGCTTCCCATGAGTAGAGGATGTACTCCATACCAACACATGCCTGCGCGTTGTCCCGAAAGAGTCTGTCTTCTGATTCCACTTACACAGTAATACCTGTGGCTATATATTCCTGTGTTTGTCTTCTGGGTTTGCTGAGCTTGGAAGAATTTAGTGACTGGAGAGCTCTCTTGACATGAGACCAGAATGGTGTCCCATGGCATAGTCATAATGATGTGGGGCTTGATTGTGTCTCTGAGACAGACAGATGGAGAAGAGAAGATAATTTATGCGGCTCCCAGAGGAAGCACACCCTTAGAAATGAGTTAAAATAGCAGTGACTATATACTTGGCCATTATTGATCATATCAACAGGCCCAGAGGTGTTAGGTAGCTGCTGGTCCAGAGCTTCATGGCTAGCTGGACTCTGTGCCTGCTTGAGAGGTCAGTAGCTTGCCTTCAGCATTTGAACTGGTTGAGGGAGAAGTTAGCTCCTCCGCCCAAAATATGGGCCACAGAAGAAAGAACATCCCAGTAGCTTTCCAGGGAAAAGCTGCCCTTGAACTTGACTTCTGAGTTGAAACTGAGCA